>NC_043701.1:95972522-96135110 GCF_006229205.1 Suricata suricatta | reverse complement strand
GAGCGGAGAAGAGTGAGGGACACAGATCAAGGGAGACTACTGAATACTGGAGACGAACCATGGACTGAAAGGGGAGGGGGAGGGAGGGAGGGGGTGATGGTCATGGTGGGGGCACTTGTGGGGAGAAGTACTGGGTGTTATATGGAAACCAATTTGACAATAAACTATTATTTTAAAAAAATATAATAAATAAATGTCCATTTTAAATGTACTAAAAGTACCCGTGGTCTTATTAAATACAGAAGCATATGTGAGCTCTGCCGTCCAACACCTGCATTCAGATTTGGCCTCCGATAACAGCTAAGCAGCATCAAAGCAGACTGCTCACTTAGCTTTTCTATGCCTCAGTTTCATCATCTGAAAAATGGAAATTATGTTACCCAATTCACAGGGTTGACCTAAATATAAACAGAATTCAGGCATATAATGACATATATCCACTTCTCTCATACGGTTGGGGGACCACAGTCTCTCACATTTGTTTCTTTGCCTCTTGTGAAGAGGTCCTGCTTTTGTTCTCAACTATCCTTCCTAACAGACCTGCACTGCAAATAGGCTTGGAGAAGAGAGACTGTGTTTGTCTCTGGGCAGAAGTCAGAACTGTTTCCTCAGAAGGATAAAGATAGATTTCTCTCTAGGATGAAGGTTGGGCAGGTTCAGGTGAGTCCTCTTTACACCGGGGGTTCCTGGGCTTGGGCTCTCTACACAGACCCACCGTGTGGATGACACCAGCTCGTCTCCCATGCACGTGTCCCATGGGAGCTGGGGGACGAGAGGACCGATGCACAATGCCCAGCTGCTGGCAGTGCTGTGCACCAGAGTCCTCTGGTCTCTGACCCACACGTGTCAGGTCTTCTGCCCGCCCCCATAAAACTAATTTGCTAGCTTGCACGTAAGGTAGTATCTTGGTTCCTTCACTGTTCTTGACAGTGAAGGTCTCTCAGCTTCCAAAAATAAATGGAGAGAGAAAGGAGGGACCCAGCCCACCAACTACTCTAAACCAGTGCTTTGCAAACTTGGGTGTGCACGAGAACCCTCTGGAGGGCTTGATAAACCCACACTCCAGGGTTACTCCCCTAGAGTTTCTCCTTCAGTAGGTCTAGAGGGGTCTGAGAATGGTTTTTCTAATGAGTTCCCATTTGACACTTATGCTGCTGGTCTAGGGAATGCACTTGGAGAACCAGAGCCCTGAAAAGGACTTCAAATTCGCTTCATGGCCATCCTTAGGTCCTGTATGTTTGAGAGCCGTGTTGGCCTTTCTTCCACTCCAGCTCCGCTATTTCTTTTTCACTCAGTCTTCCATAAAGGACATCTTTTATTCTTAAACTAGAGATCCAGAGGGAAAAAAACAAATACATACAGACCAACACGGGTAGGAATGAACTGCCATCACAGCACAGGCGTGGAGAGCAGACACACCCCTACCCTGCTAGGTGAAAAAGCAACAGGAGGGAGGAAAAATCAGAGGCTGCAGGAAACAAAGGCAAAGCAAGCAAATGTCTAATTTCACTTGAGCTCTAACATTTATCAAACCTGTGCCAAGAGACAGAAACTACACAGAGATCCTTTGTCCATGCCCTGACCAGCCATGGCGTCTTCACAGAGAACTCAACCTTGGTGGAAACTGCAGAAATTCTGTTGCGTTAGTAACTACCTGTTACATTTGTGGTAGGAGGATAGAGAGGACCCATTCTTCATCAAGACATTTGAGTTATTACTCTATCTTCTTTTCCCGTGTCTGCAAACTTAACTCTGTGGCTTAGTGATACATGGACTGTGGGTCTTTGAAAACAACTGACACAAACAATTCTATTGAGCCGGTTGCAGGCTGTGTACAAAGGATTACTAATTCTGCAGCCACAGCAAGTCTGACGTTTCGAATCACATGTGGCTGTCTTGAGTATCCCTGTCACTTTTTCTATGGCCATTACATTGCTTACAATTTACATGGAACTATTAACAGTAGATGACAAGTTTTTAAAGGCTTTAGTCAAGTTGATAGAGTTTTGACCAATGAAGAGAATTTTTATAAAATTAGTATGTTTATCTGAAATGTACCTCAATCCCAAGTTGTTGATTTGTTTTTCTTTCAATAGTCACTCAGTGCTTATTGAATGTTATGCTTGGTGCCATCAGAGGAATGTATGTGGACTGAACAGAAAAC
Organism: Suricata suricatta; assembly: GCF_006229205.1. NCBI lineage: Eukaryota > Metazoa > Chordata > Mammalia > Carnivora > Herpestidae > Suricata > Suricata suricatta. The sequence continues at coordinate 96,132,946 of NC_043701.1, read as the reverse complement.
AGAGGTTGGGCAAGTCCTGCGGGCAGGGGGTGATGGTCAGGAAGAGGAATGGTCTTGACAGAGAAAGCGGTGCTAATTACTGTGGGAGGGGCTGAAATTGTCCATATTTTAGAAGAAAACTCTTGGGGTTATTAACTATCTTGTCAAAATAACTAATCAGAAAAAAAAGGTATCTTTTAATTACTCAGTAGTCAAAGTTTCAAGTATAGCTAGTCAGACAAAATTTAAATTCTGGAGGTGTCTGCATGGTTCAGTCAGTTGAGCATCCAACTCTTGATTTTGGCTCAGGTCACAATTGCATGGTTTGTGGGAGTGAGCTCTGTGTCAGGCTCTGCACTGGCAGCTCTGAGGCTGCTTGGGATTCTCTCTCTCTCCCTCTCTCTCTCTGCCTCTCCCCTGCTTGCCCTCTCAAAATAAATAAACAAACATTTAAAAATTTCAATTCTGTAGCATGAAAGGCAAAGGAAGCCTTTGCTCACCTTTACAAGTTCATTCATTCCTTATCACTCTGTGCTGTTCCCAACCCTCCTGAAATTGCTTATCTTCTTAGGTAAGAATGCTTAGGCCTATTGAGCTTCCTCTAGAGTGTGTACCAACTGCTTCTTCCCTCTGTATTTTTTTTTTTTTTTTTGGGCCAGGAATACCTTTCCCGACCTAGTCATTCCCATGATTCCTAGGAAATTTTTGAAGCCCATGGCAAGGACACCTTCATTATGAAACACTCTCTAGTTTTTCCAGGCTGAGCGGTGCTGCTGTCACCGTGTATATATATATATATAGTCACATATGCACTTGTAACACTGGCCTGGAATGACTGGTTGCATATTTGTGAAAATATTGATAATGCCTGCGTCCGTGGCAACTATTCTCTAAGCACTTACTATGCAGCCGGCACCGTGCTAAATTCCTCATGTGAATTACTCTTGTTTAATCCTTTCAATTCTACCTAAGAAGCGCATGCCACGAGGCAGCCCACTGCGCAGATGAGAAAACAGAAGCTCAGAGAGGTGAACTCATTCGTGCGGGTGGAATAGTAGGAGATGGAGCCAGGACATATATCCAGGCATTCTGGCTCCAGAATCCTTGCCTTTTGTTTTACAGAGAGAGGGAGTGCAAGCGGGAGAAAGGGGCACAGGAGAGAGAGAGAGACAGAGAGAGAATATCCCAAGCAGGCTCCAGGCACAGCGTGGAGTCGGAAGCAGGGCTCCACCCGACAACCTTACGATCATGACCTGAGTCAAATCAAGCAGATGCTCAAATGACTGAGCCACCCGGGCTCCCCTGGAATCCTTGTCTTTCGTTGCTAAGTGCAATGCTCCTTCTCCTCCTCCAACAGGAAAGTTTCGTAAGTGCAGAAATTTTCTCCTTTTCCAGGTCAATGTCTAGCATAGACTAGGTAAGAAATATCTACTGAAGGAGTATATAAATAAACGTATCAACGGAAGTTCAAATTCCTTTCTTCTTGCTTGGACTCAGATGTGGCCTCGTCTAAGCAGGGGGGTAACAGCTCTTGGGAACCTCTTTAATGTTACATCTTGCACTCACCTCAAGCTTCTTCCTGAGAGCCTCGAGTTTTTCAGTCGCTGCAGCCAATTCGAAGTTGGCTTGGGCTAATGCTTGCCGTTTGGGCTCCACATCACAGTAGACCTGAAAATCCACATGAGTTTTAACTTAACGGGCAGTAAGGCAGAGAACGTGTGATTATTCAATCCGACATTTGCTAGAAGCTTTGTGATCCAAGTTTCTATTTCTCCCAGCAATGTGTTTCTTACTTTTTAGCAATGGCACTACCCAGTGGCCGAGCAAAGATCTATATACCTTCCCAGCTCTGATGGGTTGTCCATGATGTAGCCATTTATTCTGGACATGAGAGTTATAAACCCTTGCCTGAAGTGCTGTATACATCAGTCATTAAGATACTATGGTATGTTTGTCCTAAAAATTGGAGATAATCTTCACATCATTAGAAACTGCAGGGGGGTGGGAATCACAGCTCAAGTTGGATCAAGTCTTGATTTTAAACCAGAACATAGTTCTCCGTTACTAGGGAGAAATTCTCTGAACCCAGGGAGGAACCTAAGAGACACCCTCACAATATTAGCGGTGCTGTCACTTTCTTTTCTTAAGTTGTTGGCCACCGTCAGGGTGCATCATTTGAATGGGTGATTTGAGAGTTTGCGGGGACCACTTTTTTCCCTGTTGGGAAAAGACAAAGGAAATGAAATTTTATTTCCTCTTTTATGGCCAGACAACACAGGACACAGCCACAGTCTAGCTCCATGCTCATCTTTTACCTACAATACAAGGAAAGCCCAGGGGTTTTTAAATAAAAATATTTAGTTATTTGGGGGACAGTACAAGCGAGGGAGGGGCAGAGAGAGAGGGACAGAGGATCTGAAGGGGGTTCTGTGCTGACAGCGACAAGCTTGATGTGGGGCTCGAACCCACGAACCACAAGATCATGATGTGAGCTGAAGTCGGATGCTCAACCTACTGAGCCACCGAGGTGTCCCAAAGGTCAGACATGGAGGGAGGCCTATGTCAACTGCAACCCATCTAACCCTTGTTCTACACAGGCTTCCACTAAAGATACAGATCAGCAGGGTCTTATTTCCATCGGTTAAAGGCGATCACCTGGTTTTATGAAAATCACTTTGGGCAGCACCTGGATGCTTAGTTGTTTAGCGTCCGACTCTTGATTTTGGCTCAGTTCATGATCTCACAGTTCATGAGTTCAAGCCCCACATAGGGCTCTGTTCTGATAGGGAGGGCCCTGCATGGGATTCTGTCTCCCCCCCCTCTCCTCCCCTCCCCTACTTGCTCGCTCTCTCTCTCTCAAAATAAACTTAAAAAAATCACTTTGGGAATGCCTTGATTATGTTTGCCGTTTCCTCAGTAATTCTATTTTTGAATATAATATATAACCTTCTAGGAAAAAATAAGACAGTTCTTCAGAGTTAAAGGCATGTGTCTTTCCCTTTTTAAATACAGTATTCTGCCAGTTGCAAGGAAGACAGCAGACAGTAGGTGTCTGATAAATAAAAGACTAACTGAAATGATACTCTATCTCTATGATACCTGAAAACACAAGCTTTAGATTCAACCATAACATAGTCTCAAGTGTGTTTGTGATTAAAATATTAAAGAAAAAAAAGGGGAGGGCTACTTCTTCATCTAAGTCTACAACGGTATAAATTTTGCACTGAGAGCAAGGGATTAGGTTTAAGCATGAATTGAGACCTGTGGTTGTTTCAAGTCAACACAAAATTAACATTTTAACGTAAATAAATATAATTAATCTAGCCAGCAAGTTTTTATCTAATCAAATCACTTGCTGCTATCTGATCTAAAGTAGTTGATCACTCTACCCTAAAAAAAAAGAATAGTTTCAAACATTTCAAATATCCTCCTCTATAGAATGCTGTTTAAGAGGACACTTTCAGGTCTCATTGTTAGGATTTTATCTTATTTAGGTAATTATATTTCAAATTATATTACTTTTTTAAATCAGTGTAGACATTAATATCTTTATGGTTTTTGTGAATAACACCAGTAAACCATCAGATAAAGACTGATACCTCGTAGAATTTAACGATGTTGATGACCCAGGCACAGAGGCCAGCTGCTGCGAAAGATTTGGTCCGAATCAGATTTGGATTGAACTCTGGGTCTTTCAAATACTGCTCATTTACCACTTTTAGACAGTTCTCTGGAATGTGCTCTTTGTCATAGTTAATTAACGCTTGCAAAAAATCATCAACCTGTAAAGCAAAAAGACTTGTTGCAATGAACCCATTTAGGCTGCAGAGAAAATTCCAAGATCAAAAGTTAAAATCAGCTTTTAGGACTCACGTTACAAAGGCAAAATTGGCAAGCTGCATTTATCCTACTGTTTGACTTTTTCAGTCTGTATAGTATGAAGTGAGCATTAGCAATGGACACTTTTAAAATCTCTTCTATCCCAGGGTAAAATACACAGGAGGCATTCACATTTTGAAGAAAAGACAGAAAAGAAAAAGAAAAAACACATACCAGAAAGCCCCTCTGCCTCACCTTGTGCATTAGCAACATTTTCCCCAGCATAAGAATTCCATGTAATTTTCTCCCTCCTACACGTAACCGCTTTCATAATTTTGCAAATAATTAGCAACCTTCCACGTGCTCCTCATATTGACTTGGGTCTGCTATAACCCCAGGCTAACCTCCAACGCGGCAAACAAAAATTCTTAGAGAACGCACAGTAGGTTACACTCATTGAGGACAAAGATGATTTCCTTCGGTTTGAACAGCTTTTGCTGTCAAATATGACCATGATCCTAAGAACAGAAAGTGCTGGGATTCGCATCTTGCCAGGCTCTCTGGTACCTTTCCCATGAAGATTTTAGCTGCTTTCCAACTCCGGTCTTTAGGCACTCTGCCCCGGGGAGCCAGGAGGACCATCACGGCGGCCGTAACGTTGGTAACGGCGTTGGGCGGGTTGGGAAAGGCTTTCAGCTCCGTGAGATTGCCCTGAAGGAAAGCACACCCACATGTAGCACAGGCGCGGTCTGGGGAAGTGCCGTTAGGTTATGGAGCTGGTCCGCCCATGCCAGGTCCCACCAGTCTTGGCTTGGCAGTTTGTGCCACCCGGGGACTCCATCCTGGGACCCCAGGAGGTTCACTTTTCTCTGGACCCTTTTCTGATCCTCCAGAAACAGCACTGGTCTTTTTCGCTTCCAAAAAAGTCTCCCTCTGATAGATCGGCCCTGCAGAGCCTCGCTCCCTGAGCCCAGGCAGTCCGATAGAGTTCTGAAGCTGTCAACGGGTTCTATCCCGTCTGTGTAATATGTCAACATTTTAACCAGGGCCTCCCAGATGCCTTCCCACTTGGTCCAGAGTCTCTTGGCTTTGAGTTTCCTGCACAAGAAACCTCTTCCGTGACACTGTGACACCTCTCAACTGGGAAGATGCCTGTCCAGGCTGAACCTACTCTCTGGACAACTTCTTAATCTCCTCTGGTCAAAATCTTAATTTACCTCAAAGACAACATTAACGGTACAACCTGCAAGTGTTAAGGCAAATATTTTGGGACAGGAATTAATATCTTCGAGTAGTATATATAAGTTCATGATACAGTATTTAAAAAACAAAGTATTTCCTGTGACACTTAATGAGCTACCTAATATATTCTTATTCCCAAACCCCTATCAAACCTTCCACCTGATTCTTCTCCATTACCCCCAACTGCCTTTTTACTTGGGAAATGACTGCAAAAAAAGAGGAAAGGATGTAAAAATAAAGGCAAAAGCAAACTTAACATGTGCTAATTGTAACTGGAAGCTGGCTAGCCTCCTTCATAATTTGCAAATATTGTCATCTTTTTTATAAATACAGTGATCTTTATATTTAACTGACATTAATTTATTGTGTCTGGGTGAATGATAATACATTTGGAGACCGAGTTTCAAATATAGAAAAGCACAAAGAAGAAAACACATAAGCCAGTGCTCAGAAAAATGTATAATATTCCATTACTAAGAGAAAATCAGTAAGCATGTGCTTACACAAGAAAAAATCCTATTGTAGATCCTATTTTATAATCTACTTAATCTGCTTTATTCACTTAACAGATCACAGACATTTTTTCATGTCACTAATTACTGTCCAACAATATTTTAATGTACCCAGAATATTTAAATACAAAAAGGTCAATTTTCTGTCATGGTCTATTTATACTCTTTCAAAGTTTTCAATTTTATGCTAATATTACAAGAAATATCCATGTAGTAATAACTCTTTACTCACAGTCAATTGCTTTCCTCAAAAAAAAAAAAAAAAAGAAACAGCTTAGGAAAAGCAGTTGAATATTTTTTCGAAAGGCAGTTAAAGTCTGGATCCTCCAGTCTTTGAAGCTGAATCTTAAGAACGGCAGGCCCGGTAATCCCCCGGGATTCTCCCCAGAGACCTAGCAGAACCCAGGACAAAACTAGCTCAAGGCTCCTAAAATCACACTGCCCCCAATTCTACTTTTCCTCACAACAGCCATCTGACTATCACAGATGATTTTCTCTTAGGGGAATTCAAATGCTCAATCAGGTTTTGCTAATCAGTTGAAGCTGGAAAAAACGATGTGGGCCAAACCTAGGCATCTCTGTTCCCAGTGCATTGTTCCTTTCATGAGGGTCTCTCATTAATGCTGCTTTTTATGTCCATAGGAAATAAAGACTCCTCACTTAATTCTTAGAGCAACACATACTCTAACAAGTGGATTTGGGCCAAATCCAGTTGCTAACAATGGAATTGCCTCACAGGAAAGTATAAATCCTGTGGTATTGGAAGTGTTCAAAAGGAGACATGCCTGGCGGGTGTGGCGGGACAGACTTCCGGGTGGGAAAGGAAGTCACACTATTAATGATGACCTCAAACGTTTGGTCCAACTTCAATATGCTGTGGGGCTCACTTTCCTTTCTAAAAATTCTTTGGTTGCACATAGTTCACTCTGAGTTATTCGAACTCTGAGAACCTTTAAATACTATGTGGAGGAATCCGCAAGCCACGTCATCATCTTTACCCTGTTGAGCGTGTTGAGTGCAGCTGTTGCGGCCACCAGCGCGGGTTCGGCCTTGAGGACGTCGACTTCACACTCTCTCTGTTTCTGGGACACTTCACTCTGAATGGCTGTCACCTAAGCAGAGAGGAAAGCACACAAACCCCCAAACACAAATCGTCACCTTAATTATCACTACGGAAGAATGCAGGCTGACTCAGACGCACTGTTCCACAGCTCATTGGTTTCTCTTTTGAACAGGTGAGGAATGTGCCCTCAAGATGAATTTCTCTCAGGCTCAGTGCGCGCACAAAGCTTTGTATATGCACGAAATACAGTGACAAATCCCAATGCAAATGTAGGCAAGTATCGAAGTGCTCCAAGAAGGGCTTTGACTAATCTAATTATAAGGGGTGCTAAAAATAAATTCAAGAGAGCGATCCCTGTGCTTTTCAGTTTTCTTTTTCCAAGTGTCTTGGATAAGTGGAAATCCAAACTGGCTCAGTAACACTGACAGAAAATACTCTTGCTAGAAATCCCTATCTGATTTTGTTTACATTCGCCTAAAAGCCATGCTGGCTGTTCTTTAAGAATAAATGTGAGGCTTTTTCTGTTCAACTGACTAGATGATATAGTTATTTCTGTGTATGCTTAGCTACAGATATAATTTTCACAAAGACTAATTACTAGCTTCTCTGAGGACCTGGTAAGAAGCTCCAGCTATGATAGCCCAGGTCTGTCTGTGGCCGCACAACAATGACACTGATGTCCACACCACTGCGGAAGGTCCAGTGATCCTCTTCACATGTCAAAGAGGGTGTGGCAGCCGTCTCCCGACATGAACGCATTATGTTATGCGCACAGGGAAGCCATGCCGGTAAACTTGAAACAAAACCGAGTGAGAAGCTTTCAAATTTTTATCCTCCTCACTCTCTTATTACACATAACAGAATTCGAATGGGCAGGAAGAGTAAATTTTTGATCCTCAGCGCAAACTGGAATTTCAAAGCTGCGGCACTGGGCACAGGGATCCAGTCACCTCGGGGGCTGGCTCTTTCAGTGACGGTGACTAGGGCATATAATGTGAACAAAAGTGCATCTCTTCAGAGGTGTTTGGGATGAACAGGTTTAACTATACCATAAAATTAAATAGTGCTTACAACAAATTATGTTGTCTACTACACGTTTATTAGCAGTAATTACCATTCTTCGGATTAACCATCATTTGGCTGTATACTGCACCTTTTATGAACGTAATTGGTTCAGCGTAGAGATGGGATCTCCTGCCAAAATGTACACAGCTACTGTTAATGTAAATAAGAAAGTCTGCATGCTTATTGAGAACTACTCCAAGACCACAACCCTCAAACCTGCCAGGAAGGGCCAAGAAAATTCTAAGACTATGACATTTTCGGTGTGCTAGAGAAGACCTTTGCAGATCAAAGGGAGAGCAGTAGACGTGAGTGAGTTAATCCTTCTATAAGCATACGATCTAGAAATGCTGTTTGTTACCATTTATAATAGCATAATTTAAAATATGTTAACTTTAGAAACTTAACAGAAGAGCATGGGGGAAGGGAAGGGGGAAAAATAGTTTCAAACAGACAGGGAGGCAAAACATAATAGACTCTTAAATACAGAGAACTGAGGATTGATGGGGGCGTTGAGGAAAGGGAAGATGGGTGATGGGCACTGAGGAAGGCACTTGTTGGGATGAGCATTGGGTGCTTTATGAATCATGGGAATGTACTCCCTAAACCAAGAGCACACTGTATACACTGTATGTTAGCTAACTTGACAATAAATTATATTTAAAAAAAAAAACAAGAGCAAAACTGTAGAAAGAACCCAAATATCCATTCAGCTGACAAATGGATAAAGGAGCATGGTGTATTTATACAGTGGAATATTACTCAGCCATCACAAAGAATGAAACCTCTCCATTTGCAATAATGTGAGTAAAGCTAGAATGTATTATGCTAAGTAAAATAAGTCAAATAGAGAAAGACAAATATCGTATGATTTCACATGTGGAATTTAATAAAAAAAACAGATGAATCCATGGGAAGGAGGTAAAAAGAGGAGAGAGAGAAAGCACAAAAGACTTTTTTTTTTTGGAATGTTTTTTATTTTTGAGAGACAGAGAGAGACAGCACGAGCAGGGGAGGGTCAGAGAGAGAGAGACACACAGAATCCGAAGCAGCCTCCAGTCTCTGAGCTAGCTGTCAGCACAGAGCCCGACGCAGGGCTCAAACCCAAGAACCGTGAGATCATGACCTGAGCCGAAGTCAGACGCTCAACTGACTGAGCCACCCAGGTGCCCCAAGAGACTCTTAATGATAGAGAGTAAACTGAGGGTTGATGGAGGGAGGTCAGTGAGAGATGGGTTAGATGGGTGATGGGTATTAAGGAGGGTACTTGTGATGAGCAATGGGTGCTCTATGTAAGTGATAAATCACTGAATTCTACTCCTGAAACCAATATTGCACTGTATGTCAACCAACTAAAATTTAAGGTAAAAAAAAAGTAATTAAAACAAAGTAAAATTGGTTGTCATATTAGAGATTTTTAGTACTAGAAGACTGTTTCTTTTTTTTTTTTTTAAGTTTATTTATTTTGAGAGAGAGTAGGGCGGTGTAGGGGCAGAGACAAAGGGAGAGAAAGAGAATCCCAAGCACTTACAGTCTGGAGCCTGATTCCATGAACCGTGAGATTGTGACCTGGGCCAAAATCTAGGGTCAGAGGCTTAACTGACTGACCCATCCAACTGTGAGTTTCTTTTATTCTCCTTCTGATTCCCTTACAGTTCATGGAGTATTATTCCTTTGAGTAATTTTTATAATCAGAGTTATCTTGATCGTTAACAAAAACCCACAAATGAAAATGAAGAAAACAAAAACCCACACACTAGGTTGGTCAGCTTTTTCTCATTCCCAGTACCTTCTGTGCACGTTTGTAAATATGGTATGTGCCACAATCACCATGACTGCAGGAACCAACCCCCATGGGGACTGGGTCCTGGTGACCAGTGCTGCAGTTATGACACTCAAAGTTCCTAACTTAGAACTTCAGTTACAACTCAATTCTCCCTGTCTGTTCACATTCTAAGGTACAAGTGCAGTAATTTATGTATTTGAGGTGCACTGGCACTGGAACAGTGAGAATACTGTGTATCTTAGTGACCTGGGGCGCCTCGTAGGACAAGTGCCTCTACCCCGTGGAACCTGGATGGTGCTCAGCAAGGTTCAACATGGAGATGGGGGGAGAGGGACACAGATCACTTAAAAGGTGGGCTTTCTCTGGCCTCTTGTCTGTTAAAGCCGAGTTCCGGAAATACTCCCAGTCTTGGGTACACAGAACTTTTCTGCTTTTAGTCAAAAGCTCCCTGCAAATGGTTCATGAAATTTTAAGACGGTCACAGGGAGAGAATGGAAGAGCAAGAATGGCATATCAGAATCTGAAGTATGTTGACCCAAAAATGTACATGACAAAGCCCTAACCCTAGTACCTCAGAATATGGGTGTATTTGGAGACAGGCCCTTTAAAGAGGTGATTAAGTGAAAAATGCACCCATTAGGGTGGACCCTAGCCCAGTTTAACTGGTGTCCTTATAAAAGGAGGAAATCTGAACAGGCACAAGGGACACTACAGATGTGTACAGAGGACAGACCACCTGAAGACATAGAACGCGGCCATACGAAAGCCAAAGGGAGAAACCAAGCCTGTCAACATCCTGATCTCAAAAATCCAGCCTCCAGAATTGTGAGAAAAGAAATTTCTGTTGGTTAAGCCATGCAGTCTAAGATATTTTGCTTTGGAAGTCCTAGCAATCTAATACACTGCTCTTATTTGCATCCAGAGTTTAAGAAATCCCAGATAGTCCTTCAAAACCCAGCCATGCCCACATCTGGAAAAGAAACACATACAAAAACTGAAGACGCTTCAAAATCAAAGAGGATGATAACTTTTGAAGAGATTATATTAGCCCTGCACTTTAGGAGGTACTTTAACTCATGAGGGTTACACTGAGCAAATAAAGCAGTGTGAAAGAGATCAGAAGATCCCTAGAATTTGGAACTGGTAAGTCAAACAAAGATTGAAGAACTAATTTTCATAGGCTTCATGGCCCTCGGGTTACTTGAAGTCACTGCTGGTAATGTCAGCAGTTTGAAAGGTTCTTGATTAGTTTATGAGTCTCTAGGAATAATTTTAACCTGCTGCTCTACAAAGGCTATCAAGACACACAGAAAAGCAGTCAATATTTGCTTAATTATATTAAATATGGCAATGTACTTTTGAATGACTTCTCACGTGGTAAGACTTGAAATCCCTAGTTCATAGGATCACAGTTCCCATATGTGCCCATTTAAATAACTACGTAGACTCTAGCACATTGCTGAACAAAACGTAAGCTCACAGCACATACTTCGTATTGATTAGTTCCTTGACTCTCTATTCATGGTTTAATTAGGCGCAGATTTCCTTCCATGAACAACCAGTTTAAAATAGTTCCTTCCAGCATCGCCTTGATTTGATTTTTATCTTAGTCCTGATCACTAACCCAACATCTCTGGGCACTTGTCCACTGCCAGTCTTCTCCATCACGATGTGAGCTCTCTGAGGACACCTAGAATGTCGTATATGCTCAAGGGCCTAGAACGGCGCCAGGCAAAATTAGCGGCTCAGTTAGCATTTGCTACTGACAATTAAATTAAGCATCATGGGTAAAATGGAACTATTTTGAATTCTTGATATAGCTTAGATATAGAAATCGTGTCTTTCTCATGTTCGAAGAACTTCATAAAACAACCAGTCAGATGAGTCCTCATTTGCTAAAGCATTTTTTTCCCTCCTTGTAAGGATGATTTTGCCTTAGGAATGCACATACAAAATGTGAAAACACCTCTGGAATGCTTGAAGGATTTCTAAAAGGTATCTTCAGACATAGATTATAATCTAACAAGTACTAAAACATCACTTATTTGTGCAACGCTTGAAAAATATTCCTTGGGTAGAAATGGCCTTATGATAATCACATCATACGTGATACCTAATTGCTTAACATAACATAGTACACTTTTAAGGACACCCTCTGTTTACCAGAAACTCAATGGAAACACTTATTACCAAATTAGGAATTATATGCCCATTGGCCATGCCAAATGTGGCATGCAACTTTAAAAACAAGTATTAAAAAACCCCAACTATTCAGCATTTTGATTTTCCATCTTCAGTTGTGCAAGCTACAAGTTAACATGCTCAATACTTATTAGAAAATAGCGGGGGAACCCGACTCAACTGTCTATGAACAAATGGCAGCGCCACTGGAAAAACTCAAGTATCAAAGCTATGGATCCAAAAGCTGTGTGTTCATAATTTACATATTTTTTATCAACGAATCCCTGACTATAATCTTTTGTCTCAAATAAGAGAATTTGTCGCCAACCAACATATTCAGTTTTTAAACAAATAAGACACACAAGAATACCTTCGACCTGTGGCCCCAGATCTGGTTAAAAAAAAAAAAAAAAAGAGGACAAAGAAGTTGTATTTATTTTAGAACAGCCAGAAGCCCAGGTACAAAGGAAGCAGAATCTATGTGCTCTTCAGAGTAATTGTTTGCACCACTGAAATGTAATACAAAATGCCAGGTTCTCAGTCGAATCAAAAAGAACAAGTTTAGCTTAGGATTTAATAATAAACTCAAGATGTATTATTAAAAGGAAAAATTTGAAAAACCATCTTGCAAAGTGACGGAATGGGCTTTGTTAACAATTGAGTTGTTCAATTTGCCTAAAAACTGAAAACCTTTAGAAACCTCAGAGGTGACTTTGTGACCTTTACTGTATTACAAATAGGCCTGATGTTCAAGATCCACATCCATTATATGCTTGAATGAGCTCAGTATTTATTGTTCTTTCATATCATTAAAAGAGCTAAAAGGGTGGGAAAATGCATAATGTAAAGAAAGGTCAAGTGGTAATCATGGTGTGAAATGCTGTTACATGTGTAACTATAATAATTCTTTAGATTTTATGCTCCCTGGAGAGGAAGTTGTTCAAAATTGTTCACCTACAAAGGTTTATTTTGTGCTAAATATAGCTCAGCACTCTAAATGGTGGAATTAGCCTGACCTTTTGCTCCTCAGCATCGGCAATGGCCTTTTCCCGGCTCACTCTCTCCGTCTGGAGCCCGATCTTTGCGATCAGAGCTTCGGCATCGTGATTTCTCAGTTGCAACTCAGCTTCTTGAGACGCGAGTCTGGCCTTCAGATCTCCCACCTGAAGGAAAAGCAAGGAACTTGCGTTGGGAACAACAATGATCAGATACAGTTTTTTTTTTTTTTTTTTTTTAATGAGTTCACGGATCCCTGTCACTCTCATCTTTTACTCTTTCTCCCCTATCTTGACTTTAGTCCCATGTGCAAAGACAAAGCCCTGTTTCCCCCCACCCCCCCAGAGGAACAAATAGAATAGTGTTTTCTGACTGCTTTCTGAAAAATGTAACTTATGTCAGCACCAACTAGAAATTTACCCTCTCTACTCAGTCTGTGCAGCCAGCTGTCCCCACCTGAGTACATGTCACTCACACCCTCAGCTTTTCTGGTCCTGTGAAGCTCAGGTTCAAGGCCGCAGAGGCCACAGGAATACCCGCCTGGAGGCAAGCTGGAGGAACACTTGCGACTCGCTCTCCAGCAGAGCATCACGAGAGGTTCAGGGAAGGGGAGACATGGGTACTCCCTGGCCATTGTTGAGTTTATTATCAGTTCATCTAATCTGTTACTTACTTTGATGTAAATGCCTACAAACCGGTCTCACCTCTTTCCACAAGATAAGAAATGGGCCTCTTAGTTTCTTCCACCTCATACAACACTCAATGTAACACCTACTACAGAAAGGCAAACCACACGGCCTTGTGGGGACCAGAGGGGTGCGGTCAGAGCCCAGTGAGTATCCTACGTGGGTACTGCTCCCCTTGGCCTCACTCAACTCTTGAGGAACTCAAGTCTTTCTGAGGCATCAACAAATTAATCTTCTCTAAAGAATGATTTTAACTGGGATTTCATGAGGTTCACAAGGTACCATTAGGTTCCTAAGTTTGAGAATCATGTCAAGAAAAGCATAAGTCAAGCGCTGGAAAAGAGACATGACTCAGCCCTCAGGGACACATGGAAGCAGCTTTAAATATCATGATGATTAACTCTTCATTCTGTTTATTTCCCAGAGGTAGCATACTATATTTTTAAAAAATCAAAGAAGCAAAGAATCATCATAATCACTTACTTTGACTCAATTGCTAAAAGCACTCCAGGGGTTTCATCCTGTGGAACATCTCACCACTCTATCCAAGGACTCTTGAAACCTCTGCCTAAAGGGCACAATCACTACTATTACTGCTACCTGTGCTATTAATTATAGTTTAAGCTAAAACAGATATTTTAGCCTCTCAGTGAAATCAGGGTAATAATGTACAGGGACATTTGCTTGTCTGTGCTTTTTAGTCATGTGAAACTAGACACAGGTTAGGTTATAATCCCAAGAATCATCCAAGAGACTTGGAGGAAAGGGTTATTTCATGCCCTGACTTCAGTTTCTGAGGAAGCTGTTAGGGCTGAGGTGTCTAGGAACTCAGGTCCTGCAAGCGAGCTCTCACTGTGAAGAACGGTCACACAGCTGTCAGTGACGATCTGAGCTGACATCTCACGAGGGGAGGTGTGGCACTAATGCAAATTTCTGGCTTTATTACAATGAATAAACAGGGCTCAGGTTTAGACACATATTCCAAATGGCACCGATGTTCACCTCTGTGGAATTACTTCAGGCAGAGCTTCACAGGACACAAGCCCCAACATGAAGGCACTCCGCTCCGCACACAGCCTGATCTTACATACTAAGGCCTTCTCTAAATGCCCACCTCAGAAAGTACGCTTAACTTCTATAATAAACACACTTTTAAAACTCAGGAGGAGCAATGAAATATTCCAATCACTCCTCTGATAGTATTACCAGCATGAGAGGTACAAATACCTAAAGAAAAGAAATCACCAGTAGCTCTTCAATTAATACTTGACATGTGTTCTTAAGACTTTCCGCCTGTTGTTTCCAGTTGAGGGGGAATAAGGAGACCCAAGCATCCCCGAACTTGGCAGGCACCATAAAGAGCCAGTCCCTTTCTTTCCTCCTCTCCCCCAACCTCTTCTTTTTCCCTACAGCTGAGATGCCACCACCATGGACATACTCTGTTTTTATACTCTTCGCTCTGTGACTCTGAGTGTGGCAGAGGACATTTTTTTCACGGGCTGCCCCCTACCCTGGTACTGACAGTTGAGTTCGGTCAACGCTAGCACTTCCTAGGGCAAAGTTCACAGCTGCAGTTTGGGACACTGCTCAAAGGTACACAGCTGCTCTGAGACATGAATCTCCTGTACTCACTGTCTCTTAGCTCTACAGGAGCCCCAACAAAGTCTCCCCTAGGGGAAAGAGATGGAACTGGAAAGGTAGCCAGAGAGAAGAAAGAAAGAAAAAGAAGACAAAGAGTCAAAGAGTAGGGCAACACGTACACAAAAAGAGTAAAAACATTTTTTGAAAGAAAAGGGAAAGATGCACAAATACGGACATGTTCCTTGGCGGCTCCCCAACAGCTGCTGTTACGTCATCACATCCTGGACCCTGGTATGGAAACCCTCTCAGGTGGGTTTCTCTTTCCCAATCATGGGCCATCTAGTCACTATGCACAGATCAGTGCTTCACTGAGACCGATTCCTGGTTTATGAAACAAAGGGCACAGAGGCAGGATGTGCTCTGGCCTATGGGACATGTGAAGGACATGGCCGACAGGCCTTCAGAGAGGTGCCACTGTGAGCTTCGGAACTGGCTCGAGGCTTACTTCTAGCCTGGGCATAAATGGGCCATGCAGCGTGCGTGGGGAGAAAACTGGCCCAACCTCCTGAACAGCGTATGAGTCCGTCCGACCTGATGACCATACTCTCAAGAAGCCTACTGGAACTCCTGGCCTTGAGGGGACCACCAGGGACAATCTTTCCTCTCCAACTCCAGAGTCTAGGTGGCTCAGAGAAAGCTGGGCCTGTCTCCCAAGTCTCCACTATTCCTTATTCTAATTCTTTAATCCGCGGGTCACAGAGGTGCAGCACGGGGAGCTTTCAAATCTCAATACCTGAACTTGAGAGTAATATGGATCTGGGTTCCAACTCCAGCCTCACAGGATCTGTGGCTGGTTTTGTCTCATCTATGAAATTACAGTAGCGACACCTACTTCATATACTCGTTGCATTTTCAACAATGAGATGAGAGGACAGATGGACTGATCCATACATGGTTAACATCGGAAATGTACTCATTCTCTCCTAATGTACTCCCGGAGGTTAAAGGTGCCGTCCTTCAAGGGAGCAGGGGCTTATGACTGAAGATGAAGGCTACATTGGACACTTTCAACTAAGAGGGATGGAGGCCAAAAGGAGATAAGACCCCAAGGTCAGAGGAAACCGCTATACTTAGGGACCTGAATCTGAACAAACCACATCATGTCATCAGACGGGAAATAATGCCCTCCCTCAGGGGTTAAGAATCTGAAACCCAAAGGGACCCTACTTCCATTCCAGTCTGACAAAATTCCTAACTATAAACCCAGGGCCCCAAAGCAGGCGGATCTAAGAGGGGAGGGAGCTAGGCCTGCTCCTCAACAGCTCTTCACTGTCCTATCCGGAGTCAGGCCAACCATGGAAGAGGTCTCCAAACCAGCATGACAGAATAACTGGCCAATCCTTTTCTAGCCTTACAAACGCGTGAATGTTTGTTTGTTTGTTTGTTTTGGTGTTTGTCATTAAACTGTAAATGTAAGCAACTTATACAAACGAGTTGAAATGATGCATCGAAAGGAAGGATGTGTTTTTTAATTTTAAGAGCACACATTTTACTGAGCAATAACACCTGGAGGTCATACCTGAGAGGCTGTGGTTTCCAGCTTCTGGATGCCATTCACCAAGTGCTCTTTCTTCTGGGACACTTCTTTTTGTTTCTTCTTCAACAGATTCTTAAACAGTGATATTTGTTCTAGAAAACTCTTTGGGGTGGTATAGTTGTGTCTTCTCTCATTCTGGTAATACCTGGTACTCATTTCATTCACGCTAGTGTGAACGTGGGCCATGAAGAGGCTAATAGAATCTTTGTCCAGTGGCTGAAAACATAAACAGTGGAATTCATATCAAATTCTCCCAAGTTAAAACAAAAATGTAATGTAAAAAAAAAATAGAATCGGCAAAATTGTGCAGTATTTTTTCCCAAAAGCCAGAACAAATGACAGTAGGATCTGGGAAAGCTCAGCCTTTAAGAGATACCCACAGGATTAGAGAGATAACAATAAACCATTCAACTGTGCCAAGTAGGGCAAAGGATTTTTGTGCGCTCCACATACCAAACCCATAAGCCAACATACAACACAAACCCAGCTTTCCCAAACTTGATTTTTATCAAGTGTGTGAAAGAAATAATGGAGAAACTGAGACATAGTACTCTAAAAATTATTTTTGGTGTTGCTTTCAAACTACACTATAGCAGTCACACACACACACACACACACACACACACACACACACACAGATGCACGCAGAACTCAAAGTGACAAATATGGTTTTATAAAAACCCATGGGAAAACAAACAGGATGGGAAAGTATAAAACTCACTGGTTCTGGGAGAAAAATACCATTTCTATTTTTGTTTGGGGAAAAAAAAACAACAACAAAAGAAAATGAGTAACTTCCCTTAGAAGATTTACTACAGACCTCCCCCCCCCCCACAACTGTACTATTCTTTCTGTTTTGTCCTCTATGACTTCTGAAGTAGTTAACTTTTTAATTTGTGGAGTCACATCTCCCTCATTTTAATGATTATTTATTGCATTCTGTACAAGATGAACCAGGTTCAATTAATCAAGGGAAGCCTAAAAATCAATTAATATGAATTAAATGAGCTACACCAACTCTTAGGAAAGTCACACATAATTTACCAAAGTGTTGTCAATAATGCTCAGACATCTTTGGGAAAATTGCACACAAGTGGCTGGTGATGCAGTTAAACGTTTCAAACCTGCGCCATTAATATTACACCCCGGTGTGCGAGGAGACAGAAGGCTCCTGATGCTGCATGGCACCTGGTCCTGGGCACCTGGTCCTGGGCACCGCCGCACAGCCTCCCAGCATCATGACAAATCCGTGAGTAGGTTTCCAATATATAGACGGGGGTGCTCTGCCTATCCACCTCACTGCTAACTAGTGTCATGTCCTGTTTGTCTTTTTAAACCGAAGTCAAATACAGAATGATGCAAACCCTGAATATTCCTCATCCTCTAGATCTGAGCAATGCGCATGTTCCCAAATAGCAGACCCAGAATGGAAACTTATAAGGAAGTTACAGAACTCCATATAAAGAAGATCTTCTGAGGGATTGTATTATTAAAAGTGCCTCACTGTGATATACACATGGAGAGGAATTCGTTCCTGTCCTATCTTGTTTGAATGAACTAAAAGGGAGCACATGTCTTTCTACAATGTAAATCCTTCCCAGGTCAAGTCCGACCTCCTCACGTGGAGGGCGGGTTGCGGTGGGGAGGACCTGGCCTCTGCCCAGCCATGATCCTTATGAGGAGGCTCCCAGGCTGCCCTGAAAAGCTCCCTCTGACAACACTTTCATTTGTAAATCTGCGATGGAAGAAGTGGTTTCCGGTAGAGCTGGAAGTGGCCCGAGACAACTTGTCTCAATGGGGCAAAATAACTATTGTTATTCGGGCTTAACAAAATGGCACAGCATGGGAGACTTGCAGAGCCGGGGAGCAGCTGGTTGTAATTCACACTGTTTTTCAGAAAACTCTAATCGTTCCAGAACAGACCTCTTTGATGACTGGTCTTCCCTGCATTCTCAATTTGTCACTTTCTCTTATGATAAGGTCAGTAGTGACAGCACTTCCTGACATTAACAGCTGTGGCTTTTAAAAGGGTCATTGTAGAACTACTAATTGCAGTAATTTCATTAGCATAAATTATTTATTCTGCCATTCACTTATCTCCAGTTTTCTTTTTTTGGGGGGGGGGGGCTGAGTGTGTGCAGGGAGGATATCGCTGCCATGCGGCTGCAGAGAAGGCAGAGCGATGCTGGATTTTTTCATTTTTAGAGACACAAGTGAAGACTATCACTCCTGCTACATTTGGCCCCTACTGAAAACCGGTTGATCCCACTCTCTAGTCGCTTAGCAGCTCTTCATGGGGAAAGCAAAAATACAATAAGCAAACCACCAGTATCAAATGGCTTATAAAGCCAAGGTTTCTCCACTAAGATGCCCTGGAAAACAACGCTGTATCCAATGCATCATCAAATATACACACAAAACTGTTTTTTCCTCACATTTAGATAGAGGTTTGGTTTTTAGTCTCTCTGCTGGCTCACTGAGAAGACAGAGGTCAATCTACTACTTGGGGCGATCATTCTGAGTGCCGCCACCACCTGACTCTTAGAGCAAATGCGCAGTAGGTCCCTGTTGGTGAAAATGAACACTTGGAGGCCAAGTCCAAATCAAATATCCTAAGAATGTTACACCTTCTGGAGACCAGCTGGTCCCAAGACCACACTGGTCTGTACTTGTAAATTCAAACTTTCAAGAGCATCGTCTTCAGGGAAAGAGAGGAGGAGGGACAAAAGACAATGGAGATGAAAAGCAGGGAACTATTTTTTAAGTTAAACTTGGGAGCATTTTGTAACGTGCGATGTCATTATATCTACTATCCACCTTGAAAGTTTTCCTCTGAAATTATTTGTAGGTTAATTTTTTACAGCTTTATTAAAGCATAAGTGATATATGAGAAAAAACGTGCATATTTAATGTTATTTTTTAAATGATTCCAAACTGCTGGGTTTTTAAATCTATTATTTGTACTTTATAGCTCCTTTGGGGGCAGTTAACAATAGAGACTAGTAGATACGGGGGCTGTAAAACTGGCTTACTAAATAAAGAAAACATAAGCATATATAAAATGAGCAGTACTGCATCTGAACACCTCTTCTGAGCTCCTCACAGGGCTGATCTCCTCCGAAGAAAAAGATTCCAGAGACAGCAAGGGATGCCGGCTTCAGATCCTATGACGTGGCTTGGATTTCCAGTCCTGTACAGTGGGACGGATGATTGAACTTCCTGCATTGCCCCCTGCCACAAAATCAAAGCTTACACTGGTGGCACTCGTTTTTGGTCTGTTTCTGTTCTTTTTTCCTTGTATTCCTCTTTCAGAACAGCCAAACTTTTCTGCAATAGTGCAGAGGGGGGCTGAAGACTGTGGGGTTCCAGTGTCAGAATGCGGAGGGCGCCCTCACCTGCGGAGGGATCTTGGGCGATGGCAATGGGGAAGCCGGAGACCCCCCCCTTAGAAGGCTGGTGAGTAGGGGTGATGGGTATGTCTGCCGCTGGTGACGGTAACAGGGCCCCAGTGTTGGTTCGAGTAAGATTGTTTGACCAGACAGAGCAGCCCCAAATGTTAAAACGCAGCACCCAAGAGTTTTCTAAATTACATATCGGTGTCTTATTCTTGTTTCTGTTTTTTGTTTTTACTTTCCCTGGTGAATCCACTTTCTTGTTTCCTTGGTCTTGTTTATAATTTTTTTGTCTCTAATTTTAGGGACTCATTTCCAAGGCCAAAGGCAAGATCAGGTCCAGCATAAGTCAAATCTTCAATGGGAGTTTCCCATCACTGAAAAGGTAGTGTCAATGGCTCGCTGACATAACATGTTAAGAGAGAAACAACTAAGAGCTGTGAGGGTGAGGAGGTAAAACAGAGCCCAGCTTCGCCTCCCAGAAGAAGCAGACACAGCAGATGACCTAGCTGGGTCTGGGGAGGCCAGCACTACAGGAAACCCGCAGAACTATAGTTTGGAGGGAGCGATGCTTAACAGCCAGAGCACATTCTCGCGTAGCTATAATAAGTGAGCCCCACTTTTGAGGTAGAGGGTATTCCTAAAGCTTACCTAACTGCAAAAACTCTGGAAAGTGGCACTCCACCGGTTTTTGGAATTCTGTTCTTAATTCGGCTAACATGCACAGAGAAAGAAATGCATGATGAATAGTGTATTCATGTGAATGCACAAAGGCGAAGCAGGCTAAGAACGGGAAGGATGTCAACAACCACATGGGCCTTTTCTCATCTGTCCGAATAGAGGCGTGAGCCAGTTAGAGATTTAGGCAGATTCAGGATAATTTGACTGCATCTGCTTCGGTCTTGATCTTTTAAAATGGCTTCAGGACTCTTCAGGAGGAGGAGATTTTCTCTGAATTCAGTGAATTTCAATTGCACAGGCTTGCAACTTAAAAAATTCGTAGTGAACAATCCTCATTTGTATTTCAAAGAAAAAACCGTGCTAAAAGTCAGTAAGAAAAACACCGCTAACATACCTATCTCTAACAAAATGTTTGCTACTCTCCATGCTGTCCCCTACCGTTTCTTTTTTTAAATTTGTTTATGTCTTTAGTGGTTTTTTTTTTTTTGTTTTTTTTTTTTTTTTTTGAGAGAAAGAGTATGAGCAGAGGAGAGGCAGGGAGAGGGTGAGACACAGAATCCGAAGCAGGCTCCAGGACCTGGGCTGTCAGCGCAGAGCCCGACTCAGGGCCCGAGCCCACGGACCATGAGATCATGACCCGAGCCGAAGTTGGATGTTTAACTGACAGAGCCACCCAGTCACCCAGTCCCTTACCATTTTAAAAAGGAACCCAAGAATCAATGAAGAAGCCAGTCTTTACGTATAGTGGTAAAGTAACTTTCCTCTTTGAGTGACCATTTTCCACGATTGGATTGGCAAATGGTAGTAAACTATGCCACTCCTCTGTTACCAGACACTTGACAAGTTCTGGATTGAAGAGGTGGAGGTGGGTGGGAGCCATTTCCCTGAAAAAGCCGATGCTACTGACCTTACGGAATTATTCAGTTGTATCACATCTAAAGGAAGGAGAATTTTACCTTGCCAGTTGGCCACTATGCCCAGAGAGGATGGGCTCCTCCATCTTGCTCAGATCTTTCTGAGAATGGAGACTCCTCCCAACGCAAATCCCACCCCTCCTCAGTGAGGGTGCCCATCTTTTCATTTCCAGCCCCAAATTTCTGCTTTCATCAGGCTCAGCTCTCGAGTACATCGATTATTCACTTTGACTCAAAAATCAACAGTAGTGCTCATCTTTTACCAACGGTTTCTCCTGCCTTTTTCTTAACTGTTCCTAACTGAGACCCGTGTACTTTTCGGTAAGGACTCCTCCCAACTACCTCCTCACAGCACATGCAACCCCGTTCCCAGGGATGCCCAGCGTGGCTTTCCCTCTCTCCCTCTTCACACAGTGTCCTGCCCCGGCTGCACTTCCAAACGTGAGGAGTGAGGGGTGTATGCGGACACAAAGCCTTCAGATAAATACCCGGTGATCCTTAAGGGCCAAACTATTTTGGTCATCTGACGGCTGTGGTTTAGCTCAATATCAGGTAGCAGGAAAGTAGCACAAACTTTACTTAGATGCAGACAGCCGACACCCCTGGGTGCTAAGTGTGTGCAGATTGAAAAGTCTATGTCAACACACAAAAAACCACTTGCCTATAACGAATCCTTTCTCTGTGGCTCAAGGGGTCACCCTGGATAACTCTTACTCAGCAAGTCAGGTCAATAATTCAGAAGCACCTACATTATGCTGATACCTTTCAGTCTTCATGATCAAAATTAAAACAAAGAAAATGATTGAATTAGTGCCCATCCAAAAAACGTAAAAGCTGTTTTTGATCTCTACAGAAAAGGCACGACACAGTTTTAGAAGACAGACCCACGTTGCACTCTGAATTATAATTAGTGCTCCTAAGCAACAAATTGGCAAGGTGAGAAAGTTAAATAGGCACACTCAACTGAAATGAAATCATCTGGCTGATCTGCTTTTGGGCATAAACGGAAATGGTGAAGTGCTTTTAAAATTCCTACTTGACAGCCAGTGTCCTATAGGAGGCGTCAGGGTACCACAAGACAGCGCGGCACCCACCCGGAGCCCTCGGCACTGACAACGATGCAAGACCCGCCTCATCCAGCAGATGTCAATGGTCACTGGCAGATCAGCGCTCCTGCAGCGCAGGGTCTGAAGTGGCGCCCAGCCTTGCAGAGAAAGCCTGCATCATGGGAGCGAAGGCAAGGAACTTACAAAAGGCACTGGGCCAAGCACCAAGTAAAACAATGCTACTAGCTTTGGGTTCCTCCCACTTGGGAAATTAAGAAACGAAGTGCGCTGGTCTTTTCTTTAGCAAACCAGTGTGATAAAATGAACTGTACACAAGAGAATTTTGCTCCCAAAAGATACACGCTGATTCTCTAATACATTGGTATTTTCGAACCCTTCTTACAATTATTAGGAGACCAAACAATGCCCTACGTAATTCTAGAAATGTGGTGAACCTAGCAAGAGCTTGAAAATTTTGTGGTTAGTAGCTGGCACTACTGTTTGTCATGTTTACTGGTTTTTCAGATTTCAAAGTACAAAATATTTCTGGCAGACTTTATCTAATGCTAGTGTTCGTCTCCATTAAATGGGGTTCTTTTGGCTCTTCAAGGAAACACTGGAAATGGTGAATGCAGTGTTTCAGACAGAAATTAACCACTCTAGGGAGTGTCGACCATTCCACTAACCTCTTCATGAGAACAAATTTATATATATTTCCCCAAATGTTCTTACATGTTCTTAGTGCTATTCAATGCCTCCTGACCAATGAAAATCCAACTACAGAAGTGCCTGCCTGGGTGGCTCAGTCAGTTAAGCATCTGACTCTTGGTTTAGGCTCAGGTCATAATCTCACAGTTCCTGGGTTCGAGCCTCCCATCAGCTCAGCACTAACAGTATGGAGCCTGCCTGGGATTCTCTCTCTCTCTCTCTTTGCCCCTCCCCTGCTCACTCACTCTCTCTCTCTCGAAATAAATAAACTTAAAAAAAATCCAACTATACATTAATATTATTCACTCGACCCAGAAAGCCAGTTGCTGTTGTTGTTTCCAAGGTCCAGGTGAGCGCGTTCAACGTTAAGGGTGAGTGTAGAGACGGGCAAAAGAAAAAACTTGCTGGATGTGAAAAAAGAGTGCAACAGAGGAGATCAGTTTTTCTATTTATTTACAGAAATGTGTTAAGTGTGAGAAAAGGAGAGATGAAGTATTTGAATGTCATAAAGGATTTATTATATGCATGTTTTAAAATTTTGTTTAGGTTTATTTTTGAGAGAGAGAAAGAGTGAGTGAGTGGATCAGGGACAGAGAGAAAGGGGGACAGATTATCTGAAGTGGAGAGCCTGACTAGGGGCTCGAATCCACAAACTGTGAGATCATGGCTAAGGCCAAAGGGAGCCGCTTCACTCACTGAGCCACCAAGGCGCCCCTGTCATATGCATGCTTTTGATCCTGCATGACAGTTTGTCCCTGACTCCAGCATTTAAGGAGAATAACAGACATTTTAGTAAAGGCAATAAACTGTATTACAATAAAGCTATGAATAAAAATAAGTAAGCAATAACACAAGCTGCACACAAAGAATTAAATATGTAACTATGTCTAGATGTCTAAACACCCAGCCACCAAAATATATAATGTTCAACAAAATGTGAAAGGATTCTTGGGAAAAGTGACAAGCCCTTGGGGGTAAGGGAGGCCACAGTGGGCTGTGTCTGTTTCTAAGAAAGTTTCAAGTAGAAACAGACATCATCTCTTACACAGCCCCGATTTTATTTTTGGCCGAGATACTACAGTACCAGTCAGTGGAATCAGAGGACAAGCCTCCGTGGGCAATATTCACAATTACCACTCTTCCAAACGACCTAGTCAGAAAGGCACTAGCTATCAAGAAAACTTGATTTCTAGGAAGTCTAAATGATACCTTCATATTTACATTCCTTTTTCCCTCTGAAATGGGAAGTACACTTGAAGTGCTTTTCGTCTGCTTGCTTTTTTAGTTTCATGCAACCATTTACAAATGTAGCAGCGGGATGTGCAACTTTCATTATGGTCAAATGACAAACATAATTTATAAAACATAAACCCATAAGGCAAAAGAAGCAGATACATTATTTGACTTAGTGGCTACAGAATTCATGGGGCTGACTGTTCACCCATCAATAATGTAATGAGAAAAATCACAATTAATTGCCTTACTTTGTTAAGATCAAGCATTGCAGGATTATGAGTGGCTACTTTTCTGTTGGGGTATTTATTTGTGGATTTAAAGGATTCATATTCAGCAAACCTACTATGATTCAAGGCACTAATTATCCTGGCTTTCCGGTGAGTCAGTGTAAGCAAGAACACAGTCGTGTGCTCTGCGCACACCTGTGTGCACAGACATGTCAACCTAGTGCAAAGAGTCAGTCACCATATTCCATAGAATGTAAACTAAGAAGGAGGATTTTCCCATCTTAAACAGAAGGCTTAACTTTTCTATAGGATGTGTATTTTGGAAATCACTTCTTTACTGAGGCCTTTTGGTCAGAGTGAGTCAAAGTGTGAGTCAACGAGTGAGTGAGTGAGTGAGTCTGTGTGTGCGTGTGTGTGGGGGGGGGGGAGGGAGAGAGGGAGACAGAGACGGAGAGATTCAGAGGTTGACACGGCATTACCTCAATTCCCTCGGTTTCCTCAATGAACCTCCTGCTGACTGAGACCAGAGCCTCCCGCGGCCACGCATGAAAGCAGTCAATAGCCGTGCAGTTAACTATGGCTGGGAACTTCCGAGCTCTCCCTCTGAGCGTGTGACCAACGGGAGAGAAACACAGAATGATCTGTGGAGACACGGGGGCAGGGCAGAAAGAGGAGGGTGATGAGTGAGCCAAGAATTACACTGCAACCTTAGACAACGACAGCAAGAAGTACAGCCAAGCGTGACAGTCAACCACCTACGGCACTACAGAGCGGAATCAAAGGACAAACCGGTCCCGAGTGGCTGCCCCAACAACTATACACAAACACTGCTCTGGACTTGCCTCAAAGGGGTTCCTCTCCTTTTAAACGTTTTCGGTACTTATCATCAATAGTGAGAAATGTATTCTTTTCTATTACACAAGTAACATTACAGCCATAAAAAAATAAATGTCCAAATCAAATCACCAGGATAAAATACCAACGCCTTCATCTTCTGTCTCCTTCCATTCTGTACTTCATCAGATTCAATCAAACTTTGTCTTTTACTTAAAAACAATTTGTATCGTATTGAATGTTTACTTTGTTTTCATCTAAAATCTATCCACTTGCATTCTTCACTTTTTTAAAGGAGCCAAAAATTCACTTTATACATGCTCCTGATGAGACCATTTTAAGTTTCCAGTTTAAATCTACAGCTCTATTTAAGTAGTTAATGATTTAAGAGTTAATTTATACGTGAATATGTTTCCATATTCTCTGGGGTGACACAGGGATTCGACCCGGCACTGGGGCTGAGGTCGGCAGTGACCGTGTCCACAGCTCAGGGAGGGGCGGAGAAGGGGCCTCCGGAGTCAGGTGGGTCCGACTGTCCCTCCGAGCATCTCGGAGTGTGACACGGCTCTCAGACGAGAGGCCCTGCGTGAAGGGCTGGCACGGAGAGGCCGCACAGGGAGCCCTTCTCTCATCCATTCCCTTCTCTCCTGAGCTCCCGCGGACCTGAGGGCACCAGAGTGGTGATGCCGGCTGGGCACGGTCCGCGGAGGACCGTCCTGGCTTCCTCTTCCCTAGGGACAGCATGGACTTGAAAGAAAACCAAGCTTGCAACTCTCCCAACTAAATCTCTAACACTCAGAGATCAAACAAGTAATGATAGGATTGTTTTTGTACAGCATTTCAAAAATTTACATCACAAAAATCTCCAGCATAGATGAAGCCATAAAATACCTTACTTAACAGCTATCTTTACAAGGCTTATTTTATATACTATGGCTCTTGAAAAACTCATGACAGATATATCCTAGTATTTAAAATGTTTAATAACGCATAAGCCGACCGATCATTTGTTCATGATATACAAGAGCCTAGTTACAAGCTAACTGTTCTAATACTGCATATACTAGGTTAACGGACCTGCGTTACAATGCCTAACTGTCACTTACATCACAGTCCTTAGCTTTCTCCTACCAGCCGTCTTTCCTCCCCCGTATTTGAATGTCGAGGACGGAGGAAATAATCAGTTTTGACACCCAACTTACCTCTTATTCCTGGCAATTTTAGGAGCTTCATTTATAAATAGTTATAGCAAAGGCCAAGGAAAAAACAAAGCATCCTTTGAGATCTGAAATATTTCCATCACTTTCACACACCTACTACATTTCTCTTATCATCGGAGGTCTTCAGAATTTGTGAGAAAACAAAGTATTGGAACCCTGTGTGTTCAGCCTCAGGCAAAAATACTTTTCTGAGTTAACATAATGATATACCTTCATTACTTATTGAAAGATAATATAGAATCCTCACTTAAAGAATTATTTTCCTTTTCTACAATTTTGTAGCCGAAGACGTTTTTCCCTGTGTTATTTATTATGGCTGAAAGAAGGCTCCGCATAATGCCAGCCGCATTTTACATGGAGGGAGGTTGGCAGGACATCAGTGATTCTCAAAGGATTGTTAGGAGCTGGTTAGAAAGGCAAATTCTCGGACACAATCTACACCTAAAGACTTGGAAACTCTGGATGGGCCCAGGCAATCTGTTTTCAGCAAGGCCTCCAGGTGACTCTGACACCGTAGCTATAAATAACCTAATAGTCTAAACATTTCTAAGGGAATATCTAAATAAAACGCTTACATCATCAGTGCTTCTGCAATTGGTGAGATACATGCAATGTAAGCCTCTGTATACAGGGTGAAATGAAACATTCAGAGAATCTTAAATAAATTAGATAATCACGAGTAAGCTAAATTCTACCATCTACGACAAACCCCAGGGACTAATTTACAGAAATACACCAGTATTTCCAAAGAAGGGAAAGGGCAGTATCACACCAACCTCGAACACTGCAACCATTAACCCAATTCATTACCCAGTGGTTTCTAGTTTTGCTAGAACCGAGCACAGAACCTCTCCTATCCAGCTTTCCTTGGCGGTAGTCCCGTGTGAGATTTCCCCCAAAGTCCAAGCTAAAGCCTGGAAACGGTGGTTGTTCTGTTCTTTTCTACAATGGTCTCCAGGAGTTTTGATCATGAGCATGGAATGGAGGTCATCTCTACCAGGTGCCCATTATGTGATGTGACCACGGGCATGTTTCTGACTCGCGCTGCACTGTCCTGATCTCCAAAAAAAAAAAAAAGGAGAAATCACAGTTACCTCCCAGGGTCACCAGGAAAACACCCCGATATTTATGAACGCCTCCCTCGCGGTTGCTGAACTGCGAATGGTGCTCCAGAAACTCCATGCTGAGTTACTTTAAACAAAGAAGTGCACTCTACACCTTTACAGGTGACCTGGAATCAACGCGAGTGATTGCCTCAAGGAACATGACTAAGGGGGAAAGTCATCCTGATCATTTTCTGATTATATTTCCCTTAATTTCCAGAGATAAATGTAGCAAAAGATTTTTAAGTAATAAAAACACAGATAACTGAAAACAGGGTGTTAGATTATCTATAATTCACTTTTTTGAGTTTACTGAAGTATAACTGACAAAATTCTAAGATATTTAAAGTGCATGGAGTGATGATTTTATACACAGACATGGTAAAAGGATTCCCTGCACTGAGTCAATTCACACAACCATCGCGCCATATTTTTATCTTTTGTGATCACTGTTGAGAATATTTGAGTTCCCCTCTCTTAGATTTAAATTATACAAAATGGTGTTTTCAATTGTAGTCACCAGGTTACATATTAGGCCCTTAGATCTTATTCATCATATAACTGAAAGCTTATGCCCTTTTACCAATTGCTCCCTATTCCCCTGCCCATTGGCAATATTCCACATATAAGGGATACCATGGAGTATTTCTCTTTCTCTGCCTAGCTTATTTCACTTAGCTTAATGCCCTTAAGTTTCATCCATGTTGTTCCAAATGACAGGATTTCCATTTTCCGAGAAATACTCCTTTCTACTTGTGTGTGGCTGTGTGCGTGTGTACCTCACATTTTCTTGATACACTTGTCCACTGATGAACACTTAGGTTATTTCTCTACCTTGGCTATTGTCAATGGCGCTTCTGTGAACACAGGACTACAGTACCTCTTTGAGTCAATGGTTGTCATTCCTTTAGCTATACCAGAGGTGGGACTCTTGGACCATTTGGGACTATTTTTAGTTTCTTGAGCAGCCTCCCTACTGTTTCCATAGCGGCCATACCAGTTTACATTCCTGCCAACAGTTTACAAGTGCTCCCTTTTATCCATATCCTCACCAGCAATTGTTTGTTATTTCTCATCTTTTTGAAAAACAGCCCTTCTAAAAAATGTGAGGTGAAAAATACCAAAAGCATTTTCACAGACCTAGAACTAGCAATCCTAAAATTTGAAAAGAACTGCAGAAGACCCTGAATAGCCAAAGCAATCTTGAAAAAGAAAAGCAAAGCTGAAGGAGTCACAATTAGGACACAGTTATTATTACGAAGCTGTAATGATTAAAACAATATAGTGCTGGCACAAAAGCAGATGCACAGATCAACAGAACAGAATAAAAAACCCAGAAATGAACCCACGACTATTTCGTCAATCCATCTTCCATCAAACAGGAAAGATTATGCAATGAGAAAGACTGTTTCTTCAACGAATGGTTTTGGGAAAACTGGATAGCCACATCCAAAAGAAAGAAACTGAATCACTTTCTTAAGCCATACACAAATATGAATTCAAAATGGATGAAAAGCCTAAGTGTGAGACCTGTAACCATAAAAATCCTAGAGGTGAATACAGGCAATAAACTCTTTGACACTGGCCATAGCAACTTTTTTCTAGATAGGTCTCCCAAGGCAAGGGAAACGAAAGCAAAACTAAATGATCGGGACTTCATCAAGATCAAAAGCTTTTGCAAAGTGAAGGAAACAATCAACGAAACTAAAAGGCAACCTGCGAAATGGGAGAAGATACTTGCAAATGATATAGCCCATAAAAGGTTAGTACCCAAAATATACAAAGAATTGATGCAACTCCAAACCCAAAAACAAAGAATCCAATTAAAAAACAGGCAGAAGACGTGAATGAACATTTTCCCAAAGAAGATATCCAGATGAACTACAGACACATGCAGAGATGCTCAATATCGCTTATCATCAGAGAAATACAAACAAAAACCACAATGATGTATCACCTCACACATGTCAGAATAAACAACGTAAGGAAAGTCGGGTGTTGGCAAGGATGTGGAGAAAGGGGAATGCCTTCCACCGCTGGGGGGAACGCCAACTGGTGCAGCCACTCTGGAAAACAGTACAGGGATTTCTCAAAGTTAAAAAATAACTTTGATTTTTTATTTGATAATTGCCCTGTGATCTGGCAATTGCAATAGGTATTTATGCAAAGAATTCAAAATTAGTAAGATAAAAGGATATGTACACCTGATGTTTATAGCAGCATTGTATACAATAGTCAAATGATGGAAACAGCTCAAGTGTCCATTAACTGATGAATGGTTAGAAGAAATTGTGTGTGTATGTGTGTTTGCTTGCATGCAACGGAATATTATGCAACCAGGAAAAAGAATGAAATCTTGCCATTTGCAACAACATGGATGTAGCCAGAGAGTATTATGCTAGGTGAAAAATATACATATTTGTATTGAAATACAAACAAAAACTACAATGATGTATCACCTCCCACATGTCAGAATAAACAACATAAGAAACCATAAGTCAGAGAATGACAAATACCATATAATTGCACTCATATGTGCAATTTATTAAACAAAACAAATGAGCAAAGGTGGAATGGGGGGCAGAGGCAAAACAAGAAGCATTCTTTTTTGTTGTTGTTTAAAGTTTTTACTTATCCTGAAAGAGAAAGAAAGAGAATATGAGCAGGAGAGGAGCAGAGAGAGAGAGAGAGCAAGAGCGAGAGCGAGAGCAGGAGAGGAGCAGGGGGGGAGAGAGAGAGAGAGCGAGAGAGCAAGAGAGCGAGAGAGCGAGAGAGAGAATGAATCCCAAGCAGGCTCTGTGCTGACAGTGCAGAGCCAGATGCAGGGCTCAATCCCATGAACCACAAGGTCGCAACCTAAGCCCAAATCAAGAGTCGGATGCTTAACCAACCGAGCCATCTGAAACAGATTCTTAACCATAGAGAATAAACTGGGTGTTACCAGAAGCAGGGCTGGGGGAGTGGGGGATGGTGGTGGAGAGATGCGTTAAATAGGTGATGGGGATTAAGGAGTGAAGAGCACTGGGTGAGGCATGGAGATGCCGAATCACTATGTAGGACACGTGAAACTACTATTACACTGCATGTGAAGCGGAATTTAAATATAAACTTAAAAAGCAAAAAAAGTGTGAGATGATCTCTCATCATTTTGATTTGCCTCTTCCCTGATGATGTGTGATACTGAGTACTTTTGTTTTTTATATCAGCCATTAGTATATTTTCTTTGAAAAAATGAGAATTCAGGTCCTTTGCCCATTTTTTAATTGGGTTATTTGGTTTTATGCTATTGAGTTTTATGAAGCCTGGGTAGATTTTGGATATTAGCCCCCTGTTGAATGCATGGTTGGCAAACACCTCCTCCCATCAGGGTGCCTTTCCTGTTGCTGATGGTTCCTTCTGCTTTTTAGTTTGATATAGTCCCAATTGTTCATTTTTTGTTTTGTTGCCCTTGCGTTTCGTGTCATATCTGAAAAACCACCACCAAGACCTCCTGCAAAGGAGCTTCCACCTCATGTTTTCTACGAGAAGTTATACAGATTCGGGTCTTGCATTGAAGTCTTGAACCCGTTTGTGTTGATTTTGGTTATGGTTTAATTGAGGGGTCCGATTTCATTTTTTTGCATGTGGCCATCCAGTTTTCCCAACATTTATGAGACTATCCTTTCCTCATTGTATAATTTTGGCTTCTTTGTTGAAAATTAATTAACCATATAAGCATGGGCTTATTTCTGGGCTCTCTCCACAGATCTGTGTGTCTGGTTTTCTTTTTTTTTTTAATGCCAATACTGTACTGTTTTGATTACTAGAGCTTTATAATATGGTTCAAAATCAGGAAGTATGAGGCCTCCAGCTTTGTTCTTTTGCAAAACTGCTTTCGCTTTTTAGGATCTTTTTTTGTTTTATACAAAGTATAGGACTTTAATTTATATTTCTGCAAAAAATACCACTGGAATTGTGGCAGAATAGCTTTGGATTTGTAAATCATTTTGGGTAATACTGACGCTACAACAATATTAATTCTTCTAATCCACAAGCACAGCGTATGTTTCAGTTTCTGTCTCCATCAGTTTTCATTATCATCTTACAGTTTTCAGTCCACAGATCTTTCATCTTCTTAAATTTGTTCCTAAGTGTTTCCTTTTCTTAATGTCACTGTAAATGAGATTGTCTTACTTTCTGGTAGTTTGTTATTAGTATTTTGAAAAAAGAGATTTTTCACATTCTGTCTGTATCACGTGACATGACTGATTCGTTCTAACAGCTTTTTTTTGGTCGCGTCTTTAGTGTTTTCCACATATAAGATCATGTCATCTACAAAGAGAGACATTTTTACTTTTCTTTTCTGATTTGGATGCTTTTATTTCTTTTTCTTATCTAACTATGCTGAGTGGCACTACCACTACTATGATGAATAAAGGTGGTGAGGGTGGGCATCCTTGTCCAGGTGCCAGATCTTAGAGGAAAAACTTCCAGTTTTTCACCACTGAGTATGATGTTAGCTGTGGGCTTATAACATACGGCCTTCATGATGTTGAGGTGTGTTCCCCATATTCTCAGCTTGTGGGGTTTTTACCATAAATGAATATTATACTTTTGTCAAATGCTTTTTTCTCTATTGAGACGAACATGGGACTTTCATCCTTCATTTTGTTAATATGGTGTCTCATATGGATTGATTTGTGAATGGTGAACCAGCCTTGATACCGTGGATTAAGTCTCACTTCCATGGTGTATCATCCTTTTAACGTACTAATGAATTCAGTTGGCTTCAACTTTGTGAGAATTTTCCTATCTTTGTATCAGGGAGGCCGACCTATAATTTTCTTTTTTTGTGACATCCTTGTCTGGCTTTGGTGCCAGTCTAATTTCTGGCTTTGTAAAATAAGTGTTCCCACTTCTTCAATGTTTTAGAAGAATCTGAGAAATATTAGTATTAGTTCTTATTTAAATAGTTGGTTGAGCTCACCAGTGAATCTGCCTGACCCTATATAAGTTACCCTTGAAATAATTTCAATCTAATATGACATGCATGCAGATACTCTTTTTATATACTGGGAGCAATTGGTTAGGATCTAATGTAGCCCAGCGCAAACTGTAGAGGCCAGGGATGCGTAAGCAGCAGTTCACATGATGGAGACACACTGCAGTGTCAGCTACTTGAACCCCCAGCTAACTCTGTTCAACATCAATGGCTGTTTAGTCAACATCATCGATACTGGATTTTCTTTTGTTTATTCATTTGAGAGAGAGAGAGAGAGTGCATATGAGTGTGGGGGAGGGCCAGAGAGAGAGGGAGAGAGAGAATCCCAAGCAGGGTCTTTGCTGATAGAACAGAGCCCGATGCAGGGCTCAAACTCACAGACCATGAGATCATGACCTAAGCTGAAATTAAGAGTTGGACGCTTAAAAAAAAAATACTGCTGGGTTTTTGGACTTTGATTTTGACCAGTTCTATGGTAGACAGCTTACAAAGATTCTTTTTATGTGGTTCTAGCTGAATTCCACCACGAGAATTCCGCCACAATTGCCGCAAAGGATCCTTCTAGTGAGAGCTATTCCATTTCCTAAAAGAAAGGAGCTAAGACTGCAATAAGCTTACAGAGCTGGTTTTACAACTTTAACACCTGTTTTGTTAGGTGCTACACATAAACTCTATGAGTACCTGAGGTCAGTCTGAGAATTCTCTTCCTTAATACGCACCTTGAGTTGGGCGACTGGGCAACAAGAGCCCCCTACCCTGGAACAGGTGTCATCTGCCTGTAAGAATCAAGGTCACTGAAACATATACCGCTGTTGTCGCTGACAACGCAAGTGACCCAACCAGCTTAAGTCAGTTCCCAGCAGTGGACTGAAACAAAAGTCAGCTAAGAAAATAAAGTCAAAAAGGCCTCAGACAGCTGTGCTCTTTTCTAAAAGCAAATTCTCACCAGTAAAAAAGCAAACCCTGAAATCACCATCTGAATTTTCCTATGGCTCTAACACTTGGACGTCAGAACTTGCTTTTGGAATCCATACCATAGAATTTTCTATCCCGTTCTTCCCCCTACACAGGTGTTACGACTCAAGTGCAATAACCCATTTTTCATGGTGCTTTGTAATACGTTTCAATTTTTTAGATAAGATCCCATCGTAAGTACATATTTACTTGTATATCGCTAACAGGACTCAGTCCATTTCCTCTTGTAATGGAAATTTGAATCGCTACCATCACTCTGCATTTTTTTCCAGGTGATATATTGTCAGAGAGAAGTAACCCTCCCACATATTTACTTCAGGAGCTTCTATCCATAGCTTATGTTTACGTTTATCCTCAAAAGTCTAAGCAGTTTTCAAGAATGATAAGATCTGAATCTGAGAGCATCCTCTTAGGAACGGAAGTTTAGCATTCAAACTCTTCCCTTGTTTGACTATTTCTGGATCGTTTTATCATCCTCCTATCTTCCCTGTCTCAGCCCCTATCCAACCACCTTTTAATTTCAATTGCCTTCATGAAATCCAACAGCATCTTCAACGTGTGCACATTCAATACATTTTTATATTTTCTTTTTAGATAACGCACAATGAAATAATGCACGTGACCTTTGACGTGTGACTACGGGTCGGCATCAAGTATTAAGAGGTGGTATTTTATATCGGGGAATATTAGTTGTTCAAAAAACAAAACTCTTCAGTTCAGAAAGAAATTGTATGTGGAATCCCAGTAAAGAGCAAGGAGCAAATCCATCCCTGAGGGAAGACGGTAGGCGCTCTACGCCCTCCGAAGTCCTCCCTCCTCCCTCCTCCGTATTCCCACCTGCATCACTGCTGCCCTGCTGGATGCCAGGGCCTGAACTGCCCACACACTATTGGCGGACTGCACACTAACCCTGATTCACGGTATTGTTTTTATTTTTTCAAATAGACAATCAGATGCCTAACTCTGTACTGATTGGACCCGTATCTGAACCACATGCAGAGTCTGTGGCTTACGATCGGCGCTGCTCTGCTAGCATGGCGCCGGCCTTCCCGCTGACGCCGGGTGCTAAGTGCACACGCACGTGCAGGTGCAGGAACCAGCCCCGCCTCGCACTGGCAAATCCCACACCCAGATGTCAGCAGTGTTGTGAAAGACATCAACATGTTCTTCAAAATGCAACATCTATTCAACTTAAATGGATAAGTCCCTCTGTCTTGCATTAAGCCCTGCACTTAACACCATTTTCACACCAAGTTCAAAATTTCTTTGATCAGATACAGTAAGGGAGAGGACACCTACTCCTTCTTTGAGCTACTTTGCAATCCTTTCTCCCCCTCAATGAAACTCTTCTTTTCCTGTCTTTTGTTATCTTATATACCCCTATATATATTTTATATACACCTCTCATGCATATGCATATGTATACTTGGTTTCTGTGATTTGGGGGTTCATGCCGGTCTTTCCAACGATGAGACGGGCAGGTGCTGGCTCTAGCTCACTAGTCTAAGCCCAGGGAGGAGCACATCACAGGCCCGCAGTCAATGCTTGCTGAGGCCCCACAAGTAGATGAAGGAGTCAATCAGAAGGTAATATGAAAGATTCTGAGCAAAATGAAATTTTGGTGCCTGCATCCCAATTTGTTCTGAAGCTTGTCTGATTTAGGAAATTTCAAGGGAGGTGAATCTCAAATGCGAAATACAAGGTCACACTTTCATCTCTTTTGGAAGTTCTTTTCATTCTTCTTGTATAAATTATATCGACAAATGCAAGAGCAGGAGCTAGGGTCCTCTACTCAGAGGGGTGAGGTCCTGATCAGGAGAACACTGCTGGCAGGGCAGAGGCTGGCAGAGCCTGGGATCGGCACTGGGCGAGCGAGCTGTCAGAGCGAGCGGTGCTCTCCATCAGCTCTAAATGTCAGAACGAGGGGCAGAACGGACAGAAGCCAGCACTTCCCAGTGATAAAACCATCCTAGGCGGTCATCCCCATACAGGAAAGGAAGCTGGGGGCTCTGCCTGTAAACCACATGAAGATCTAGGGAGATGAGACGTTACCATCGTGCAAGGCTAGGGTTTCTACTGCGCACGTGAGGATTTGAGTGTTTTATACAAGCTCGCAGACATCTCGTGAAAGTTACTGGGTGACTGCGGAGGCTTGTGGTTTATGCGATGTGCTTCCACGTTACTCTGCGGCTTTGGTGGCAGTGTTGTCGCACATCAGTGCTGAGGCTGTCAGGCTCCCCAGACGAGCGGCAGCGTGAGCCCAGAGCACGGCGCCCACACTGCCTGCTGCCAAAGCCGGCACGTGAACTGCACTCTGCTCCATCCGAGGAGGGAGAAAGAACAAGAACAACAAGGAAACCTCAACTGGGACCTGAAGAAAAATACTATGAAATCAAGAAAAATCTCAAAAGCATCCAGCAGATTTAAAGAAAGGTAATTCCACTGGAGTACAGAAGAACCACCGCCCCCAAAAAGGACAAAAACCCATTCCACACTCTCCAAAGTCCAGAAGGAACATTATAAAAACCTATAACAAGATTGGGGTGCCTGGGTGGCTCAGTTGGTGAAGCATCTGACTTTGGCTCAGGACAAGATCTCATGGTTCGTGGGTTCCACCGTGTCGGGCTCTGTGCTGACAGCTTGGAGCCTGGAGCCTGCTTCGGATTCTGTGTCTCCCTCTCTCTCTGCCTGTCCCTCGTTCACACTCTTTCTCTCTCTTTCAAAAATAAATAAACATTAAAAAAAATAAAAACCATAATAAGAGAATAGGCCAAGATAAAGGGACAGGATAGAACAAGGGGTTTTATGAAAGAATATATATGATAAAACACAAAACTTCTTCCTAAAAATATTAAAAATATCATAAGCTTACATTTAATCCAATGCTTAAGGATGGAAAGCCTAATAAAAAATAAGACAAAGATGCTACTGTCGTCAATTTGAAGCTTTAAGTGCTGTGCAAAAATTCTAACTATTGTAATGAACAGAAAAGAGGTAATTCTTAGAAAAACTAGAGCACCTGGGTGGCTCCATTGATTGGCTGTCCAACTGCTACAATGGGCTCAGGTCACAATCCCAGGGCTGTGGGATTGAGCCCCACATGGGGCTATGCTCTGAGTGTGAAGCCTGGTTAAGAGTCTGTCTGTCTGTCTGTCTGTCTCTCTCTCCCCCGCTCTCTTTTTCTCTTTCCCCCTGTCTCTCTCCCTCTGCCCTCTCCCTGTTCATGCTCACTCAGTCTCTAAAATAAGAAAAAAAATAGAAAGGAGGAGTAAAAATTCAAAGGTGATGTAACTATCTACTCTTAAGTACAAAGTACAAAACCTACTGGAGCGTTCAATGAACTGATGCAAACAAACAAGCATCTCTCGCTCCCTCCCTCCCATGGCATTCTTATCTGCCCACTGGATCTGTTAGAAAATTTGGCAAGAGCAAAAAATACTGTAAAATATTAAGAACTTGAGAAATGTGTAAAACATACGAAGACAGCAGCTGCTTTCCTGAAAATCAAGGAAGACATTTGACTCAATGACAAGATGTGCCACGTTCCCGGAGAGGACCGTTCTGAAGGAACTTACTCCTTCCACACTCACTGACAACATTTAGGTGGTTCTAGTGATTCCCAACAATGCGAGTGGAGCTGAACCAAGGAGTCTACAGTTCATATGCAATGAAGAACACTAAGAACATCAAATGACATTTGTAAGGAGAGAACATCCACAATTCACACTGTTGGGGAATAAAACATAAGTTATAAATCATATGTAAGAACACCTCATGAATGAATGTAAACATTTAATACTGCAGATGTATTCACCACCCTCAAACTAGCCTATACATTCTCATACGATTTTTTAAAATGCTAAGCTGATTCCACAGTTCATCTGGTAAAGATATAAATAAGTAAATGTAGAAAAAAAAAAGATATTGCTCTACCAGATTCTGGAATATAATATAAAGCTACAATAAGCAAAGCAGTGTGATATTAAAAAAATTGTTTAATATTTACTTTGGAGAGAGAGACATAGATGGAGAATGAGTTGGGAACGGGCAGAAAAGAGAGGGAGACAGAGAATCTGAAGCAGGCTCCAGGCTCTGAGCTATCAGCAGAGAGCCTGATGTGGGGCTCGAACTCACAAACCATCAGACCATGACTCGAGCAGATGTCAGATGCTTAACTGACTGAGCCACTCAGGTACCCCAGCAGTGTGATAATGATGTAGGCAGAGATGAGCAGATTTATGGAGCATAACATAGTCAAAATTAGAATACCACATATTTAAAAATTTAGTATATGAGACAGCTAGCATTTCAAATCACTGATGAAAGGTTATATAATAAATGGTGTTTGGAGAATTTAGGGGCGGTGAGAGTAGAAAAGTCTTGAATGGTATACAACAATCTAGCACTAACCATTAAAAGTATTTTAAGTCCAGGTGCCTGGGTGGCTCAGTTGGTGAATGTCTGACTTCGGCTCAGGTCATGATCTCACGGTTCGTGGGTTCGAGCCCCACATTGAGCTCTGTGCTGACAGCTCAGAGCCTGGAGCCTGTCTTTTGGATTCTGTGTCTCCCTCTCTCCCTCTCTCTGCTCATGTTGTCTCTCTCTCTCTCGAAAATAAACCATTAAAAAAATTTTTTTTAAGTTTTTTAAGTCAATTTAAATAGAATTCAGAAGAATATCTCCATAACCATGAATTGGAAAATGCTTTCTAGAAAAGAATTAACACACAAAATCATGTAAGAAAAATTAGATATTTTTTAACAATATAAAACAAAAGTCACTGTAAACAAGGCAGGATTATGATGAACTTTCAGAAACACTGTCAACATGTAAAATAATAAGAACTTCATGGACATCGGAATATTACCCAGATATGGAAAGAATTCCTATAAATCAGTAAAAACTATACCAAACCATTAGGAAAATTGGTAAAGGGTATACTTGAGTAAAGTTGTTCTACAAACAGATACCTAGAATAAAGTATTCAGTGAAGGATTTCACTCCATACGTCAAACTCTCGGCATCATCTCTTTCCTATGGGAGCCTTCTAATGAAAAAGGCAAAAAGGGATATAGGGACAAGAGTGACAGATGTGAAAAAACCATCAGTTTGGAATACGTACTTTGCATGTGTTTATATACATACAGAAAACTGGAAGGAGATATACCATTATGTTTTCAGTACTCATATCTAGGCAATATAATTTAGCCTACTTTTTTTCTTCATATGGTCCTGTATTTTTTCTCTACAATGAACACCCATTCTTACATGATCAGAAATTACTCTCTCATTCTCTAAAAATACAAATCACGAGTGTGTGTATACATGCAGACACAGACAGACAGACACACACATACCCCTCAATAGACAGATACAAAACAAGAAAGGTATCCAGAGTCTTAGGAAATAATCAGGTGCAGTTGTATACATCAAGTGTTCCCTTCCCTATGGCATCAGATGTCCAAGAAGGAAGACGAGAAATAAAAGTTCGGGGGCTAACTAAAATCAACGGGAGAGAAGATGAATGTACTATACTCTAGTTGCAAGACGAGAATTATATGAAAAGATGCACATAGAAAGAAGGTGCCTGCATGGCTCAGTCGGTTGAGCATCTGATTTCTGCTCAGGTCATGATCTCACAGTGTGGGAGTTCGAGCCCCGCGTCAGGCTCTGCGCTGACAATGCGGAGCCCACTTGGGATTCTGTCTCCCTCTCTCCCTGCCTCTCCTCCCCCCAACTGTCTCTCAAAAATAAACAAACATTTTAAAAAGATTAAAAAGAAAAGATGTACATATGCAAACTTGAAGGAGACAAAGCACTTGGCATTTATTCATTGGCTTCCTTCAGGCAATCCAAGGGCTCACATCTGAGCGTCATTAATGCGAAGTGCCCTGGGGATTAAGAAGTCACATTCTGCACGCCAGCAGGTTCTCAACGCCCTTGCACTCCAAATGAACACTGGCTTTGGGTGGGGAGCGTGGGTAATGGGGTGGCAATGTCACATCATTTAGCCTGACCCGCCATGTGTGCTCACCAACCCTGTAACACATTTAGCTTCCCAGCTCGCCCCGCCAGGAATGAACACAAGGCAAGGATCAGCTCATCGGGAATTCTGAGTCGTTAGTACACGCTGGTGAGAATCACAATACATGAAACTACCACATGGCAAGCCACAGTTCTTTAAAAATCCAAGAATATGAGGGTGGTATTTATGGATTGAAGAGAAAGAAGCTAAAAGGTGAACCATTTTGATGCCATATTATTCCTCCCTCAGCCTAATAGGCTCATCACATCTCCTTCTTGTGATGCAGCAAACGTAGTGACAAGGTCAACAGGGTAAGGAGCATTTGAGGGAAATATCCTATTCTTCCCTAGCATTAAAAAAACAAACTCCCTCAACTCTTTTTAGTAGAAAAGAGATAGATTATTCAATTAGGAATTGAATTCAATGTGGCAATGGGAGGAGGGGGCGTGAATGATCCATATCTAACTTCAAAATAAATTCTAGCTGTGGGGTGAGGTCAATAGTGAAGAAGGGGCTCTGAAAAGAGACAAACACAGAACTGGTCCCAGCTTCGGGACGGCTCCTGAAGTGGAGTGGAAGGCGACAGGTGAAGGGAAAGATGGATGAGTTTAAAACGTAAAAATGTTAAAATTTCTGTACATCAATCTATACTGTACAAGTAAGTTCACAGAGCAAAACCGTGTAATTATCTCAGCAGAGGCTGGAAAGGAACTCAACAGCTACTTCCTTGACAAGATATATATTCTGAAGCAAAAGGCAACAAAAGACTTAATAGTAAAACATGAGAAACGTCCTTATTAATGTAAAAACCAACACAAAATTTCCACTACCGTCATAATTATTTAACGTTCAGTAAATTTAACAATGCAGTGAGGGAGGAAAACGGATACACAGAATATTAAAAGACACAATATAGCCCGCAGGCTATGTGATACCAACCAACAAAAAGAAACTACCAGAGAGGCTGGTTATAAAAATGTTTTTTTTAATTTTTAAAAAGCAGGTTATAATATTTAAAAATCAATAGCTCTCCTGTATACCAAAATATGCCATCAGAAAACCATGTGAAGGAAATATTCCCTCTATAAAAGACTTTATAAAGATTAAATTCTCCCCAATATAAAATAAGAGTCAGCACAATTATAATCAAAATTAAATGGAATATGTTTAGAATGTGACAAAATGATTCTGTTGTCTTTCCAGACATATAGAAGTGTGAGAACAAAGAAAACATAAACATGAATGGTGAGATATTGGATATAAAAATGTGTAATAAAACCCTAATGTACAAGGCTGGGATCAGTAGTACAGAGACCTATCAAGAAGACAGGGGCACCTGGATGGCTCGGTAGATTAAGCATCCAACTCTTGATTTCGGCTCAGGTCATGATCTCACAGCTCATGAGTTTGAGCCCCAAGTCTGACTTGGCACTGACAATGTGGAGAACGGAATTCTCTCCCTGCCTCTTTTTCCCTGCCCCTCTCCTGCTCTCTCTCTCTCTCCCTCTCTCTCAAAATAAACAAACATTTTTTTAAAAAGCTTAAAAAAAAGGGATCTAGAAATAGACCCAATATGACATATAATAAGGATATTACTTCAAATCAGTAAGGAAGGAATACAAGGTGTTAAGAGAAAACGATATCTTTTTGGAAAAAAAAAAATAACCTAAAACCTCTCAGCTCACTCTTCACCATTTATGGTAATAAATGTATTTTAGATGAGGTCAGGGTTTTTTTTTTTTAAATAAATTTATTCATTTCTTGCAAGGGACAGCGTATACATGCATGAAAGTGGGGGAGAGGCAGGGAGAAGGAGAAAAAGAATCCCAAGCAGAGCCTGACATGCGGCTTGAACCCTTTAACCATGAGATCATAACCTGAGCCGAAATCAAGAGCCGGGCACCCAAACAAACTGAACCACCCAGGTGCCCCCCTCGATATAGT
This sequence comes from Suricata suricatta, assembly GCF_006229205.1. Classification (NCBI taxonomy): domain Eukaryota; kingdom Metazoa; phylum Chordata; class Mammalia; order Carnivora; family Herpestidae; genus Suricata; species Suricata suricatta. The sequence continues at coordinate 96,091,156 of NC_043701.1, read as the reverse complement.
AAAGTTTTAAATATAAAACATAAAAGTCTTGGAATGATGGATTTTGCTGCTATTCCAAAATCCACTTCTAATTTTATTCATAAAGGCCATGTGACAAGATCAAAAATTCACTTCCCCAGACTCCCTGGTAGGTAGAAACGGCAGGTGACACACTCGAGGCCACTAAGATATCAGCAGAGGGTCTTGGGGGGAAAGCTTGGGTTTCCTACTCGGAGGGTTCCATGCTGCCTCCCCGCCTTCCTGACTGGAACACAGACGCCGCCGCACTCATGTGGTGGCCATGAAGCAGGAGCCATTAGGAAAAGCACTGGCAGAAAGGAAACGTGATGAAACATAGGTGTCTAAGTTTTGGGATATACTCTTGTTTGCTGCCCAGCTGGGTTCTAACTGCTTCTAGTGAAAAGTTTTAGAATCTTGGAAAGAAAAGCTTTCCTAAATTTACCAGCAACTCTAAACCTGGAACAGAAAACACTGATTCATCTAATAAAAAAATGTCTTAAAACTTTAAAGTTATAAACAAATAAACATGTACTATATGCACATTTAAGTGACAAATCATAACTGGAAAAATACAAGAAATACATATGTAAGACTAAGTGCTTCGCATGCATAGGACTTTTATAAACAAAACCATGTGCGGGTAGATGGAAAAGTGGGCCCTTTCTAGCTTAGCCTCCGAAGTTACTCAGCATGTCCGCTGTCCCAGACTTGTAAGCCTGCCCTGATTCAGGAAGAAATGAAGAATACCCTACCTGTGTGAGCAAGAAGCACATCAAAGAACTGGCAGGTATAATTTAGAACCAGGATAAGCCATCAGTAATGGGGCCCCTGGGTGGCTCAGTCGGTTAAGCATCAACTTTAGGATTCAGCTCAGGTTGTGATCTCATAATTCATGAACTCAAGCCCCGCATCAGGCTCTGCATTGGCAGCACAGGAACTGCTTGGGGTTCTCTTTCCCTCTCTCTCTCTCTCACTCTCTCTCTCTTTTTGCTCCTTTCTATCTCAAAATATATAAATAAAAAATAAAACAAAACAAAACACTATAAGCTGTAACTACTGAACTTAGCAATTCTCCTAGGAATTCATCCTATGGATGAAAGCAAAGTTGTGTATAAAAGACATAGGTAAAGAATGTTCACTTTAGCATTATTTTAACAACGGTTCTCAAAATTTCTGTGTGCCTCAGCATTACCCAGAGGGCTTTTTAAACCATACATTGTGGATCCCATGCAGAGTTTCTGATTCAAGTGATCTGTGGGAGGACTGGAAAAGTTGGTCTATTTTTTTTTTTTTTTTGAGAGATAGACAAAGAGAGAATGTGCAAATCAGGAAGGGCAGAAGAAAAGAGAATCCTAAGCAGACGCCATTCTCGTGGAGCCAGACATGGGGCTTGATCCCATGACCCTGGGATCATGACCTCAGCCGAAATCAAGAGTTGGATGCTCAAATGACTCAGGCACCCTATGAAGCATGAAGTGGGGAGAGGCAGAGAGAGAGAGAGAGAAAAAAAAAACCCCTCAAGCAAGCTCCACACTGTCAGTGCAGAGCCTGATGTGGGACTTGATCCCAGGATTCTGGGATCATGACCTGAGCCAAAACTGAGTCAGAGGCACAATGGACTGAGCCCCCCAGGCATCCCAGACTTGCATTTCTAGTAAGTGTCTAGGTAATGGTACTATTGTTGCCCTACAAAAAGACTTTGATAGTGATTTATAACATTACCATCTCAAATTCTATTATTGTACTTGTTTCTCCATTTCATCAAGAAAATGTGATTCAAATGTACCACCATGGAAGACGGAGAAATCTCTGGCCTTGTTATGACCTGGCAAAAATATTCTTAGTAACATTTTGACAGGGAGAAAATGCTTTGGGCAAATGAACCGTAAATTCTGATCTCACGTCAGCCCACAATTGCTCAGTACGATTAATGTGGAATTTAAAAGAGCAGGGCGGAAGAGAACTGTACAGTCTCTCCAAGGAGAGGTATATTCATGGCTGCCACACTGCCCCACTCCCTTCCCTTGCGTGCTCCCAGGTCTACAGCATCCTTGAGCCTGTTACTTGCCACACAGGCCTGGCATACTAGAAGTAAGAGCCAAGTGGAAAGTGGCTAGGTTAGTAAGCTTTTCTATACTAGGAAGCCTGAATTTTCCTTAACTTGGCTTCCTCCCATGAGTTTCGATGTATATCCTATACTACTTGACCTTACTGCTGCTAGTATTGAGTTACATTTGACATCCCTATGAGCAGTACTGAGCTACACTGAAGCACAGATCAGTCTGGAAGGAACAGCCTCGGTTGAGACTCAGGTCATCCGGTTAATACGCCTATATTGCTTGCCATAAAGTACTGACACAATTCAATTCCTTAATTCAAGCCTCTCCCACTGCTCCCTGCATGATTTACAACCCCTTACCTCATCCTGATTTACTTCCAAGCCTAGAGATCCACCCCATTTGCAAAAACCGAACCTTGTGTTCCCGTTATTCAGGGCAATCTTGGGTTTCTCCAAAGGTCTACTGGACAGTCCAACCTTACACTTAGAGAAATGTTTGTCCTCTCCCTGAAGGCTCTTCCCCACCCAATGCTGCCCCATGGATTCCAATTCTCGCCTGAGGCATGGCACGTCCCTCCCTCAGGAGAGCCCACTGCAGGGAAGGACGCTGGGCTGGCTGGTAACCCACGGCACTGCGCACACCGGTCCCAGTCCCGTACTACAGCTCTTGTCAGCTCCTCTAGGACAAAGACACGTCCAGTTCAGTGAGCAGCGCACAGTCTGCTCACTGCAATGCTTTATACATGCTCAGGATCGGGGAAACCTTCAGACAGTGTACTCCAGACACGGGCATGTAATGATGCAAATGTCCTTACAAACTGAATGGCTGAAATGCAAACTCCTGGCACACACCCTGAAGTAGAACCATGTCAGAGTTCCAACAGCAGGTTTTAAATATGACGCATGGAAACAAGGGTTTCTTACTTTGAGCTGTAGCTGCACTCTGGCCAGAAAGAATTTCCAGCAATTTTCTCTGGAGTCCACCATGCCTAGACCACGAACTTCGTTACGAACTCCAGAAATTATGTTGTCTGCATCTTCATCGCTGAACAGATCCGGGATTTCTCCTGCTCCCCAACAAAGGAGTAGAATTACTGACAGGCAGTCATAATTTCAACTTTAGATAGGACTTCTTAATGCTTGGATTGCTTTCTAATACAAAGTTCGGTTTAAATGATAAAGAGTTGGAAATCAGAAATGCCATTTTATTTTTTTTTTGTATTTGCGAGTCACACAACACACGGAGGACGAGCTGCAGGGCACACACCCACTGAGCTCGTCCCTGGAGGAACAACACTTACTACTTTCCCGAACGCTCCTAAACTGAAGGCAGACTAAGCAAGCAATTCACCTCAAATTAGTTAGGTTTATAGGTTTCTCCCCAAAGACTGTCCCAGCAAGCACCTCAAAGACAAATTATCTCTCTTTAAAGTTCACTGCAACTACAGGTAATTTGTCACTGGGGAAGATCTTTCAAGGAATGTGTTGGTTTAATCACCTGATGCCAGCAAGTCATTAATCAGCACGAGGAAGCTCTCATCTAGAACCTGGGCATCTGTCAGCAGGAACACAGTGGGCATGTTCTTGGCTCCGGTTCTGATGTACAAATTGGCAAGATCTGCCTGTAAGGAAAGGAGACCATCATTCACGCGTTGTTGTGACGCTGACGTGGCGCTGGGACTGTGTGAGGGCCAGCGCGGGGGCAGGATGGTGGGAGAGCCGCGTGCTGTACTTCCTCTTGCTTACCTACGTGTTCTCTCCCCCCCCCCCCCCCGTGGCCCCACACGGGGTCCACAGCACGACATCACCTCCGTCTCTGGCGATATAATGATGCGCGTCAGGTCTGGGGCCCAATGGAACATAGCGATGAAAGCCAGCGGCTGATGGACAACCCTTTCCTCACAGTCCGAAAATGAATTTGGCGACGCCTTTACCAAGCAATGCGGTAAAAGGAAGAAACTGCTCATTTCAACTATTTCAGTGAAAACAGTTTTCGTTGAGTTATGGATTTACTTTTGCTTAGAAATATTGAAAGCATGGGATTTTTTTCCCCCTTTTTGGCTGAAAACGGCCACATATCACCCACATGTCACTGGCCACAAACTCTGAATATTACTTTGTAAGTACTGCTGATTAGAAAGCCCAATCAAAAAAAATTTAATGTTTATTTATTTTTGAGTGATAGAGACAGAGGGGCAGGAGAGAGGGAGACACAGAATCCAAAGCAGACTCTAAGCTCCAAGCTGTCAGCACAGAGCCCAATGTGTGGCTTGAACTCACGGACGGCGAGATTATGACCTGGGCCGAAGTCAGAGGCTTAACCAACTGAGCCACCCAGGCGCCCCAAAGCCAAATTTTTTTACTTTAAATTTTAGTTGGTCCACATACAGTGCATAGTGGTTTCAGGAGTAGAGTCCAGGGGTCCATCACTTACATACAGTGAATGCCCAGTGCTCATCACACCAAAGCAAAAGGCCAAATTTTAAAAGCACATGTATTCCTATCATGTTTTATTTTCATGATTGATTCAAAATGGAAGAAATCTACTTGCACTTGCGAAGGCAGTTTTTCTCCCCTTCCATCATACAGGAATACTAACTGTGCTGAACAGTGGGAAAACCATGCTGGTTAAAAGTACTTTTTAAATTAGAAATGTTTATTTTTTTTATTTTGAGAGACAGACAGAGGCAGAGAGAGAGGGAGAGAGAGAATCCCAAGTATGCTCCATGCTGTCAGCACAGAGCCCACTGCGGGACTTGATCCCATGACCATGAGATCGTGACCTGAGCTGAAATCAAGAGTCGGATACTGAACTGGCTGAGCCACCTGGGTGCCCCTAAAAGCAAGTATTTAATAAAATATTTTCTGAGTCCGGTACATAGGCTTATAGGCTTCTATACCTATAAACATTTATAGAATTTTACCATTACTAACTTTACCATGAAGAAGAAAAAGGCAAAGGTAACTAAATCAGCAGAAAGCTTTCCCCCTCTTGGTTGAGGAAGTCTTGGCCAAATATGGGAGTCAGAGCTAACACGGGCACGCTCCCAGGCCCTCCTTTATCTGCCAGGCAGGAGGGCAGACGGACCGCCTACCACCCTTGCTCACCCAGAGTTCGTGGATTCCAAAGCCTTGGCTCAGGGTGATCTGGAAGACCTCAAGGCTGCAAATGTAGGCTGCCAGGCGGGACAAGCTCTTCTTGCCGCTGCCGCCCACTCCGATCAAGAGCGCGTGACCCTGAGGGGTGCGAAGGATTCGGCTGATGCGGCACCTGGAGACAGACAGCACACTCAAGGCTAAAGAGCTTAGGGACTAGGTCTGTTTCACTTTTAAGAAACATTTCTACATACTAAATCTGAATTTTTATTTTTTCATTTTAGTTAAAAAATTTTTTTAAATGTTTATTTTTGATAGAGAGACAGTGTGGGCAGGGGAGGGACAGAGAGAGAGGCAGACACAGATCTGAAGCAGGCTCCGGGCTCTGAACTGTCAGGATAGAGCCTGACATAGGGCTCGAACCCACGAACTGTGAGATCATGACCTGAGCCAAAGTTGGACGCTTAACCGACTGAGCCACCCAGGCGCCCCCTGAATTTTTATTTTAAACCCTACATCCTCTCTTATCTGCTTCTGCATCAAAGATGTTCCCTGCATGCATCTGCCCTCACACTGGAGGCCTAACAACTGTCCTGTGCTAACCACATCTTGGACTATTGCTTTCTTTCTGTCCATACACAAGGCCTTTTCTTCTTCAATTAGCAAGAAAGACCCCAACTTTAAACCAGCATCCAAGTCCAGCAACTTGTGCCAGAAACTTCTGCTATAGAATTAGGTTGGAAAGAAGGGATTTGTGTAGATCAACAAACATCTGACTCGTGATTGACTTCACGCAGATTAACTATCCGTCTCTGTGATTCTTACTTCCCTTGCACTGAAGCTCTGTCTGTCCTTGGGCACTTCAGAAAATGTACTGAAACCTTTCAGAATTATTGAGTTACATCTCTGGCAAGGCCAAAGAGTCTCTTGCTCTGTATTAGTGAGGACATTCTGAAGGATTAAGCTACTGATATCATCCCCACATTTTACAGTTACAAATAAGTTGGCTCTAACATCATCTTGGTTGAAGAAATATGTCATAATTATATTATAAATATTAAGAACAGCAAAAATCCAAAATATAAGCACATGGCCATCCACATGCAAAAAGTTAGATGCCATCATGTCAGCTCTAGGGGGAATGTCAACTTCCAGCTTGAATGATCCACCTCAATGATTTTTTGACAAAAGCTCTTCCTGATAAAACGAAGCTGGGACCACTAATGCTGGGTCCGGCACCTCTCTGCTGAAAGCCTTCCGTAACCAAAAAGACAGGTTATCGTTACAAACTTAGCCCTTCCTCTGGGTTTTACTTGACATGACCACGCAGCAAGAGCACCTCAGGAAAGCTGCAAAATTACTCTCATGCAAGTGCGGCCCCAAGTTACAAAGCTGCTTCGAGGGTCATCCCTCCCCAGAATTTTAAGCCAAGTTCTACAAGCCCTCCAGGCCGTGCTCTGAAATCATCTCTAACCCTGAGTCAGTCACTCAGCACACTCCCTGATCAAAGAAGCAGCCTTCCTTTTTAGGCCGCTGAGAAGCCCAGGTTGAAGGATTTTGTGAGCAGAGTCTCTCTCTCCTTTAGCAGCAGCCCGAGATCTCTCACCCGCCCGGTAATGGGCAGACACAGGGTGTCCCAGCCCAGCGGGAAGAGCGGTCCTAATACTCCAATTAGCACCATGGTCACATTCTAACTAAAGCCTTCGTGTGATCAGAGGATTGCAACCACAAAGGGATCAATCAAACAACCAATACTTGACATGCTTATAATAAATCACAATGGGGAGATCCTAGAAGTCTTCCTTGGGCACTTGGCCTATAAACATTTTCAAGAGCTGCTTCTAACAACTAGATTCTCCACCTTTCATTGTGTGTTTCCAAATTCCTTCTTCCCAAACTTCCTTCTTTCTGGATTCATTTTTAAGCATGACTTCATTATTTTAACCTCTGCTGGAGAGATTGTTGGAATCTTTCACTTTGGAAAAGCCAGTGTTATCTATTAAAGGATGTCTTCTCAGATTCATATACTAAAGTCCTAGGGGCGCCTGGGTGACTCAAACATCTGACTTTGGCTCAGGTCATAATCTCGCGGTTCATGAGTTTGAGCCCTGGGTTGGACTCTGTGATGACAGCTCAGAGCCAGGAGCCTGCCACAGATTCTGTGTCTCCCTCTCTCTCTGCCCCTCCCCCACTCACACACCGTCACTGTCTCTCTCAAACACAAATAAACGTAAAAAAAAATTAAGTTCTAACCCCCAGTACCTCAGAGTGTAAGCTTATTTGGAAATAGGGTCGCTGAGAAAGTACTTGGTGAAGTTTTGTAGTAAGGCGGGGCCCTTATCCAGTCCAACCGGTGCCCTTATAAAAAGGAGAAAGTTGGACGCAGACACGCACCGAGTGAGAATGCCACGTGAGGATGGGAGTTAAGTGGCCATAAGCCAAGAAACTACCAGAAGCTAGAAGCAAATTCTGGGACAGATTCCTCCCTAGCACCTTGAGAAGGAGCGTGGCTCTTGGTCACCTCAATCAGACTTCGGGCCTCCACTGTGATAAATGTCTGTTTTTCTAAACCACCCATATGTGGCATTTTGTTATAGCAATGCTAGCCAACGAATACAGCCAGTGACCAATGACGGTGACAGGGAGCACGGCCTTAATGTAAAGACGTACCCAGCCCCCCCCACAGCAGCGGCAATGGCAAGCTGAGACTACCCCCGTGCTCAAACCTGTGGAAAAGCTTCTCACTGCACTTCGAATAAAATTGGAACTTGTTCCTCTGGTTACAAGGGAATACCCAGCACCAGTAGAACCCACCCACTCCTGCCTTTCCGTCCGTGTCACGCACTGCTTTCCCCACTTTTTCTCTCTGCTGCGGCCATGATGACCCCTTTTCTGGTTTTGAACCTTCCAACCTTGGGGCCGCAAGAAATATGCCCTTCTCTAGAATGTTCTTCCTCCGAATCTTTCTTTGCTTAGCTCCTGCCTACCATTTGATCTCACCTTCAATGTCACCTCCTCGCAGAGTTACCCAGACCTTTTGGGGGAATGCACATACTTAGCTCTTAGAATCGATCTATTTCCTAGCATGACACATGACTTCTGACATGTTTCTTGCTTCTTTGTTCATGCCCTTATAAATGTCCATACATCACTAAAATGTAAGCTCAACTAGAGTAAGGACTAGACTATCTTGTTTGCTGCTATATCCCTAGTGACTAGAACCCTGTCTGACAGCAAGGGAGCTATGGGTGGTTGCATGATCTGTGCACTGCCCAAGGTGCCCAGTTTAGGAGGCGAGAGAGAGAGAGAGCCTTGGCAGCCAAACTCTACACCAGGACAGGGACATCGAATTTTTTGCCAAGAAAACATGCCCCTTTCCTTTTCTGTTTTGCACCAAAGTACTGAAAAGCCTGGCACTTTCTTGTTTAGCACTCGGGAGGCACTCCATTAACAAGCATTACCCATGACCAGCAGATTCGCATCAGCCCGTTTCCGTCCCCTTAGGAACCTTATGGCTTTGCATGAGTCCCACGCCTTCCTCTTTCTTAGTTTTCTTACCTGACAGGGCTGCAGTGAAGTGAAACCATGGCTGTGACCACACATCAGAAAGTAGTGTTCTGACATTAGACACTATTAAGATTGTGACCTAACTTTAAGAGACACTTACAGTTTTATACTGGATGGCAAACGAGAGGTAAGAACTACCGGCTCAGAGCGTGGAGTATGACCCAAGGACAAGCAATTGTGGAGACCCAGCCATTTCCCACATTGTGAAAAAGCATCACGACTTGTCGACTCACACATGCTGCATGGCGTCCTCAAACAGAACGAGGTTCATGGCAGCATTCAGTTCATTGTGACTGTCCAAGGCTTCCGTGAGAATGGCCCGCAGCACCTCCCAGTCCTTCACTGGCAGGTAACGCCCATCTTGCACTCCGTGAGCAAAGTGGCAATAGATGAGGGGCTGCTGAAGCAGCGCGTCACCGTTTACACCCTGTGGGAGGAGGAAAAGACAAGGACAGTCACAGCGGCCCATCAAGGGAAGAGCGTGCGGTCAGTCCATGAGCAGGTGGGCACAGTGTTCCCAAGTACAGACGGGGTACATTCCGGAATCACAACGATTTCAAGCAAGGTAAGCATCTGCATGATTCGGTCACATCCTTATCTAACTCTGTCCCGACACCAGTCCGGGCCAGAGCACACAGTCACCTCTGACACTCCGCACACTTACTTCAAAGTATTTATAAGCAATTTCCAGCATTTTTTTCTGAAACAAATCATAATCCTTCGGCTCTACCAGTTTGTCTCCATAAACACGTGAAGATTCATGAAGCCATAGGCGTATTAAATCATTTGGACATTTTAAACACTCAGGAGAAGCAAATAAAATCCCCTACAAGGAAAGAATGGGAAAAATTAAACTCAGAAACTGATGACACTCCAAGATAGTATTTTCCTTTAACATTTTAACTGTATACCAAATTTAGCAATTTGTTAAGTTAAAAGAATTACTATCAACAGAATTATTATATTAGTAGTTTTCCTAAGTAACATCTTAAAAATTCACTAGTGTTATACCCAGTTTTGGAATGTAGCCAAGACTGTATTTCAAAAGCCAGCGCCAGAAATGGATACCTCATCTGAGGACTCGCATCTAGTAAGTCTTTCAACAGATAAAGTTTCTTCAAACTGTTTCTCAAACAGCTAACGTGAATATCACAAGATCAAGTTTTTATATTCTACAACTTTCTGCTATCAGTTCACCTAACACTTCCATTCAGTAGATCAAGAAAATGAGACCACAAGTCAATTGCCTGAAATCACACCGTGTGGGGAGATGGAGTCAGCACCCCAACATTCTGACTCCCACCCTCCCTCACCACTGGCCCCCAGGGCCTTGGATTCACACAGACCCACATCCTCGAGAGAGAGTCAGCTGGCCCTAGACTTAGGAGAGAACACAGCGAGTCGTAGTCAAGTCGTTGCTAATGCTAACCAGACGTTTGGTGCTGTCAGGTGGACCGGACAGCCCGGCCATAAGCAGTGAGCAGGCCTCTCATCCAAGGTCCCCCATGTCCTTCCTTCCCTTTTTTCCCCCTAAGATTAAAAGTTTGCTTTTAAACAACACTGTACTGAGCACAGTCTTTCCGGCCAGTACTAGAAAGACAGCCATGAGAATGAACGGTTCACCTCCTCAGGAAGCTGGTGGTCTGATGTGGTATTATAGTCGTAAGGGAGTTGTACAGCGATTTAAAAAAGAGGGTTATAAAAACATTTAAAAAATCACCAAATATGAAGACATAGCCTGAAATTTTCCTATTTAAGTCAGTTAAATTTTCCAATGTAAACCTCTCTCACAAAAGAATGTTAGGCTATAAATAACTCTCCAACCACTTTTACTGCATAAGGTAGATCATACCAGTTGATTTTTTTTTAATTCCATGTTTCAAGACCCTCTTTGAATTTCCTTCCAAAACCAAATACATAAACACTGTCCTTTTACCGGGTGAGTAAAGTAAGTGTCAAGGTCAAGTCAAAATAATGAAACGGTGTAAGAAATTCAAGTTGTTCTTGATGTGTGTTTAAAAATCATACTGCATAAAAACAAAAAAAATAACAAACAGTTACAGTTGATGAACTCATATCAATCCATTATTACTAACCAAAGTCTAAAGTTTCCATTAGAGTTCTTTCTTGGTGTTGTGTATTCTGTGTTTAAAAATCATACTGCATAAAAACAAAAAAAATAACAAACAATCTCCCCCACTTGGCATAAAATGAGGCACTCAAATGTTTATATTGAATACAGGGACCAAGGATTCAGACTTCTACCTGCGCTTCTGTAGCTAAATCTCTACATGACCTGAGAGAAACCACTAGTCCCACAGATAAAATGGGAATAAAGCTGCCATACATACTTCACAGAGAAGTTTATGGTTTAAAATCCAAGAATGCACACAAAAGTACACAGCCCTGTCTTAGACTAAGTTCCAGAAGTGAACACCATTAACATTACTATAATCGTTCCTCCACCCAAGATGCGTAACCCAGGACCATCAAGATACCTGGAAGATGTTTGACAGGTCTCTCAGATTAAAGAGGTAATGGAATTTAATAGCTGTGGGTAAAAAGTTTTGGGTCATCATCTGATGAGATGCGATTGTTGCCTGGATCAGAGAGGGGCCACTCCTGAGAACTGACGGACCAAACGCTTGCTGCTGGAAATGGGAGTTAAGAATTTGGCCATAAATGGTGTGTAGTGCACCCAAGGATGGAAAGTTGAATGCAAACATGGTGAAATGTCTCTGAAAAACAAAATTTAAGAGTTGCACATAATTAGGATTATAATGGTACCAGGAGACTGCAAAAAAAGAAAAAGTCCAATTGTTATTTTTTTAATTCCTTCCGGTATCCAGGCTCATTGCCACATAATTTGTACTCAAAAGCACCAAGAATCACAATCTATAATGTTTGCGTGTTTGATTTAGGGCCCATTTGGGATGGAGCAGTACTCCACACCTTACCTGTAGTCTAGGATTGATTGTGAAATTGCCCACCGTTAGATTCATGCAGGCAATGTACTGACAGTTGTGGATTTCTTTAAGCATCGCCTTCTGTCTATCATACCTGGGAGGCAGAAAACAGAACCCTAAATCCAAAAACAACCGAAGATGACAATACAACAAAATCCCCAGTTTATGAAGGACTCAATCACAAACTGTCTCCTTTGATCCTTACAACTGCTCTGTGAGGCTGGGGGGTTAGTCTCATCTCAGGGACACAAAAATTAAAGCTCAGAAAACGGAAGGCTACCTAGCCCTTGATGCCGGAATCGACATAAGGAGCTGAATCAATACACACTATTAATGTTTATTGATTCTCACATGACGCTACTTCTGGTTAGAAATATCCACAGCTAGGCTGGGGGTCTCCTGCAAGTTAACGGCAGGGATGGGCACACTGCAACACCCAGACATCACCCAACAGTGACAGCCCACAGAATGAGGTCAAGCATCGAAGACACTCAGTGTGTTTGAGAGTTTAATACTTCGACTAGACAGTAGTATTTCTAAACACTTTCAGTCCAATTCTTCCAAAGATACAAACAGAACCTTACCTCACTGGCAGTAGGTAATGAAAAGGGAATATAAAATGACACTTAAAAGTTACCAGAGAAAATGGTCCTCGGAAATGGAAGATATCAGGGTAATTTCATTCTTCAATGTTCATCCATAATAATGACTGGACTTCAATATAGAATAAAGCACAGAGACTCGCTTACCAGTGTCCGTAGTCAATGTGCTGGCGAATCAGAGTGTGGGGTTGCACGGTGCCATATGAGTCCACTTCGGGCATATTCATATCATCGATGAAATAAACCAGTTTTTTGTTTCCTCCTGGCCCATAGATACGACCAGCTTTTTTCTCGAGAGGTTTCTCAAGAATTCCTGAAACAAATGCATCATTCTGCCCACCAACTAGATAAAACGTAATTTTCTGTCCTTAATCCTCTTTTCCCTAAGTTTTCCTCATCTTCTGTCTAACTCATCCACTCCAAGTCTCTAAGAATCACCTCTCTGCAGGTTAGTATTGTTCATCTCCTCTGTGTCAGGCTTTTCTGTCAACCCCTCTCCTACTGCCAGAGCTCACCCTGCCTCTCCTTCCCTGGGGAGTCAACATCTGTGACATGACACCACACTGGCCATCAAGCTGAGGCCACGCCATCAGTGGTCTGTGCGCTTTCCTCCCTGACCCCACTCTAACACATGGCCCACTGTCACCCAGCCGCGGCCCGCTCCCTCAGTCTTTGTCTTTCTCGATCACCCTTGCAGGGGCTTCTAGGGATAGCTCAAGAGAGTCTCCCACATGTCCCTTCTGGGTCATCCCAGTGCAGAAGTCCAAGGGAATCCTGTACGTAGACTCTATCTTGTGCGCACGTCAACTTACATTTCTTCATGTGCCTAAACGACTTTGCATTGATTTCAGAGAAGATCATGAGGGTAGAAAATCCTGAATAGATGTGTAAGATGTAGTATCTAACAGGTGCTCACTCTCCAAATGGACAATAAATAGCTTGAGGACAAGACACTCCATCGTGTTCATCACTATATTCCAGATGACAACCCCAAGTCATTTGTTAAATGAACAAATGAATAAGCAAATGAAAGAACAAACAAGTGAATGATGAGTAAGTTAACAAAGCTCTCTTCCAAGCAGGGGAACTGCATGTCCAAATCCTTGCTTCCTATCAGCCATCAGGACCTGAATGTTCGGCCAACACCAAACAACCCTCTTCCTCACCCACAACCCACCTCTTCCTTTTTTCTTTCCATGCTTCTGTTTGTGGGATTAACACTCTCTCACTCAGCCAGGTGCAAAGCTTCAACAGCACCTTTCTCTACTGGTCCCAGACGTGCCTGGCCACAGCCTATAAAGGGTACTTCTTGTCACTTCGCTTCATCAGTCCCTCCACAGTGTTAGTGCAGAGCGACATTCCAGGCAGCTGGCACACTGCCAGGGGGACTGGGCTCCCCACCTCAGACACCTCCTCCTCAAGTACAGCCTGTGCCGCATCAGTTCCTGGCTCCCCATCAGTGGCTCACCATTTCCCACCAAACGAAGTACATGGTCCTCAGCTTGCGTCTCAGCTCTTTCTACAGAGACCAAACATTCCACATGGCCTGGGACTAAAAATCCCATGTCCTGGAAACTCCCCTCAATCTTTGGCAAACTTGACAGGTGGGCATTCTATCTACAATATAACTCCAACCCTCTTCTCCAGCCTTTTCTCTATCTTCTACCCCATCCCTTACTTCAGCCAACTTAGGGATTCAATTAACTGATGTGTTCTGTAATTTTCTCTTTCATAAGTTTGCTTCCACTGATTCTCAAATCCCATCTCGCCTGCATACCACTCCACCTTGAAGGTTTGAAAACCATACTGTCTTCAAAGTACACTGCTCTTTCTGTTATTTGTGCTGAAAGACAATGTCTGAATCTTATACATGGGGGAGAGCCCCATTGGTGGGGAACAGTGATTTTAAGAGAAATATTCACAAATCTGAAATACATGTCAAAATTATATATTCTTTTGTTAAAAAAAACTTTATAACAATGCCTCTCTTTCAGGAACTAGCAAGATGAACTCACACTACAGTCAAGTACTTTGTTCAATCACTGAATTGTGGCCTCATCTTCCATTTACAAGTGTAAAGTGATCCCTCCTTCTGAGTCTCTGAATGAAAAATATGCACTGAACACAAGGCCTTGGAAAAAAATAAATTATACATATCTGCTCAAGAATTAAATGAGAAACTGCCAGATTAGAGTTTTTGGCTGTTCTATTCCACATCGAGAAACACAAACTTGATTAATTAAGAAATTACAGAAAAATCACTCTTGGCTGAGTTAATGATGTCCATGAGTAAGAAAATTTATGAGTAATCACAACTGCTAAGGCTACACACACAGAACATAGAAACCATGATCGGGGGAACTAAACAGGCTTAAGAAACTACTGTGCAACGGGGAGTTCCACGGTGCCACCCCCAATCCAACCCTGGCTCTGCTGGGCAGTGACAGATGTACCAGCAGCGGCCCCTCCTACCACGGTCTCCTCCACTTCCTCAGTCTACGTGGCGTGCCCTTCTTAATTCAGAACGCCCAAAATCTGTGTGGTTCTTTGGATGACACTGATCCATTTTTTCAACAGTCTTAAACACTTCTGACAATTTTCCAAAGATTTAATTAACAGCTCACGGCCTGCCATTTCATTGATGCAGTTTTAATGAAGTTCTCCTAAATCAATTCCTCACTTGAAAAGGCAGCCAGAGCATCTTCCGTGTGCTCCCCCTATGTGGCTCGAGCTCCGTAAAACTGATTAAAGGTGACCCAACTGTGTGGAGGCAAAAGCAACGAACTCAGTTTTGATGTCGAAGCTTGTGGTCTTAAAGCGTAATAAACCAAATAAAGCCCTTAGTGATATAAAACGCCAAAAATCTCCATGCTGAAACAAAGTTTCTTCTCCCCAGATTGGTGATAGGTGAAAGTTCACCTGAAGCTGGGGCAGAAGCTCTAAAGCCTAGAGAAAGTAGCCTTCCCCCTGGGCTGCATGTCCTAGCCGTGACAGTCTCTGATGGCTCGTTTCTACAACACAAGCAGGAGGGACACTTACTCTGCAGAGCCGCGGACGTCGTGTAGTAGCTGAAAGGCACATGGGACACTAGGAAATCCTCAGAGAGACTCGCCAGCGTGTCGCCGACGAAGGCCGTCTTTCCCACCCCGGCATTTCCCACGAGCATTAGCGGCTGTCCCTTCCCAAGCAGCAGCTCTACGAAGTATCTGAGACGCACTGTCTCCGATGTCTGAACCATAACTCTCTGGAGCAGGGAGAAAGAGAATGAGAGCCAAGTCAGAAAGGGGGGTTCATCCAAATTTCAGAATCTGGACCCACACAGTCACTGCGCAATGGAGACCCAAGGAATGCATAATTGAGGTTAACACTCAGCCCGGGGGATCTTACCTAATTTTCAGTTTTGAATTGTCAGAGTTCAGGTATCAGAGCTGAGCAGAGCAAGTGGGGAGTGCCTTCAAAGCACCAATGGCATGAGCCACTTATTTATCTTTTCCACAGTAAGTACCAGCCAAAGCCCCTATCACAGAGTCCCTCCTCTTTGCCCAACCTTGCATTAGGCATACTAGGCAATACAGCAAACATTTAAGAAGCCATCTAACACTTTTTAGGAGCTGATACAACATTTCAAAGTCAAGCCACACGTAAATGAAAGTGGGTAGCAATGCCTTGACTGAATAAAATTAACTGGCAAAATGATTAGGGCAAAATTTACACTAAAGGGCTTCACCATGGGGAGAGCCCCATTGTTGGGGAACAGTAATTTTAAGAGAAATATTCATAAATCTGAAGTCCATGTCAAAATTGTGTACTCTTTTGCTAAAAAAAAGCTTATAACAATGCCTCTTTTGAAAATTAGCTAATTATTTATATACTATATTGTTTCAAAACAAATTTGAGTTGGCATAGGGGAATACAGTAACATGAAGAATGGAAATAAACATCTGACTCTGGGAACACAGACCTATGTAATACCAGGAAAAGAGGTAGCAGGTGTAAACATGCAAGAAAAAGAATCCTGCACAATGATGCAAACAGAGTTGACATTTCTTACATTTTGGGTGACCAATTTAAAAAGGGGGTAAAAAAAAACCAAGTGCAAGATTCAGATTGTTCATTTAAAAAAAAACCACCTAAAATCTACAATATATTCTATATAGCATATACTGAACACAACTGCTATTGTATGGATCATTCAGGATCATTTTCATGATTATGAATATTTACTCTAGAATTCGGATTTAATTTAGTGATGCTCTCAGAGCCTACTCAACAGTCCCAGATGACTGTTCTTCATCAGTTACATGTTATAATATTTTTCTTTTTTCCTGCTCAATGTCATCAAGTGCCTTTTAATTTGGCTGTTAGCTCTTTTCTCTATACATTAATAATAACGCTTACTGAGAGCTGAGTATGTGCATACTACGGCATTTACTGTAAGCACGTTATAAGCTATGTTGTATGATACACGTAACTAATCTACGAGGAGACTTTCGTTAGGCTTTTCGTCTCAGAGATGATGAAACTAAAGCTTTGAGAACACTGATAACTTGGCCAGAGTCACAGCAAAGTAGTAAGTGGTGGTACTTGGATTAAAACCCAAGCCGTTCCAGAGCCTGAGCCCTATCCTAACTACCACACGGAAGGCACGCCAGGGCATGACGTTACACACCTTACTACATCTCTTGGTACTCATTTTCCCCTCTGTAAAAGGGTTATTAATAGCCTATGCCTTAGAAAGCTGTTTAAAGGATGAGTTAATCTATGTAAAGCAAGTTAGAAAAGAGTCTGAGATAGACTACTGTAATATCAGTATTGACCATCATTACCGAATATGCCTCTTGTCCAGTATGTTAAGAAGCTGTTAACCAGATCACCATGTCTGGTCCAGGTGTATGTAAAGTAAGACTATGAAGCCCTAATAGTTGGAGAGAAGTTATCACTGATCAGATGCCTCAACCCCGTTATACTAGTTTTTGGTCTGTGGTTAATTATGAATTGTCAGCTATCAATGAGCTAGATAACACCCCCCGGGGGCTATGCCCAGGCAGAGTGAGCAAAATGGATTTAAAAATGTATCAAGCAGATGGAACAGACATGGCGGGTCGCCTCCCAACACCCATTGCTCCACTTCTTCCTGTCAGAGCTCCCACTTTGTCCAAGTCTCCAAGCTCCTCACACACAGACGTGCTTCAGGGAAGCTCCACCTGGTTCCCACAGCGGTGTGACAACTCATCAAAGCCAATTCGTGTAGCCTGTGACCCTGGCCTGAGCAAGCTTAAGGGTGGCATGTGACGCCTGCAGAATTAGATGCAAGAGGGGGTCTCCTCTGGGGCTTCCGTGGTGCTCATGTCACGTGGTGCTCATATCACGTGGTGCTCACGTCATGTGGTGCTCATATCACTCTTCATAAAAATGTTATGAGAAAGCAGCCTTTCCCTCTATAGTGACTCCTGGGGTTCCTGGAGTCCCAGGAAGGGTCCTACTTTTAAAATGATGCCGGGGGGCGCCTGCGTGGCTCAGTCGGTTAAGCCTCCAACTTCAGCTCAGGTCAGATCTCATGTTCGTGGGTTCGAGCCCTGTGTCAGGCTCTGTGCTGACAGCTAGCTCAGAGCCTGGAGCCTGCTTTGGTTCTGTGTCTCCTTCCTTTTCTGCCCTTCCCCTGCTCATGTTCTGTCTCGCTCTGTATCAAAAATAAATAAAACATTTTTTAAAAAGTTAAAAAAAAATAAAACGATGCCAGGGTTAAGAGCAGGGAAATGATAAGACCTAAATCCTTGGTAATAACACCAAATCATGGAATTGATTGGTCTTGGGTCCATCCTACCTCTCATGTCTTGCTTGTGAAATAAGTTTCCTCCTGGTTAGGTGTTACGGGTCAAAGTGGGTCTTCCCAAAATTCTCAGGAATTGGGCTTTAGCCCAAACCCTTAGCATCTCAGAAGGTGACTGTATTAGAAAACAAGGTCTTTAAAGAGGTAATCAAGTTAAAATGAGGCCATTAGGGTGGGCCCTACCCCTATCTGACTGGTGTCCTTGTAAGAGGAGGAGATTCGGACAGACTTGGAGATGGTGTCCCGGGAGACATGGAAGCATGTGTACAAAGACCAAGTGAGGACACAGCAGCAGGAGGAGGCCATCGGCAAGCCATGGAGAGAGGACCTAGGAGGAACCAAAGCTGCCCACACACCAGCCATGGATTCCTAGCCTCTGGAAAGAAACAGGAGAAAATGAATTTCTGATGTCGAAGCCACCCAGTCTGGGGGATTGTGTTAGGGCAGCGGGGCCCACACAATGGTAGAGCAGGTCCCTAGTCAGATGACGGGTGTCCGGACACAAAGGGAAAAGTGCCCACGGGAACACGTGCAAGGGAAATGCCAGGGGCAGCGAAGCAGCCGGGCTCACGGAACACCAAGATCACCAGCAAACTCAGAGAGAGAGAGGGGCCTGGAACACACTGTCCCTGACAGCGCAGAAGGGACCAGTCCCACTGACACGGTGTTTTTCAACTTCTAGCCCTCAGAACCATGAGACAATACGTGTCGGCCGTTCACGCCTCCTGGTGCTTTGCTGCGGCAGCTCCAGGGAACTAACACATCAGGTTTTTTCAGGTTTTGCAGGAGCTGCTTCCTAATGAGAGTCACGGAGGTCGCAGAGACTCTAGTCACATAACTCTCCTTGAAATAGGCTCCAAAGTGAATCAGAATGACGTGAGGTTTTTTTTTTTAATTTATTGATACATTTTGAGAGTGAACAAGCATGGGGGAGGGCAGAGAGAGAGAGAGAATCCTAAGCAGGCTCCACATCATCAGTGCAGAGCCCAATGAGAAGCTCAATCTCTTGAACTTTGGAATCATGACCTGAGCCGAGATCAAGAGTCAGATGTTTAACCAACTGAGCTTCCCAAGTACCCCCGGAATGACATGATTTTAAGAAGTATAATGTAAAGGAAAAAAGACTGAGGCAGAACAAGAAGATGACCAAAGAGTAACTCCACATTAGAGAAATGTAAAACCACAGTCTGTGAAGAGAAAATTAAAGAGATCCTTTTAGATTTGTCAGCTGCCTGAGGATTTGAAACACAGCAAGCAGTCGGGGGGAGTTCCCACATCCGATTTATGGCTTGGGGGCTATGTGAAAAGTGCTGTCTAATAAATCCACGATACGGTCAAATATAAGAATCACTGACCTAACAGGTATCTTTGAGTTTTATTCAAGCTCACAAAGTTTCCAGGAAACTATAAAGAAAGCTGTTACCATACAATGAAGTTGAAAACTTTTTTTTAAAAGGTTGTAGAAATCCAAGAGCCATCTTAGAGATTGGTCCTGTAACTAAGATTCTTCTCTCTCAGGAAATATGGTATATACTAATGACATTGTTTCCATCAGGCAGGAAAAGGACTGCTCAAAAAAAAAAAAAAAAAAAAAAAGGAAAGGAAAGGAAAGAAAAAGGCTCAAACAAGCACAGCGTGGCTATGCTCCACCCACCTACCTGCAGAGGTACCTCTGGATCCATAGTAAGTTTGGGAACTTTATCAGCCCAGGGCAAGAATTTCTTAGTTTTGTGGTCCAGATAATAATCAAAGATTGTCCCCTGCGATGGAAACTTCACGGCTTTCATCTCTTTATGCCACCACCGACTGAACTCCGCTTGGGAGCCAGAGAGCTAAGGAGAGTAAGAGAAATCCTTACTGCAGACCTAGAGGTGATTTTGAACACAAAGCCCCTCGAAATCCTGTTAAGTACAGTACTTGTAATGTACAGTCATAATTACAAATGAGATTGAGTAAATGACCCAAGAAAAATAAATAACCAGAAGTAACTTATAATGAGTGATAATATCAGGGAGGCAGAGCTATAATTGCCATGTATCCGTCAGGTACAAATTTTCTGGAATAATTATTAACTTAAAAAGCAAAGTAAGGTTACGTGAACCTTAGGTGACCCCTGGGTTATTCAGTTTAACGTGCAAACTCCTGGACTGGGTACAGTACCACGGTGGTCCTCACACTCTGGTGTTGATTCTACCTTTATTCACATCACCTGATGGTAAAGTAAGAAAGAACAAAGGAATGCTTTTTAAAAATTGGTAACATTATTTAACTATTTGAGCTTATAGGCTTCTGAGACCTTTTTGTGTCGAAATACCTTTTCCTTTAAAAATTTTGTTGTTCATGATGGTCATTTCTTATAAATGTCCTTATTTAAAAGAGTAAGCATTTGGTAACCCTGTTTCACTCCTTCAAGTCAAGGTTCAAACTCTGTGTCTGTGACGTTCCACATCTGGGAACCCCCACCACGAGGGAGGGGCCAAGGCAGGTCCTTGGTTTTCTAGCAGGACGCCACTGAGCAGCTGAAAGCTCTAGAGAGACAAACAGCTGTCCTCCAGCAAGGACTGTCCTTGTATGAGGAGAGGTACACGCCCTTTGCTGCTAGACTGGGGTTTGGAAAATAAAGAAGAGGAAATGGCAACCGTACATTAGCAGGTTATAAAAGCCTTCTGTACCTATGTTAGATTCCGTTTAAGGACTCTGACATTCACAGGACCAGCCAGCCTCCTGCCCCCACAGAACCAGCTGGCACAGAGACGTCTATCCCCACTGGATACCCCAGCAGAGTGAGCTGGTGAACTCGAAGATCAGTGTGTGGAAGTGTCCGCCTCATTCAGCAGTCCCACACTTCATCTAAGACCCTAAGTCCCATTTTTCTCCAGTGAAATTCTTCCATCTGCTTTTTTCTTCGATGTCCTAGGTCTCTGGACCACAGCCCACCTTCTGTGCTGGGCTGGTGACACACGTGAGCAGAAACAGGACGACTGGAGAACAGGGGAGTGTGGTGAGGGCAGAGAATGCTCATCCGTCGCAGCAGGCCCTGCCACCCTGCAAACAGACTGAGCTCCCCGCCTGCATACCACCACACGCGTGTTCATGAGTCTAGGCTCCCAGAAGTGATTTTCAGGGTGTGGCCTGGTGTATTTAATCACTCTATGGAAGTTGGTCTTCAATCAAGTGAGTTCAGAAAGTGTAACTTACCTGGCACTGTTCTCTAGACGCAGAATTCACAGGACTGCTAATTTTACATCAAAATTTGCTGGCCACTACATCGGCAAGACCATTTTGGTGAAAATCTTGATTCATTAATTCACTCAACTAAAATGCTTTTGTTCGATAGTGGGGAAGAAAGCCAACACACTTTCTGCCCTCCCAGAGCTTATGGGGAGACAGAGGCAGAGCCACGAGGAAGCATGGTGGGGGCAGAGACTAAGCCAATAAATGCAGAAATAAAGAGGTGCTTTGAAAGTAAAGTTGGCTCTTAGTGAGAGTAACAGGGGTAAGTTCTTTTTTTTTTAGTGTTTTTTAATTTTTATTTTTGAGAGAGAAAGAGAGAGTGTGTGTGAACAGAGGAGGGTCAGAGAGAGAGGAAGACACAGAATCCCAAGACAGGCCCCAGGCCCTGAACCATCAGCACAGAACCCGATGCAGGGCTCAAACCCACAAACCATGAGATCATGACCTGAGCCAAAGTCGGATGCTTAACCGAATGAGCCACCCGGGTGCCCCACAGAGTAAATTCATTTTAAGTGGATTTTCAATAAGCCATCTTTGAGAACGGGCAAAGATTTTTTTTTTTTGAGAAAAGGCACACTATTCCAAGAAGCAGGAAAAGGCCAGCACAGGCAAAGGTATGAAGAACCTTGTGTTCCAGAAGCTGTCATTCACTGCAACTCGTGAAAAAGGGAGGGAGAGGCAAAGAGAGAAACTGGGGGAGACAGGACCAGATCTAGAGGCCTTGGAAATAGTACTAAATGTTTCACTTTGTCCTAAGAGCAAAAGGAATCCATTAAAGTGTTTTAAACTCTCACGTGTATCATATAATTCAATTTACATTAGAAAACATCGCTCTGGCTGCTGAGCGGATAATGAATTATGGGGGAAGTACAAAAGGAGACCAATGAGGTGTTACCTTAAAAGCCAAGTGAGAAGTGAAAAATAGCAGTTTGTGGGAGCTCAGGGAGAGTTGATCCAAGACCTATTTTGAAAGTTGTTTGCAATGGCCTGGCTTAAGAACACGGGCCTGCCTCAGTCTGCTGGAGTGTGAACCTGTCTCAGACTTCAACTGTGTGTCCTCAGAGGCTAACTTCTCTAAGTTTTGGCTCCTTTTGTTTGTAAAAGGAGAGGAAGACAGTTGTACCAACACATACAGGTTGTATTTTTTTTTTTAATTCAGTAATATAGCCTACTAAAAGGCCTAAGCATATTCTCTGACATATAGTAGGCATTCAGATTAGTTCAACGAATAAATGGCTAACCGAAGGATACTTTTGTCCCTTTCATTCACGTTTCCAACTTTATAGCCTCTCTTTTGAATGCTTTGTAGTTAGAACCTTCTGAAAATGAAAAGATGATGATGACTGAAAAAGACGAGGACTCTAGCTTAGAGAGAGAATGTCTGGGGGAATGAGGTGGCCAGTGTGGTGGCCTGGCCTGAAGGACTGGCGGGAAGGTGGGCATGTTTGGAAACTGGAAAGATGGGAACACAGTCGGCTGGGGTGGGGGAGGGCGTCGGGAACAGAGTGATCTCTGCTGTCGACATCCTACTCGCACAGTTCTACCTGGTTCGTATCCTACAGAAGGAAAAACCTTCTAGAGAACACAGGAAACATATAAACTAGCTCAGGGGAGGGGATGGGTTGAGGAGACAGGAGATCGTGCCTGTGGCCTCCACGAAGGGGAAATGCATGTGTGCCGTAAACTGTGTTTGAGAAAAACCCTGTGAAGTCACCCAACGCCAACTCTGGACTCGGACTCCAAGTAACACAGGCTTCCTTTCTTTACGAAGCACTTGGGAGATTACAGAAGGAAATGTGGCTTCTGAGAAGTAGCAAAATAAGATCTAGCAGACCAAGTGAATTCCAAGTTTATTTGTAGATAGGCTTTACAGGAACCCAGCGACAAGAAGCAGAACTGGCCCACAGGTTTTAGCAGCCGTGGATTAGAGGACCTCCAACAAGGAAACCAATGGAAATATGGTTCCCCCTTGGCTGTGATGCCTTCCAGTTTACACCCTGGTTTCCATCTGGAAACATGTGGCCAAGTCTGGAAGATGTGTGCCGTCTATTTTTAGGGCAAAGATTCCAGGGTACCGGTCGGTGTCTCTGACCATGAGAGATCTGCAGTCTCCTGGATGGTGTGGACTGTGGGGATAGACAGGGGTGTGAATCCCGGCAGTGTCATTTCTTACCAGTGTAACCTTGACCAAGCCACTTTGCCCCCCTGCAGTTTATCGGCATGATGGAGACAGCTTGAACAATTACTGGAACATTATGTGGCAAAATCCACATACGGAGGTGTGATGACCAGATGTGCGGTCTTTTCAAGGTGAAAAAGTCTGCACTTCAGCAAGTCTAGCCTGTGTGTGTGTGTGTGTGTGTGTGTGTGTGTGTGTGTGCGCGCACACGTGCATGTTTGCATGCAGAATCAGAGGCCATGGGTGACCTACACTAGGAATGCTGTGGCGGCACGGTAGCCACGTGGTAGGTGGAAGGAAAGACCCTCGGAAAGCAACCGGCCTCAGGTACCTCTAGTTCAAGAATCACTACCCTGGGGATCATGTAAGAGACTAATTAAATGTAAGAGACCAGGGACAGGGAAACCAATTTCAAGATTAGGTGTTGTAGATTCAAATGTGGCCAGCCTGCCCACCTCAGATTCCTAGGTAGAAGCTCTAACCCCCAACATGCTGGCGTTTGGAGGCGGGGCCTCTGGGGGGTAATCAAGTTCAGATGAGGTCATGAGGGTGGGGTCTTCAGGATGGGATTAATTCCTTTACAAAAAAAAGACACCAGGAAGCTTTTTCTGGTTTTCTCTGCCAGGTGAGGACACAGCAAAAGAACACCTGCCTGCCAGCCAGAAAGAGGGTCTTTGGCAGAACTGGACCATGCTGGCACCCTGACCTCGGATTCTGAAACTGGATTTTCTATCGGTTAAGCCACACCATGCAAGCTATTTTGCGATGGCTGCCCCAGCTAAGACACTGTGACAGCCCAGGACAATCTAATGATGGTACATTCCTGAATTAAGGCTGTAGGGATGGGGGGTGTGGGTGGTGAGGACAGATGTGACAGCTGTTTTGTGACTGAAAGGATAACTATTGGATATCGGAACCAAGAAGAATGATGTCTCCCGTTTCTTTCACTAGAGCAACTAGAAGGAACAGGAGTGTCCTCAAGGATAAGAAAGGGTAAAGAGGAAGACAAACGTGGGGGTGGGGCAGAGGAAGAGCAGGGTTAGTGTGAGTGCTCCTGCAAGAGCACACTGCTGGCCCTGCTCCAGAGGCAGGTGGAAGCCTGGACCGTGAGCTCGAAAGAGAGATCCGGGGCAGGGCTAGGCGTGTGGCATCGTCAGCCATGGTTAGCGCTACCAGCCAGGATGAACGTGCCTGAACAACACGCAGGCTTAGGGGAGGTCAAGGCAAGTGGCAGAGATTTGTAATAATGTAATTAAAAAAAATAAAACACAGGAGTCACAAATTGCATTCGCCCACCCCCCAAGTAAAACTGGTTCCTTAAATTATTTCCGTAAACAATTGCTAAACATACCTGATCTTGCACCAGAGTGCCTCCGAACGCCCAGACACAAGCAAAGACAAAGAAGACTTCATAAACCTCTTTTGGGCTGTCAGAAGGTACGTTGTCAGGAGTCAACAAACATTCCAGCAGGATACAAATAGTCTAATGAACAAGAAGTAGCTATTCATTTAAGGCAACAAATCCTTAATAGCAAAGTAAGATCATAGGACCTATTAACAAATTCACTTGCTTCTTACAAGATTGTTTAATTGTCCCCAGTCTGTGATCTGCTACGTTGAGAGAAACAGAAATTACTGACTCAGATTTCTAAACCAATCATGGAAAACCTTGTTCACTTTTAACAAAACCGACCTTCTAAGTAATAAACTATTTTGAAAATGATGGTTTTATCCAATTCATCATCATTGTAATGAACACAAATACGTGTAAACAAAAAGAAAATACAATGGAGAATCTATCTAAGCTCTCTTTTTTTTTTTATAAACAAGAAGTCATAGTATACCTAGTATTCTATAGCTCTTTTCTCACCTAAAAATAAACTAAAGATATTTACCTTACCAATAAGAGATGGCCTACAGTATCAGAGGGAATGAGTGCCTACAATTCCACTTGATAAAAAGACATTTATTTATTCATTTCTCTCTTGGACATTTAGGTAACCCACTTTCCCTGAGTGCTGTGGTGGTGGGATTTTTCCACCTGTTAAATAAACTTAGAAAGTCAGACTGGCGGCCTTCAACTGTGACTTTTTTTTCTTTTGGACACCAGACTAAATTTAACCTTCGAAGAAATGCTACTCAGGAACTTGTGAGACAGCAGTGCGGTCCGTGTTCAGGACAATCGGGTCAGTAATGAGGGGAACTTGGCCGCTAGCAAAGGCCTTTCCCACATGTAGCAATCATTAGTAGTGAGCCTGTTTTTGAGCTAGTTCTCTGAAGCACAAAAACAGTTGCCACTCAGTGGCACGATCACAGACTCTCATACCTCATGGTCCCCTTCCCCCCCGTGTCGGAAGGCAGCAATAGATTCTATCACTATCATATAGACAGCAATGCAAGCTGTAACAGAACAAGTCAGGATTGTGTATGTGGCTTTCTTTCCCACCCATGAAAGCTGAGGATAATCAATGCTAATGGAAAAAAGATCCTAGAAAGAGTGTGGAAAGGTTTTTAATTTGAAAAGTTGAATACCTGTTATATTTTTCAGTCCACTCTCGATTTCTACTATGTTATATGGTTCCCTATTTTCCAATTTGAAACAATCTTCTATTAGAAATAAAAATTACCAGTTTGCTATGAAGAAAAAATAACATAAAACTGTGAGGTGTTGCTATTTCTGAGTAAAGCCACAATGGTTTAAGGAAGCGTTAAAATCGAAACAAAAAAAGACTAAGTGACTCCCCTATGATGTCATCCATTGATCTTAACATTCTAATAACTGACAACCTTCCTACTTTCTCCCAAATACAGTAACTGGAAAACACTTTGAGCTCAGTGTCAGGAATTAGCAAAATCGGACCTGAGTGCATCTTGTGAAAGAGCTAATATAACTAATCAGAATTAAAGCCAATACACTGGAAAACAAGCTATGTGAATTTCTTAAAGTAGTCATTTGAAGACATTCCCTTTGGTGCTCACTTCTGTCTCAAATTTCGTCCTTACAAGGAATCACAGAAAAGAGACCAGTGTGTAAAACAACAGCTGAGAAGGCGCTCAGGATATAAAGCCATTTTGGAGTAATACAAAAGGAGGAAGTGAGAAGTAAAGTCATGTTAATTCCTACTGACCCATTTACACACTACTCTTGAATGAAAAAATTCACATTAACAGAGAGTCACACAAATACATAAGTCAACTTGAGAAAGAACACAATCCTGCTCTTGCAAGCACGACACCGGAGGACGTCTAATTAGGCTAACCACATAATTAATTCATTATGAATAAATTCAGATCTGCTTTCAGAAATAAATTATACCTCAGATAATTACTGTTGAAGACTATCGTGTACTTAATTGGTGTGTGAATTATCCGAAAACCTGAACTTTCTCTTCTTATTACGCTTGTGACTATTTCTCATTTAGCTTCAAACAAATCTGGTAACGCAGGAACTTAATGGTAACAAAGTACTCTGAAAACCAATTTTGCTCCCAGCGGACAAAAAATAAAAGATTTCTAATTGTAAACCTTTTGTGAAGTTTTATACTTGTTAAGGCCGGGGACTGTTTTTCTTCCTGCTGAGATTAAGATCACAACCTTCATTTCTGTGTGCTGTGAATTATTTTCATTTGCTTCCATGACAACCTATCATATCCACCCTTCAGTCTCACCAGCTGTCTCAGAATCAGGATTAGAAACAGACCTGTTCCTGGAATATTATAAACTCTCCCTAGAGAGACTTTCTGAGTATGTGGGGGAGGGGGAGGGCGGCACGGGAGGGCTGTGGGTGGCTGAGCTCAGAAGCTTTCTCTTACTCACTGGCCAACATCGGGAGTGGCTGGATTTACTGTAGTCAACAAAATACTGAGCACCTTCTCTGGGCTAGTGACGTAGGAGACAAAAAAGAAATATGGCTGTTACCACTGTGTTCTTCTTTCCCTACTCCAATAATACTTGAAGGAACACAATGATTAAGTGAGTACACACTGGGCCCCTACTATGTGTGAGGAACTATGTCAATTTCTGGGGACACCCAAGGGGGCTCTGTCGTCTCGATGAC
Source organism: Suricata suricatta (assembly GCF_006229205.1). Taxonomy (NCBI): domain Eukaryota; kingdom Metazoa; phylum Chordata; class Mammalia; order Carnivora; family Herpestidae; genus Suricata; species Suricata suricatta. The sequence goes on along the minus strand of NC_043701.1, from coordinate 96,063,566 downwards.
AATCTCATAAAAAACAGTCTACAACCACGGGTGATAACGAAGTGGAACAGGCTTGTCACTAGACTTGTAAGAAGCACTCGGGAACGCGGACAGAGCAGGGGGAAGAGCGCCCCAACAACCTGACAATTCTAGGAATCTTTCCATCTTCTTTGTCAAGCAAAAGCGGCCACTGCCCGGATGGAGCCCCACTCCCGCATCGGCACTGGAACGTTAAACGGGGTAGCCAGAGTCGAACCTGCACCAGGCTGTTCTCGGGAACTGAAGTGATGGGTTTAAAGCTCGTTCGCAGCTTATCCAAGCATGCAGGGACGTACTTATCAAAAAGAATCGTTAAATTGGCCTTTTCTGATTGATGCCGCCTTCTGTCTATCCAACTGGCCACATACCTGAAAAAGAACACAGAAAAGCTTTTATTGAACACTAGGCTTGAAAAGCAGAATTTCACCAACTCAAAAGCCCCCCCCCAACTCAGCTTGGTGCCACACTTCAGGGACATGTTTAGTGAGTTCATTCGATTTCTCAAACTGCAAATATTTTTAAATGACCCCTTAAAAACTTGTTTTAATGGCCATTTTTACCTTAATGAAAAGAATGTAAAAGAAACTCCTAATAGCACTTAGAAGCCAAACATAATGGAGTCTAAGTAGGCCATTACTGAGCATTTATAAGGAGGGGCAGTGTGTCATTTCCTAAGGGACTGAAACTATTTCATAGGGTAGGCCTTATTTATGAAAACAGCTTGGGATTTTTCTTGATTAATCTTGGCATCAATTATTTAGTGATGACAAATCAGTTACAAATAACAAGGTGAAAATTCCATAGGGGCTATTTCAAAGTCTCTCCTTTCCCGCTGGACTGGGTGTTACGCTAACCCGATAAGCAGATAATGTGTTTCCAATAAGTGGCTCTGAAATGGCATCTCATGCTTGGGTACACGTGCATTAATCTGAAGCTTAGAGAATGTTATCAATTTTGATACATTAAAATCCCCAACAGATTCATAAAATCACACTCATCAATAAAATGAAGCACAGCCTTGTAGCCCCTACAGGAGTTTCTGGGGGGAAAGTGTGTGATGTCAAATGAGAAATAATTGCTGGAAAAGTTCCCATCTGATAGAAGGCAGGGATAATAAATATTTTTTGGCTGCCGGCAACTGCAGCTCCACCTTGCTATAAGCAAATCAGACTTCATGTTTTTAGTATCAGGAGCACTTAAGTCAGGGAGAGAAGGACAGATACGGTGTGTTTTCACTCATAAATGTAATAGGAGAAACTGAGCAGAGGACCGTGGGGGGAGGGGAATGGGGAAAATAGGTGGGGAGACGGAGGGGGCAAACCATGAGAGACTCTTGAATACAGAGAACAAGCTGAGGGCTGATGGGGGAGGGGGAAAGGGAAGGGGGCTGATGGGCATGGAGGAGGGCATTTGTGGGGGTGAGCACTGGGCATTATATGGAAACCTACTTGACAATAAACTATAAAAGAAAAAAAAGAAGAAATTAAGGTAAGCTAATTATCTTACAAAAGGCTCCCTTTGATTTTTACAAGGTGCCATGATAGGGTTCTGTGAACTAGTCAACCAAGACTTTTTCAGGTCTGAGAGAAATTGTTTTCAGCTCACGTCCAGCTGCATGACGGGAACTTGAGAGCGCATCGCTGGGTGGTGGAGACAGTGGGCACGAAGGAACAATGGAAAACAAGAGTTATTCCTGGAAGTGGAGGCCCGAAGCCTGCATCTACCTCTTAGCTACTTGTTTAACTGCAGAGGTTTCCAGAAACAGAACCTTAGTATCCAGATCTTACTGAGGCTGTGAGGGTGGCAAGACAGAGCTCTGAAGTCAGACTGCCTGGATCTGTATCCCAGCTCTGCCATTTGTCACCTGTTACCTGGGGTGACTTAACGTCTCTGTGCTTCAAGTTTCTCATTTAAACAGATGATACCACAGACTTCCTAGGATTGTTCCGAGATGAGAGGATTTCTCATGTATCAAGTATTTATTTGAGAGAGAATGAGCACATATGGGTGAGGGGCAGAGAGAGAGAATCCTATGCAGGCTCTGCACTGTCTGTGTGGAGCCTGATGCGGGGCTCAAACCCATGAACCATGAGATCATGACCTGAGCCCAAACCAAGAGTTTGATGCCCGACCGACTGAGCTACCCAGGCTCCCCTCTCATGGATAAAGTATTTAGATTACTATCTGACACAGAACAAATTCTCAAGAGATCTTATCCAGCACAGAGCTGCTCGGTTGAATTCAGAGAACTGTGTTCAGATGCTGGCTCAGTCTATCTGTACCCCTCCTAAAGGCAGTCCAGTACAACAGGGCACAAGGGTTGGCAGCCAGTGCTCTGACGGGCAAAAATATTTGACCTCTACCCCCCTGGGACTCTGGTCTCAGGGGAAGCAGAAGCCTCTGCAGGGGTAACAGGAGCTGAAGCCTCAAAGGAGCCAGAGAAGGGGGAAACGACTTTGCACTAGGGGGCAGGGAACAACCACTTCACGGACCCACACTGGCAGCGGCCGAAGTCTCAAAGGGAAAACCTACCAGGCCCATAAGCAAATGCTGCCCTTGTGCCAACTGCCTCCACAAAGAAGGACATGAGTTCAACCATGCTAGGAGACATGGTCAAAGCCGATCCTTCACACCCCATAAAAAGGGCCCAAACGACGGAGGGGTGCTAGGAGTCAGCCACCCCATAGCGCATAGGGAGTAAAAAATAGTCAATGTCAAATATGAGCAGTTTAAAATTTCATGTATAAATTATTGATGTATTTTCGTAGTTTGGAATAAAAATTGACACTGAGGGGCACCTGGGTGGTTCAGTTGGTTGCATGTCCATCTATTGATTTTGGCTCAGGTCATGATCTCACAGTTCAGGTGATTGAGCGTTGGGATCTGTGCTGTCAGCTTGAGATTCTCTCTTTCTCTCTGCCCCTGCCCTTCTCTCTCTCTCAAAATAAACAAACATTTAAACTAACAATCTGATACTTAGCTGTCTTTTTTTTAAATAAATAAAAACAAATAAATAAATAAAAATAAACATTAAAAGATAGTCAATTTAGAAGCAGACACTAGGGGCGCCTGGGTGGCTCTCTTGGTTAAGTGTCTGGCTTCAAATCAGGTCATGATCTCGTGGTTCGTGGTTTCAAGCCCCGCATCGGGCTCTGTGCTGACAGCTCAGAGCCTAAAGCCTGTTTTTGGATTCGGTGTCTCCCTCTCTCTCTGACCATCTCCTGCTCACGTGCTCTCTCTCTCTCTCTCTCTCTCTCAAAAATAAATAAAACATTAAAAAAAAATTTAGAAGCAGACACTATTACCTTCAGCAATTCTTTCCACCTTATTTCATAAAAAGTTCCTTATGGTTTTTAAAAGATGCTATGCATTTGAACATGACCCAATGACTTACTGCTATTATGTGACACACAATTGAAAATGACGTAGTAAAGTAACAGGATTATTTCTTTCTACCTAAGAGGTCACTGGTGCCCCTGCCTCTGAAAGAAGCCACACTGTGATGCCTTATTGCACCACATGCATGTCAACATCCAGGTCCGTAAGACGATCTTCAGGTCATGTGCATTTGCAAATGTGTCTCATAGAAACAACTGTGTTGCCCTTCCCTTCTCCCGAAGCGCCACTCATCTATCACATCAAGTCTAAATCCGTCTCATTTGGGAGGCACCTAGGTAACTGAAGTTTTCTGGCTTGTGAAAACTTTCTAATCTCTTACTCATCAGTCTGGGATCGAAATAGTGTCACATAGAAAGCTGGCAGTCCTAGGCGCTCTCTCTAGAACATGCCACCCGTCAGCAGGCTGCAGGTTGCTCTACCGTTCACCGTGGCCTGGAAACATGGCAGAAGTTAGGATGTGCTAACGGGCAGTGCCTGTCAGTGATCTCTGCACGGATGTGTTCACAAATGCGAAGACAGAGGATGGGATTTCAGGGGTGGAAGACCAGGAGCTCGGCCAATGCAGGGGAGAGGATGGAGACACAAAGGCAGAAGACCATTAGAAACTAAAGTCATAAAGGACCAAATGTGATCTAAAGACGTGGCTCCCAGAATTTACCTTCTCGTAATTATCTCTTGGAATCAGACTATATTCCAGAGAGAACCCCACCTTTTCCTATCATTATCTGTAATGTGAGTAATATGGAGTTTGGTAGGACTCATTTCCAATTATGTTTGCTTTAAATAATTTTAAGTTAAGCAACTTAAACAATTAGGAATGAATTTAAATAATTCATTGTTTGATTTTCCTTTTCTATGGATTTAATCCCTTTCTAAATGGAAAAAAAATCTTGCTGATCATTTTTAGAAATTTTCGTCCATTTCCTGTCCTATCTCCATTTCTCAAGATCTCAATAGGCATTTATCAACTGTCCAGTATTTGTCTAGTAGACTTAGGACTTGGAAGGAAAGGAAAATAGTATTTGATTTCTATAGCCAGTCACAGGCTAATACGATTTTAAGGACGTTCACTGTCTGACAGATGTTCCATGTCTGTTAAGTGTGGATATAAAATTAATTTTTAGAATGGTTCAGTGAATTTAAACAAAATATCTAAGGAGCCCACCTGATAACGGCACTGCCCTTAGTTCTTAAATGGAATCCGAGAAAGGTATTACAAACAAAACATTTATCATCTCTTTCATCCACAATAACTTAGCATTCCCCACAATAAGAATTCAAGAAATAGATTTCCTAATTCTGTTCACTGAAAAAGCCTAAGAGCGATGACCTAGCAGTGAGCACACCTAACAACCATATACTGGATTCTAAATACCATTCCTTATACAAAGAGTAGTTTCCTCTGGCTCCTTGGAGAAATGACTAAGTCCAGTGAGGGTAAAGGAAGGATGAAATGAGATGAAAGCATGTTGGTTAGCCAGAGAGCCAAGCACTCCAAGACTTCGAAGGACAGAAGAAAAAGAACAATGTAAGAGGCTGGCGGGAAGGGGTTCTTGTTGGGAAACTGGAGACAAAGAGCGCACCTAGCCAGGATGATGATGGTAATGAATTATTATAACCCACTGAACTAAAAGAAACCATGAATAGAAAATGATACCCATGAAGAAAGAAGGAAGGGGAGGGAGGGAGGGAGAGGGAAAAAAAAAAGGAAGGGAGAGAGAAATGGGAGGGAGGAATTTAGGAGGAAAGAAGAGAAGGAAATTTTTACAGGTAAAAGTCACTTCATGTATGTAAATAGAATGAATGAATTAGGAAGTCACCACTTTGCAACCACCAATGGGTCATTCTTCTAAGGTATCTGGCCTGTTTCCCTCAAAACTGTAAGTATCATGAAAGAAAAGGGGGGGTATGTTCTACATTAAAGGAGAAAATGCAGACAAGTAGGTGCAATGCATGATCCTTGTTTTGATTCTAGCTTAAAAAAAGTCTCTAGGAGAAATTTCTTGGTTCACTGAGAAAATGAAAAAAAATTTATCTTTATGGGGTCCCTGGGGGGCTTAGTCTGTTAACTGTCTGACTTCAGCTCAGGTCATTATCTTGTGGTTCGTGAGTTCGAGTTCCACATCAGGCTCTCTGCTGTCAGCACAGACCCTGCTTTAGATCTTCTATCTCCCTCCCTCTCTCTGCTCCTTCCCCACTCACGCTCTCTCTCAAACATTAAAAATAATTTTTTAAAAGTAAAATTACACTTTATTAGATAATACCACATCAAGGTTAAATCTCTTAGGTATGTTAATTGTACTGTGCTTATGTAGGAAAATACCTAGTTCTTAGGGGATAATCAAGTACTCAGTGGTGAAGGGGCTTCATGTCTCCAACTTACTTTCAGAAAATTTAGCAAAACTAAATCTAAGTAAAAAATATATGTGTCTCTATGCCTATGACAGAGAGTGGGTGTACACTCAGAGAGGAAGTAAATACAGTAAAACAGTAACAACCGATGACTGTGGGGAAAAAAGTGCACAGTGTACTACCACCATTTCCAATTTTCTATAGTTCTGAATGCGTTCAAATTAAAAGTTGGGGGGAAATGGAGACCTAAGATCTTGGTTCGGAAAATTGGGTTAATAATTCTATTTCAGAAGGCAATTAGGAATTAAATGAGTCAATACATGCAAAGCTGTTATATTATTAATATTATTACATTAAAGTAAAGAAGTAACGTATCCAATATGGTGTAAAAGTATATCCCCCAATCTGAAAAATCCATTTTTTGTAGTTAATTTAAAGTCTTTAGTGGTAGAAGATAAAAATGTAAAAATATCCTTTAGAGAAGATTCCCATCATTTTGGACAATGGCTCTGTGGTGACATACATGAAAATTAAAATTTGCCCACTGATTGTGATAAAACAAACAAACAAAAACCTCCAGAAAAATAAAATCTAATGGTGAAGACAGAGTTGTTTAACTTTCTTAGGATGTAAATTGGGTATCTTTTTTAATCAAGCAAGACTCACTGACTTACTAGATAAAAGTCTTTCTTGAAATAGAGCTTTAGACAGCTTTTATTAGCACAAATCTCTACGTAATGTTATTAAGTCAGAATTACGTAGACCTTTGGAATCGTGAGGTTCATGATTGATATCAGACCACATCCAGAGGGGTGAGGGGGTCCCCTGAAGGAAACGGGGTGTGAGGAATGCCTCTGCAATCTGTATGTGGGAGTCAAGGGCTAACAGAGATTCTCTGTGAGCCAGCCCCCAAAACCCACAAAAACATCCTAGGAGATAGTCTGAATCCTCCCCAGGGAAAGGACGCATCAGCTCAAGAAGAACTCTCCATTTCAGACTTTTAAAAGTCACTGCTTCCCCCAGACAAATCCAATAAAACACTGTTGGACCCAAAAGTTCTACTTTGCTGTGGAGCCAAGGGCAGAGACCTCCAGTGAACAAATCAGCACCCAGAAAAAGCAGCCTGGAGACCCGTGTCAGTCAAGCACATGGCTCGGAACAGACGTCGTCCTCACGTCAGGATAATAGGGCAGGAAGACCAGGAGGACCACTGACCAAGGTGCAGGCACGGAGCAGGGAAACTGGAGGGGAAAGTTTGGTGCCATGGGTAATGACCAAGGAGTGGTTAGTGCACCTGTGCCTGCAGGGACAAGGGCACGAAGGACTACCAGAAGGTGCAAGGGACAAATCCTAGAGAGAGATTTTAGAGGAGGTGTGGCCTGCACTTGAGGGACACAGTAATCATGATGTGACACTGCAGGGAAGAAGCCTAGGAAATAAACAGCCTGACCTCACTCTTCTCTCTCCCTCTCTCATTTCCTGCCGGCGCCTCTCATGGGCCAAACCAACCAGAGGGCAAGGAGCCCACTGAAGGGGCCCATACAGGACAGCCTCTGGGGGCCGTGGCGGGGGGAGGGGTGGACAGAAGATTCTGACAGCAGCAGCACAGCGGGCTCGAGCACCTGCTCATGTGCGGAGGCCAGACACAGTCTCCACACCTCCCGGCGGGAGTGCTTACGGGGTGAATTACCAAGTGTAGGCATTTGAAGGGTGGCAAGTGGGTGCAGTCCATCTGTTCTTTATCAAAGCATTACCGCTGCTCACGTAAGAATATGATATGTGTGAGTATGAACACACATATTTATGTAAATATTAACATATTTACATAAAAGGATATATTTGTATCTTAGTTCTCCATAAGAACTATTATTTATTACGTATTTACTTATTCAACAAATACTGTGTCCTTAGCAGGTATGAGGTGTCAGCAGCGTAATGTCCAACTAAAAATGACAAATCCATACAAGTGCTAATTTATTTTTATTTAAAACTTTTTTTTTTAATTTTTAATTTTTTTAAATGTTTATTTTTGAGAGAATGAGCAGGGGAGGGGCAGAGAGAGAACGGGCAAAAGACCCAAAGCAGGCTCCACACTGTCAGTACAGAGCCCGACACGGGGCTTAAACTGACCAGCAGTGAGGTCATGATCTAAGCCGAAGTCGGATGCTCAGCTGACTGAGCCACCCAGGCAGCCCTTTCAGTATCTTTAAATTAGCCTACTTGATTAGCTTTCAACTTATTTGCTAATACTTTCTTCAAATGATCAGACAAAATTTTAGTTTTTATAGCTAAGACTGAAAAAAGAAATACTAACAATAAAAACAAAAGCAAACTACATTTAAAAAATAGGCAAAAGACTAAAATAAGCATTTTCCAGAGAAAATATGCAAGTGGCCAAAAAGCACATGAAAAGATGCTCAAGATGACTAATCATTAGGGAAATGTAAATCAAAGCCAGAGTGACACACCACTTCACACCCATCAGGGTGGCTGTCATTAAAAAAGAGAGAAAATTACAAGTGCTGGTAAGAATGCACAGAAATTGGAGCCCGTGTGCACTGTTGGAGGGAATGTAAAATGGTCCAGCCACCATGGAAAACAGTGCAGTGGTTCCTCTAAAAATTAAAATAAGGGGCACCTGGGTGGCTCAGTCCGTTAAGTGTCTGACTCTTGGTTTCAGCTCAGGTCATGATCTTGCAGTTTGTAAGTTTGAGCACTGCATCTTGGTATTTCTCTCTCCCTCTCATTCTGTCCCTCCCTGGCTTGTTCTCTGTATCAAAAAATAAATAAATAACCATTAAAACTTTTTCAAAATTAAAATTAAAAGGAGAGTTACCATATGAACTGGAAATTCCACCTGTGGGAATATATCCAAAGCAACCGGCAGCGGGGGACTCAAAGGTCTATCCGTACACTCATGTTCACAAAAATTACGCTCAACAATCAAAGGGTAGAAGTAGCCCACGTATCTATCAACAGAAGGATGGAGAAGCAAAACGTGGGATCTACGCACAATGGAACATCATTCAGCCTTAAAAAGGAAGGAGATTCTGGAACGTGTGCTAACATGGATGAACCATGAAGGCATTATGCTAACTGAAATAAGCCCATCCCAAAAAGACAATTCCATTTTTTAAGAGGTGTCTAGCATATTCATTTTCAGAGAGATTGAAAGGAGAAAGGGACTGAGGGCAGGCCATGAAGGGGCGTTCCGGTGTAACGGGGCGCGGGGCTGCAGTTTGGGAAGAAGAGAAAAGTTTTGGGGGTAGATGGTGGTGATGGTTGCCCAAAAATATAAATGTATTTAATGCCACTACCCTGTGCACTTCAAAACGATTAAATTGGTAAATGTTCTGTTATGTGTATTTTAATACATACATATATATATATATATATATATATTAAAAAGCAGTACTCACGGATTCCAGCCCAAATCTTGTGGGTTCACATAGAGGATCCCAGCTCTGGAAACAGTAGCCGGCGTTGCTGTCCTTAAGTGATGAATCTCGAAGAGCAGCCTCATGGAGGGAGTAAGAGCTATGCGCTCATTGCTGGCCAGGGTCAGCACCTGGACAGAGCAGCGCAGCATAAAAGAGCCTTCAGTGGTTCGGGGCAAAGCTACGGTGCTCACTCACTGTTACACCACCAAGTACTCCCCCCCCCACACCCCCATTCCCAGTAGAAGTGCCAAAAGCAGTGAGCTCACTCTTCCAAGTTAGAAATACAGTCTGAATAAAGATCTCACTTTCTCCTGGAGGAGAGCTCACTGACCTTTGAGGAACCAACTCACCAACCTGGACCCATTTGGGTCAACCTTTATTTTATTAAAAAAATTTTTTTTAACATTTATTTATTTTTGAGAGACAGAGACAGTGTGATCAGGGGAGGGGCAGAGAGAGAGGGGGAGACACAGAATCCGAAGCAGGCTCCAGGCTCTGAGCTAGATGTCAGCACAGAGCCCAACGCTGGGCTCGAACCCACGAACTGTGAGATCATGACGTGACCGAAGTTGGACGCTTAACCGACTGAGCCACCCAGGCACCCCTCAGGTCAACCTTGGTAATTACTACTGAAAAGAAGACATTTGTTCTAACAGTTGATTTACATGAAAAGGCCTGGACCCTGCAAAAAATAAACTTTCTTTAGAATCTGTAATTCCACAATTATCAAATGCCCTACAGAAACTCATGCAAGTGTCAAGATCTCAAGACCTACATTTTATGATGAACAATGTCTTAAGGCAGAAAACAGTAATTACTGCTAATTTAAGGAGAGGAGTAATTCTGCTCTGTAGCAACGTTGGATGATTACCTATTTCTTTCTCCTGATCCTAACCGAAGACCCTGTGCTACTTTAAGTGGTGTCTCAGGGACCCGGACCATCACTGTTTGTTTGTGCTGGGAATACTGGATTAGCCAGGGCAAAATGCTTAGAAACCCATTTATATGCATTCCGCAGCCATAGGAACTACTTAATTTCAATAGCCACATTTCATCAATTCACATAGGGCACAAACTCATCCTTTTATTATCCAGGTATTCCATGCTTAATCAAAGATAAGATGTAATAATTTATGCCTGGCTCTTAGAAAATGGCAAGGTATGTATGAACTAAGTTCTTAGATAAATATCCAACTCTCTTTAAAGGTGGTTAAATTTGGGATGCGTGGGTGGCTCAGTCAGGTCAACATCTGACTTCGGCTCAAGGCAGGATCTCCCGGTTTGTTAGTTCGAGCCCCACACCCGACTGTATGTGTTAGCTTAGAGCTCGCTTCAGATCCTTGGTTCCCCCTCTCTCTACCACTCTGCTGCTTGCACTCTCTCAAAAAGAAGTAAACATTTTTTTAAATTAAAAAAAGATAAAAGTGCTTAAATTTATGCAGCATGAAAAACTGCATTCCCTTCAATTCTCTAACAGTGAAATTAAGAGAATTATCAGGAAAGTACCACATATCAAAATAGTAAAGAACAATTTATTCATAAAGAATATCAGGCTTAATGATTAAAAACTAGTATTTAAATCAACAAGTGAACAGAAATCTTACTACACTCCAGATGTGATGTGCAAGGTTTATCACGGACATATTACTCACTTTGTTATCATCCATGACAGTGTTTAGTGACTCAATCCACATGGGATCAATATCTCCGTCCAGGACTATCCATTTTGGTCCATCATGCTTAAGATTCGCTTGTTCTCGCAGAATGGATGAGAAGAGACCTATAAATTAAGGGTAAATGATCCTAATACATAATGGAATTGAGTGTTATCTATGTCTAAACTAAAATGCTTTTATTTCTACAGGAAATTCTTTTAATAAGCAAATAAATTTGCTGCCTCTGATATGTGTAAAACGTTTTCAGCTCCACCCAGAAGGCACCCCGATGGGCAAGTTTCACTTCCATGAGGATGCACCTTAACTTCTCGGAGCTTCTCCATATGTCAAATACAGGGGAAGGAGCTTCCCTGAACAACAGTTGTGAGAGTTTATAGAGAGTAACAGACATGCAACTTAAAACTTACACCAAAGGAAGCCGTTATCCTTTTCCGTGTGTATATGTTCAGTATCTATTATAGGCCAAACACTAGTCTATTTCACCTTTCTCCATTTTTCTAGAACACTATTCCCAGGATAGAATTTTGAAACTAATTCAAAGGCGCTATACATTCTTTGAGAAATTGGGTCGTTGGCATTGTACTTCACAAGATGAGAAGATAAAAACATCTTAAATCCATAGTCCTTTTTGCTGTCACTACTTATGTAAGTATTGTATGTTACATGATATATTTAATACTCAATAAAAGTTACTTTTTTAAAGCTCAAGTATTTAGTATTATGATGATAAAACTGTATTGATGCATGTACGTGGATGGATTTTTTTTCCTCTGTGAAATATTTTGTGAAAAAGTAAATGACAGTATGTAGAACTCTCACCACGACTCATTTAAAAAAAAAAAAAGAAAAAGAAAATGAGAAGCCAGCAACCTTTTCTAATGATTACTGATTTGAAGGCCTTCTACAGGTTTTCAGCATAAACTAGTATTATTCCTCCTGCCACAGTCCTTGGGGAAAAAAAAAAAAAGAAAGGCTAAGAGTAAAATTTGTCCTACAAATTTAGGAAACAGTGTATACACAGTAAGAAAGTGAAGAATGATGAGGTGTGCTTCTATAGAAAGGATACTCAGCAAATTTTAATTTTTTAAATTTTTTAAGTTTACTTATTTTTGAGAGAGAGAGAGACAGAGTGTGAGTGGAGGAGGGGCAGAGAGAGAGGGAGACACAGAATCTGAAGCAGGCTCCAGGCTCCGAGCTGTCAGCACAGAGCCTGACATGGTGCTTGAACCCACAAGCTGTGAGATCATGACCTGAACTGAAGTCAGACGCTTAACCAACTAAGCCATCCAGGTGTCCCCCAGCAAAGTCTTTGCTGATGTGACATTTGACCAGATACTTCAACAACTTAACACATATAAATTACCCATAGTGTTGCAAATGTTGGGAACATCAAAATTAGAGGCCCCGCGATGGAAAGACGCATGGCGTGTTCAAGGAAGAGCAAGGAGACCAGAGTGTACGGATCATAACAGAGCACAGAGCAGGAAATGAACTCAGAGATGGGGAAGGGGTATCTAATCACAGAGGACCTTGTAAACCTTGGATAAGGGTTGGATTCTAAGGGAGATGGAACCCATTGGAAATCACAAGCAGAAAACTAGTATTTTCAGGAGCGCCCTCTGTCTGCGGGATAGAAAATGAACTGCAGGGAGAGGAGAGTGGGCGACTCTGGCACCAACACAGGCAAGAGGTGACAGGACAGGCTAATGACAGCGGCAGAGAAGGTGAGGAGCCCTGGAATACAATATATGTTTGAAAGTTAAAGCCTATAGGATTTATTGTGAGATTGAATATAGGTATGAAAGGGAGAAAGGACTCAAAGTATCCGTTATGAATGCCAAGATTGGTGCATTCACACTGAGATGGGAAGGAAAAACCAATTTTAACAAAAGAATCTGCTTGTCTGAAACGCTTTCAGGACAGCAAACGTGTCCCATTAATTTTTGTCCCTGGAGCCTAAAAGAGTGCCTGCCTGAAACTCAGGTTCTTGTATCAGATCCTTTATAAAGTCTCCCAAAGCATTCATGACGACTTCTTCCCTGGTTTATAGGGAGCCCTGACATAATTGATATGGGATGAAATACTCAGTTCTGCATGCAAACTCACTGAATGCAAATTGACCACTTATTCAAATCTAGTTTTAATCTACTGGTTATAAATGCTCTTATGAGCTGCTATATTTCCAATAATGCCAACACACACACAATAAATCTACAACTGTGACTGAAATTGGCCAGAGCTGAGAAATGGAAGGAAGGAAGGAAGGAAGGGAGGAGGGAGGGAGGGAGGAAGGAAGGAAGGAATTTTTAGCACTTGTAAAGTCGAAATACTACTTGCCATCTTTCCATTCTCGAGTAGCGTGATGTATGAAACCAAAGAGTTCATCTGTTGTCACCGCTTTGGGGTTTAAGTCACTCCAAGTAGGTTTTTGTTTCATGTTAACATATGTTCGGTTCAGTGTTCTCAAAATCTGAAGGGAAGAAGGAGGGGGGAAGCTCAGAATATTAATACTCCTATAAGGCAAATGGGAAGCAAACTGTTTCTAAAGGATTTTCCTTATTCATTTTATGTTCCTACATATTCTGCATGTATTAAGGATGGGGAAAAAATTTCTATGTGCACATTTTCCTTCCCATCTTGAAAAATTTAATCCTACAATCTCTTAGGACCTCTTCACCTGATCCTTTGAACCGTGTGGTCTAGAGGAAGTCACTCTTTCATTTGAGATTTTTTAACCATGTGTGCAAGTGTTCCAGTTCACGTTATTAAAATCCACTCTGCGTCTATGTAGGAAGCGTCAGAATCGCTGAGAGGATGTTAAGACACAGATGGGTGGGCCCAATCCAGAGCTTCTAACATTCAGGAGGGTGAGGACGGCACTGAGAATTTGCATTTCTAGTAAGGTCCCAGGTGGGGCCTGTGACGCTCGTCTGGACGTGCCTGGACACCCAGGGACCCAGAGCAACAGTGCTCAGCAGGAGATGCCCCAGACCTGGCAAAGAGGGCATGTTATACAACAGAAGCCACGGACGCTGCTCAGTGTCCTATAAGGAACACCAAGGACAGCTTCTGTGACAGAGAGTTACCTGACCCAAAGCGTCCACAGTGAATGAAGCCAAGAAGCGCTGATCTAGATACAGGAGAACAAGAAGCTTTGAGGCTAAGAATTCACGGGATCGATGCTTTCTCTATGTCGGTTTCATTAACTGCCATGTTCACCTAAATATAGGCCCTGATAACGCTTTGTGCTTTCTCTGAGAAGCTGTAGCTTTTATTTTAGATAGTTCTCATCCTGAGCTCCTCACAGGGGTTTGAAGGACTAATAAACAATGACCAAACATTGCGGAAGACTAAGAGTTGCTAAGTAACGTGGCCTGAGCTGTGTGGGTCCTATCAGCTCAAGTGAAGGTTGGCTAGAACACAATCAGTGAAGAGGAGATGAAAGAAATTGAATGCCTTAGGAATACTAAGCTTATATTTTTAGAAACCATTAATCTACTGGAAATTATAGAATTTAATTTTATCCTTCTCTGAACCATGGCCCACATCTGAAACTTACTCTAACACAATAATTACAGGTCTATCACTTATCTACTTTAATATCTCAATTATTACATTTTTCACTAGAAAATCCCTATACTGGGCCGCCCTTTCCCATAGTTCCCGTTTGCGTTCCGATCTACACACTGGCAAGTTCTATACACACCCATGCTCTAAAACCTCATGTGCCCGCTTGGATTCTTTTTAGTCTTTGGTTACTAAATATGTTTATATTATACTCAAGCACCCTGAAGTAAAATGCATGCAATTCTGCATACAGCGTCTGCCAACCAAGAAAATAAGTATGTTGCCAGGAACGTCAGGGGAACCAAACAAAATCAAGCGATGAAGTAAAAATGACGATAACAACACTCAGAGTGTATCATCACCGTGCCCAGTAAATCACATATAATACACCAAGTGTAACACAGAATAGGGACCCCCACAGTGTGGGTTTGGCTGTCTTTTTGTTTTCTTTTGCCCCTATCGAGGGCTCTATTTCTGAGCAAGTATCAGAGGAAAAAATTTGGGTTATTCTTAGTGATATGGGAAGGAGAATCTAAAGTAACTTGGGAGAGAGGAAAAAGAAAAGTAGATTTCATAAATATGGAAAGCCCCATATTCTCACAGCTTTTCCCATTTGAACAGAAGATTCTATTTGTTACCTTCTCCCTGCCCCAATACGGGGGAAAAAAAAAGTGACAATTGATCAAAAGGCAGTATTAGAGTCTCACATTCTAGCTCAAAATTATGGGGCACTTCAATGAAGGGGAACTCTCAGAATTGAAAATACATCCGGCCAAAATTCGTTCCTTGTCTGGCTGAAAAGTAGCAGGCAATTTACCATACCTCACTCTTTCCTGTGCCCGCATTTCCAACCACAAACACCGAGTGCCGCACGGCCAACAGTTCCTCGAGCTGGACCACCTGCAGACCAAACAGTCAGTCAACGGTTCCTGTCATGAGTCGGGGATTGGAAAACAAAACAAGAAACAAACAAAGAAGCCCTGCCCATTTTTGTTTCATTCTTTCCTTACAACTCAAGCCAGCTCCCGCTTACAAAATTATGTCCCAGGAAAGTTAAAATAGATGACAACTACAGCTCCTCCTGGATCTCCCCAAGTACGACGTGGGAGTGAGAGTGAGGAAACACCAGGACTCGGTGAGGCACCGACACGGGCAGGAGCGAAGTACAGATCAGCACTCGGTATGTGGTAGGAATTCCTCACAAGATCAGGGAGTCTTCATGACGTGTGGGGCAAACACCATACAGGGCTAATCACTGACAAGTGAGTAATGGCTTATTTCCTTTAAAATATGTGTATTTTAATGTCCAGATATTTACTAAACCCAAAGTGAACGTGCACAACCAGATGTCACACACATAGACACTTCTTTCCCCATTAAAAGCATGTGCTCTTGATTTGCTTCCCATGTTCTCAAAGATGGAGAGAAAAGAGAGCAACATTAATTTTTGATGCACGTCACCAAGAGCAACCAAGAAATTTTATCAACTAATGAGAAGTAGGCTTACATTGAAAACCATGACTTAATCAAGGGTGCCTGGATGGCCCAGGAGATCAGGCATCTAACTCTGGTTTTGGCTCAGGTCATGATCTCATGCTTCGTGAGTTCAAGCCCTGCATCAGGTTCTGTGCTGCCAGCGCAGAGCCTGTTTGGGATTCTCTCTTTCTTCCTCTCTGTCCTCCCCTCCCCAACTGATGTTCTCTTCTCTCAAAATAAATAAATTTTAAAAATAAATAAATAAAACAAAGAATAAAACAAGACTCAATCCTCTGCTCCTTCTCACAGAATGGAACTCCACAATAATTATTTAGTAAAGCATGTTAGATTGGAATGCTTTAAAGAATATATTAAGATTATAGGGGTCAGTGTAGTAAGTGAGTTGATGTTTTGGGTAACGATCACTTAAATACAGTAATTCTCGCTGAAAATCTCAAGAGCTGCAGGGAAAAGCACAGGCGCCATTTACTTTAAGGATGAAGCTCTCCTCGGGCTGCAGGTGGCGCTGCACGGCCGACTGCCGGATGGTCTGCTCCAAGTGCGGCGCTCCCCTCCGGGGAATGTCCAGAGCTGGAAACAGGTCACCAACCAGGCCCAAAAACACGGGGATGTCGTCTGTCACTATTTTAGGCATATTGAAGTCCCTTAATGCTCTCATGAGCACCTGGGAAGAAAACACTGTACTTAAACAGCCAATACAAGGTGCAGCAAACATCTTCAGAACTAAAGGTGGTATTTTTAAGCCTTACATCTAAAGCATGGGCTATTGATACTGGTCTCTGTTCGGATGGCATTCTATCTGTGGGCAGGCTAAAAGCCTGGAAGTGCTTATATCAGCGCACGAGAAGGCTCTGCTGACATCACAGACCAACCTCAGACTCAGGTCGGCCAGGAAGCCCTATTCCTGCAACAATCTGCTTTGACCTTGACAAAGCATCTGAGGCCCTTCTCTCCTTAATCCTCAAGCTCCAGGATATAAATTAACCAGGCCCATCAGATCATTTTGTTGAAAGAGAGTCTCTAAGAACCTCCAAATAATAAACTAAACCATTTTTCATTTGGGTATTTGCTCTGCATTGGCTGAAAACGGACGTGGGCTTCCAATTTTAAAAGGAGTAACTTAAACATCAGGAAGAGGTAAGCGATCTGACAACAACAATAACAGAAAAAAAATGCAAGAAAATCCTGAGCTAATCGTGAATTATGACTGAGGGGAAAAAAAAGTATTCCAGAAGTAGAAAATCATCTAAGTATCCTTTCTCATGAAAAGAAATTCATAGATTTTCTTCTTCAACTTCTCAAGTCATACGGGAAATACACATAGTGCTGTATATCCACTGTTCTCACTATTCAGTAAAGAAAAAACGCTTTAAAAATTTTAGAGGAAAAGGCTGTTACTGTTTCTCCCCGGCAGGGCTAGAACACTCGCCCAGCAGCTGTGAATAAGCACCTGCGCGTCTCCCTGGCGTCAGGCGATCGTTCTTCCCGTTCCGTTCTCCATGCTCATCTCACATCCCATGAAGTGAGCATACTACGTGCCATTAGGTTATGTTTGCACTGACGCTTCAGGATTATTATCCCAACTCAATCAGATTTTCTAAATGTCCCTCAGAGGAAATCAACCAGTGACTACCGATTTGATTATGACTGCCAAAATATTTTTTGTAGCTGATATTTCAAAAGCACTTATAAAGTCACATTTTTCTCTCCTGTATTCATAGCCTTATACTCAAGGATACTTTTTCTTCATAATGTAAGAAATGCCAGTCCTCAAAATATTCTACATGGAAACGAGAGATTATATTTCTTAAAAGTTGCTCCATGCTGAGGCGCCTGGGGTGGCTCAGTTGGCTAACCATCTGACTCTTGGCTTCGGCTCAGGGCATGATCTCATGGTTTCAGGAGTTTGAGCCCCAGGTTGGGCCTGGTTGGGATATTCTCTCCTCTCTCCCTGTCTCTCCCCAATTCATGCTGCCTCTGTCTCTCTCAAAATAAATAAGTGTAAAAATTAATTAAAAAAATAAAAACACATAAAAGTTGCCCTAGGCATGGCCCACCATCCAGGTATGTACTTCCATCTCTGTGAAGCTGTTAGCCACCCCACTCCACAAAACCACGTTCGCACTGCGGTACCTGATCTTCGGGTCTATTTTTATCTCCTCGCTTCAGGGAGCCGGCTACAACCAAGACAGATTTAATAGCACGAAGTCCCCAATCATAATGATCCTAAAAATCAAAACATAGGTTACATTTTTCTCAAAAATTTTTATAAGAGAATAAGCTTCTCATTCCAGAGGTAAAGCCAAAAGCTGTAAGAAAAGAGTTCCGATAAATCCATGCTTTAATGATGTAAAGTATCCTTTTCCTCTTCTCTTCCAATCTGTAAAACCATGTCCCTTCAGCATCCTCCCCCTCTTTGTCCTGATTCTCTGCCTCCGTCAGCAGACCTCTTCCTCCCACAGCATGGAGATGCAGCGAGCCCAAGGCGCCATCCTTCCTCCCTGCTCTCCTCCCGGTAACCTGCTAACTCAGGAGCTAACTACTTGCACATTTTCACTCCTAAACATGGCATATTTCTCCAGTTCTACTTCAACAGATAACCCTGTGAGTCCACCCTCCCCGGCCCAGATCTCTACTTGCCCTAATTACTCTGCCTCTTAATTGCTCAAACGCTCCAGCCCCAACGCTGGCATTTAATACAGTCCAAACCGTATTATTAACATTCAGGGATATAACAGTACTTCTGCTTTCAGAGTTTCACATAAACCCAACAGCAGATTCCTTTCACAGGCTCTGGGCTCCTGGAGAACACAGGACAGATCTACCTCCTTTTGGCTTGTGGGCCCCAACACGGCACACCGCACAGGACAGGTGCTCAGTAAAGGGACCCTGAATTAACAGATTGCCCCCTTTTGCCTTTCATCTACCACCCACAGAGTGACGACCTTCTCTCGAATCTCTCTCAACAGTGCCTGTGGGAAAACCATCACCCTCTCCAAGTAGCAACATCTATAAAAATGCACATAAAAGGATCTAACCACTTTACAAGGCTGTTGGAAGAATAAAATGCTTTGTGAGCAGTGAAACAATATATCCCCGGATAAATATGTCCTTCAATCCATTAGTGAATAGTAAAACCAATTTAGTAGGTCTTGCCCATCACTTCTGCTGGTAAGAGAACAGAAGAGACTGGGGTGAAAAATACCATAATAAGTTGCAAATAAGAAGGGCAAGACGTGTTAGGTGAAAACTGTTGTTTCAGCAGTGCATACGACACACAGGGTGGGTCCTGAGTCTCAACAGAAGGAGTATTTTTTGCTGTGGGTCCTGGTAAAAACTCATTTGAGAGCCATGAACAGAAAAGGACGAGTGCTTGAGGAGAGAAGAAAAGGGGGAGCACTGGAGTGTGGAAGTCAGAGAGACTGGGGAGGGGCTCTGCCCGTGCAGTACGAACATGACAGGACGGGGGTGGGCAGAAGGAACTCTGGAAACAGCTGAAGACGAGTTGGTGACCCATCTCAACACGTAAATCCAAATACTACTGTAACAGTCCTCACTGTTTTCATTCTGCCAGTTCATCCATGCAAACCATCCACAGGTTCTTCTCAAATCTCTACAGTGAAAAGTGTCAGCATCTGTACTTATAACTGGGCGCTCTCTCGTGGCCTCGTTGCCTTTCCTCATCCCCCAGTGACGTCCTCGAGTTGGAGAATGCTCTCCTCGCCTATTCTACCTTTACTCCCAGGGCCTCCCTCTTAGACCTAATCTTCCTTGAAACTATCATCATCTCCTCCTGCATGTTCTTCTGATTTTTATCTCATGGAAACTCAATCTCGGAAGTTCTCTGAACTCGGAAACCTGAGTGTGCTGGCTTCATTTGTTCACGTTTACCCTCCTCATCAACAAACATGTGACTTGGACACAGTCAGTGCTCACTCAGTGTCTAAATATTACTACTGGGGATGGAAGCGATTGCAACTCTATTACCCGGGTTCAGCGACATTGTTTTCTTTGGACTTCTGCCCATAACAAAATGAACTCCTTGAAAAAATAAAAAGGGTACTACAAACAAGGAGGAAAATTAGAAACACTCACAGTATTATTACCCAGAGTCAAAAATTAAAAATCACCATGTCTTTCCCATTTTATACAACATACACAGTCTAAAGTGTAAAACAAATCCAAGTTGTAGATCATATCTAGCTTGGTATGCCATTTCTGCATGTAACACTGCCATCAACATTTTTCCTGTTATTAAATTTGCTATGATTTGCCCCTCCCCAAGAAGGCCAATTTACAGTCATTAAAAGGACAACATGAATTTCTCTCTCAGATTCCAAATCCCACCTCCACAACAGGCAATTCAAAATGAGTCCTTCTGTGAGTACAGGTAACTATGTGATTCTAACGGTGGCATTTTAATACTTTCATGCCGGGAAAGCTGCAAAATAATGTCACCAGGAATTAACAAAAGGTCATCGAAAGACTGAAGTCAAAGGTGACCACAAACCTGAATTTAAAAATAATGAGGCTGATACGTATGTAATTTTTGTAGCTCGGCAGCAACCACAGTGAAATAACAAGAAGCTCGTGACGGGACAGGAATAAAAGGCACAGCACAGGAAATACAGTCAATGGTACTGGAACAGTTTTGTGCGGTGACAGACGTGAGCCACGCTCATGGAAAGCACCACATGACATGCAGGCATGTCCCACCGGAGTGCTGTACACACTAACATCACTGAGCGCCGGCTATACTCAAACCAAAAACCAAAACAAAAACAAACACCAAAAGGCTAGTGAAGAGAGTAGAGGAGAAGTCTGACCCCCTTCAGAGACTAGGGAACTGTAGAGCAAACATAAAAAGAAATACACAAAAAACCCACCTTCAAATAAAGGATTATCACCAAATGAGAAAATTTTTCATTTAACGTCTCTAAAGGGGTTCTTACCTCTTCTGACTCCTATAAACACTCCTGCCGTCTCTCACTAGAAAATAATAGTCTCACCAACAAAGCAGACATCATAAAATTCCACCAATAATGATAGCCTTGGTGAGGGTTAAAGACAATCACAGAGCCCAGTGATAATAACTGTATGTAGTACCAATGAAACAGTCAACTTAAAATGTCTCATTTTTAAATCAGACAGAAATATTACAAATCCTAAAATATTTTCAAAATTGTATGGAAAATACCAAATTCCTCTAAAAGGTCTCACTGTACAGTGGCTGATAAGGTACCCGGCATCTATCTTCCAAAATCGGTTTTAATGGGATGTAAAAACCTAGGAAAGGGAACAAAAGGCGGCTCACCTGCTTGGAGAGAAGCCCCCTGCAGAGCGTGTACAAGGTCACGAACTTGCGGGCTAGTGAACGCGCGGCTTCAAAGCCTTCTGCAACTAACATGATTTCACAGATGAGCTCAGTGTCGGGGGCCACCATGGCACAGGGTCTAAGAAGGAAATACGATATTTAGTTTTAAACTGTTGTAAGGTAATAGGTACAGATTGCTGAAACCAAGTGATTCGTTTGTACCAACATTCTCACCATTCTGAAGCAGTTCGCCATGACCTCTGTCCATCAGAGCTGACAAGACCCTTCACTTCAACTAAAAAAAATGTCCCTCATGTACTAGATACATAGAAAAAGATGGAATGTCTGAAAATGACAGAAGAATGGCTCTAAGCACTTAAGGGACATCTGTGGTATATTCTAGAAGTCATCACTGCAGAAACCTAAGACACACTTGGAGCGAGAAACCACCTTTGCCTGTGGCCAGCACTGGGCTCATAAATGCTTGACAACTGGCTCTCCAAAACGTACCATTCGTGGGTTTCCATGGAGTAAGTACCTGCGCCATGGCTAACTTCCATCTATCAGCACATCACTAAACGTGGCCCGGGAAGGGATGTGTAAGAGCATACCACGAAGCACATAAAACAGACAGGAAGGGCCTAAGCACATCAATATTACTGAAATAGTGATGCATTCTAAATATTTATCACTTTTGTTTTAAGTATAATCAAATGTTTATGTAACAAAATTTCTATTAGTGGCTGTGCTTTTAGAATTCTTGAAAATTTAACCATCAGTGCTTTCAAGCAGGTACAAGTCCTTTCTGGCATGCCACTGCCCCAGGCCAGCTTCATTGGACTTCTAAGATAAGAATTTACCAAAATATAATATTTAAATCCCCTTTTTGGAGGGGAAGTTCCACAAAGTCCTCCCCAAAGACCACTGCCCTTTATAGTAACATCTGAAAAAACTGTATTCAACTGAAAGGCAAAGAAGGAAGCAACTAAGTAAATAAGCTTGTTATTGTAGACTTCTTAAAGTACACACTCCACAAGCGTTCCTCCAGCTGCTTTCGTGAATATAATTAGTCTATGTTGTGCATATCTCAGTTTTCGCCCTAAACATTCCTAAGTTTCTTTGGATCAATGCCATGACTACTTGTCCTACTTAAACTACGCCCACACTTCCCCCACAGTTGTACCCTAAAGTACTAAAGATGAACAACAAATGGGGGACAGAAAAGGTAGTGAGTTGACCTGCTTGGTACATACATTAACATTGACAACTTTTTTTACTGAGCACGTTCTTCCCACCATACAGAGTGTGAAAAGCTTTCCATGCGCTCACTCCCTTGACTGTCACAACTCTAGGCACGGGCTCCTCTTCTCATCTGTATTTTGCAGACGTGCAGACTAAGGTTCTGAGAAGGGCAGGCACATGCCCTCCGCCCCATGACAGGTCAATGTTGGCATCAGGATGCTCGTAAGGCTCCGGCGTGCTGTCTCCACTCATGAATGCTACTTGCATCATCCAAACTGTCCTTCAAACTTGGCCGATTTGAGCCTTAGCACCACGACATAAACGATGCTTTACTAAGTCAGACCAAATTTATGAAAATGGCACAAAACAGTTTCAAATTTTGAGATCCAAATGAAAACATGCAGGAGATGAACTGAGATACAAATGCAAAAATACTGGAAAGATGTACAATTTTCAAATCCAAGCATTTTATAATCATTACATTTCTAAGGATAGTCTCTAAAATTATTTTGTTTTAAAACAGACATTATAAAGCTGCTATGCTAGGCAAAGCAGTTTTATGAGGAAAGAAAAACACTTAATAAAGCATGTAAGAGTAAATGGGAAAGAATTCTGTTTAAATACTCATGTTACCTACCAAAATAAGTTCTCAATAAATAGAGTACACTTAAAAAGTCATACTATAAAAATTAGAAGAAAATACAAATGAAACACAATTAAATACTTAGATAAATGGACAAGCAAATTTCAAGCTTAAAAGATGTGAAAAAAATCGCACTACAAACTAGAGGCTCTTAAATTATATGCTAAATAGCATATCATTTTGAAGGCAGACACTGAATAATACAGTGAACAACAAAGAATTGAAAACATAACTGATAAACCCCTAGCTCAAAAAAGCAAAAAAAGAAAAAAAGCAGAGAAGACACAAATTACCATAAAAGACATGGACTGAAGACATCACTATACATAATAAGGGAATATTATGAACAAATAAGTGCTGATAGATTCAGTAATCTTGATAATGTGAAGAGACTTCTTAAAAGATGGAAATTACCAAAAACTAATAAAAGAAGAAATTTAAAAACTTTGATTGGCTCCATACCTATTAAAAATTGGAGTCTATCACAAAAAACAACAAACAAATAATAAAACAAAAAACTCCTACAAAGAAAAACCCAGGCCCAGATGGCTTCACTGATTAATTCTATCACATATTTAAGAGGTAAATAATAACAACCCTATACACACTCTCAACAAAATAGACAAGGGAGTATTTGCCAATGCATTTCATGAGGTCAGCATCACCCTAATGGCAAAACCAGATAAAGACAGGACGAAAAAGGACACTACAGACCCATATCCCTCAAGGCGTAGATTTAAAAATTCTTAACAAACTGGGGCTCCTGGGTGGCTCAGTCAGTAAAGCGCTCGACTTCAGCTCAGTTCATGATCTCACATTCTCTGAGTTTGAACCCCACATCAGGCTCGTGCTGACAGCTCAGAGCCTGGAGCCACTTCAGATTCTGTGTTTGTCTGTCTGTCTCTCTCTCTCTGCCTCTCCCCCAGTCACAGTCTCTCAAAAATGAATAAATGGTAATAAATAAATAACAAATAAATAAATAGAAATCCTTAACAAAATGCTAGCATACTGAGTCCAACAATAACTATAAAAAATAGTATCTCCTGACTAAGTGGAGCTTACCCCAGGAATACAGTATTGTAGAATTGTTTAGCAATGGAAAACATTAATCAATATAATCCAGCACCTTAACAGAAAAAAAGACAAAACCACAAAACTTCTGGAAGAAAACATACGTGAAAAATTTTGCAACTTGGGGCTAGTCAAACTTTTTTAACTAGCATATTTAAAAAAAACCAAATTGATACATTTTATTCCATCAAATTTAAAACACTGGTCATTGATGGACCATCAAGAAAATTAAAAGGCAATCCACAAATTAAGAGGGAAGTATTTGCAATATATGAATTTAACAAAGGAAGCATACACAATACAGCACTTCATCAAAGTGAAGTATGGGAATGGCCAGTAAGTTACATGAAAAGATGTTCAAATCATTATCTGTCATGGAAATGTAGCAAACTAAAACCACAAGGACATACCTCCACATATCTATTAGATGGGCTAGAGCTTGGTAAGAACGCAGAGCAAGGGAGATTCTCATATACTGACGGTGAGATGGTAAAATAGCACTGCCATCTTGCAAACCAGATTGGCAGATTCTAATAAAGTCAAATACACATTTGCCAAGAGACTTTCCTTCATAGGTATTTACCCAAAATAAGATATGTTTTCACACAAAGATTGTAGAGGACTGTTCATAGCAGCTTTATTCCTAAGAGCCCCAAACTGGAAACAACTCAAATGTCCATCAACTGGTATATAGATAAACAAGTTGTAATATGTCCATTCAACAGAATACTAATCAGCTACAATAAAGAACTACTGATACACTCAACTTGGAGGAATCCCCAGACTTTAACGTTCAAGGAGAGAAGCTAACACAAGTGAGTTCATACTGTAGGGTTTCACTTAACATCAACTCTAGGGAAAGGCAAATTTAACCTAAAGTCACAGAAAGCTCATGTGTGGTGTGGGAGATTAACCTCAAAGAGGCACACCTTCCAGGGGTTGGAAATAGTCCGTACCTTGATTTTGGTAAATTTTTTCACAAGTTGTACCCTCAAATGCATGCAATTTATTACCTGAAATTACACCTGAACAAAGCTGATTTAAAACAGGAGAGAAACGTTAACTGGTTCAGATACAGCACAGCTTCTCTGACAGATTGTGAGTAAGTGTATATGTTAGTAAAATATTTTTGGAAAGCAGGTCATCAATAGGTATTCTAATCATTCACCAGGTAATTCTACATGTACAAATCTATTCTGGGTAATAGGCTGAAATAGGTAACTCTTCATGTGAAGAGATGTTTATAGTGGGCTATTTTATGATCACAAAAAACTGAAAAGAAAAACACAAACCCTTCATGTCAGACAACAGGGAATGGTTAAGAAAATTACGGATGCGCCATGAGAGGGACTGTTTGGAAGCTACAGAAGACAGAATTTCCAAGGAATTTCCAATAAAATGATAAACTACTTACGTCAAAATGTAAACGAGAATTAAATACAAATCATACCTAAACTAACACCTTAATTTCATTAAACCTGAATTATAAAAGAGGCCAAAAAAAGGTAACAACAAACATTTCTGGGTGCTAAGGCTGTAACCTTTTCTTTATCCTTTTCTGTGTTTTCTAAATATTCTATAATGAGTAAAATAGCTTTGTTTATAATAAAAAATCATTATAAAAGAGCTAGTATTACATGTTCAAATGTACCATGCAACTTTCAAGTAATGATTTTAAGTTCTGGCTTCATGTTTCAAAAGAGAGAAACGTATCATCAGAGAAGTTCTATCAGGAATCCCAGAGCAATATTAAGGAGGTTTCCACAGGAATTCTCCCGTAAAAATAAATCACTCAACAGTGCAAACCTGCAACATTAGGTGGCATGAGTGCTCCAGATGCTTAAACCACAAAGCTTAGCACTTGCCTGAAAAGAGCTTTGAGATTTTCCGGTAATTCGGTGCGACCAGCATATCCTGGGTTCATAGTAATAAATATTCCAACCGACGGCTTCAGTGTGATGGCTTCCCCGAGAAATACGAATCTACAACAAGAAAAATGTTGCCGGAATGAAATGCGCTCATTGAATGTGAAGACACAGTGACAAAAGCAAAACCACTGCAAAATACAAATTCTGATTAGGGAGCTGTTGATTCGGGGGGATTTTCCGTAAAATTTATATGAATACATATTTTGAGCATGTTTTGAAGAATGTTCACTAAGAATACACTTCCTTCCCCGCAAAGAGTTACAAATATGGGAAGTATTCTTTTATATTTCAGCATGGCCTATATGCTGGAATATAAAAATGAGGACGTGGCTACTTGAATATCGAAACAGGATGCCATTTTTGTCTTCCACGTGGGCTACAATTCCTTGAATGGGACACTGCAAAGACAGAAAACACCCATGTTAAGAGGACAAAGTGACTTCTTTGTTCTGTCTTCATTAAGTCTGTTTGCTCACCCTCCTCCTTCATTGCTTCCCATTTTTTCAGTAAATATCAACTGTCTACCAAGAAGAGGCAGAGTAGTGGGGTGCTTAGGACAGCTAGCTGTGGAGCCAGACTGTGGAGAACACTATGAGTTTTCAGAAATCAGCTCTATCACTTTAGACATGTTGCAATTACTTCATCTCATAAAAAGGAAAGGGGGATGGTAATAATACTACCCACTTTATTGGGTTACACGAAGATTAAAGAGATTATATGTATAAAAGGCTGAGAGGACAATGCCTAGAATTTGGTACATACTCAACAGATATTAGCTATGACCATCTCTATTCTCATCACTTAAATGCACTGGAGAAGAAGTGAAAGATTTGTAGAAAGATCTGCAAGGGTCCAGTTAGGCTGCTGATGGCCAGAGAAATTCAACAGGCAAGGGCCAGAGGAGCTAACATGAAGGACAAGTAGAAGCAAACTTTCAAATGGGGGTAAATGAGAAAGTATAAGACCCTCTCTGGTTGTGAAAGGGAAAGGCTAGAGTAGTTGAGGAGCTGGGCCACAGTTCCAGCTCTTAAATCCTTGAATATAAAGAGCATGTAAAAAAAAATTGAGAAAATCATGATGAAGCCTAGCCATCTGTCTTGGGCCAGCAGGCGATAACGGGTACAACTTACATCCACAGAGACATAGACACAGAGGAAACTACCAGTAAGTAGAGTTGGGAGTATCCAGAAATCATGGCATGGATCAGTTATCTAATCTCCTTAAGAAAGGATGGCCTTGGGGCACCTGGGGGGCTCAGCCAGTTAAGTGTCCCACATTGCCTCAGGTCATGATCTCACGGTTGGTGGGTATGAGTCCTGTGTCAGGTTCTGTTCGGTTCGGAGCTGGAGCCTGTTTCGCATTCTGTGTCTCCCTCTCTCTCTCTGCCCCTCCCGTGCTCCTGCTCTGTCCTCTCAGTCTCTCAACAATAAATAACTGTTTTGTTCATTTTAGCCACTCTGACTAGTGTGAGGTGGTATCTCAGTGTGGTTTTGACTCATATTTCCCTGATGATGAGTGACGCTGAGCATCATTTCATGTGTCTGTTGGCCATCTGGATGTCCTCTTTGGAGTGTCTATTCATGTCATCTGCCCATCTCTTCACTGGATTATTTGGGGTTTTTTGGGGTGTGGAGTTTGGTGGGTTCCTTATAGATTTTGTATACTAGCCCTTTGCCTGCTATGTCACTTGCAACTATCTTTTCCCATTCCTTGGGTTGCCTATTAGTTCTATTGATTGATTCCTTTGCCGTGCAGAAGCTTTTTATCTTGATGAGATCCCAAGAGTTCACTTTTGCTCTTGATTCCCTTGCCTTTGGAGATGTGTTGAGTAAGAAATTGCTGTGACTGAGGTCGATGAGGTTGGTTCCTGCTTTCTCCTCTAGGATTTTGATGGTTTCCTGTCTCATATTCAGGTCCTTTATCCATTTTGAGTTTATTTTTGTTTATGGTGCAAAACAGTGGTCTAGTTTCATTCTTCTGCATGTTGCTGTTCAGTTCTCCCAGCACCACCTGCTAAAGAGACTGTCTTTTTTATATTGGATACTCTTTCCTGCTTTGCCAAAGATTAATTGGCCATACAGTTGTGGGTTCAATTCTGGACTGTCTATTCTATTCCATTGGTCTATGTGTCTGTTTTTGTGCCAATGTGTCTTGATGATGACAGCTTTGTAGTAGAGATTGTGATGCCTCCCATTTTGGTTTTCTTCTTCAACATTACTTTGGCTATTCAGGGTCTTTTGTGGTTCCATGCAAATTTTAGGACTGTTTGTTCTAGCCTTGAGAAGAATGCTGGTGCGATTTTGACTGGAATTGCATTGAATGTGTCTGTAGTTGCTTTGGGTACTATTAACATTTTAACAGTATTTATTCCATAGATGCTGACAAGGATGTGGAGAGACGGGCACCCTCCTACACTGTTAGTGGGAATGTAAACTGGTGCAGCTGCTGAGGTTCCTCAAAAAACTATCAGTAGAACTCTCCTATGACCCAGCAATGGCACAGCTGGGAATTTACCCAAGGGACACAGAAGTGCTGATGCCCAGGGGCACATGTACTCCAATGCTGAAAGAAACACTTTTGACAATAGCCAAATCATGGAAAGAGCCTAAATGTCCATCAACGGATGAATGGATCAAGAAGATGTGGTTTATATATACAATGGAAGACTACATGGCAATGAGAAAGAACGAAATCTGGCCATTTGTAGCAACATGGATGGAACTCGAAGGTGTTACTCTAAGTGAAATAAGTCAGGCAGAGAAAGACAGATACCATATGTTTTCACTCATAAGTGGAACAGGAGAAACTTAACAGAGGACCATGGGGGTGGGGAAGGGGGGAAAATAGTTAAGGAGAGGGAGGGAGACAAACCATGAGAGACTCTTAAATACTGAGAACAAACTGAAGGCTGATGGGACAGGGGATAATGGGTGATGGTCATGGAGGGGGGCACTTGTTGGGATGAGCACTGGTTGTTATATGGAAACCAACTTGACAATAAATTATTAAAAAAAAATAAATGTTAAAAAAAATAAGATAAAAAAGGAAGGATGGCCTCGACATCTGGGTTACAACAAATACTAAGATTCTGACTAAAAACTAAATGAAATACATCCAGTGGAGGGGGGGGGGGCTGTCAAAGAGGAAAGAATCTAACTTCTCTAACATAGCCTTACAGTAGAGGCAGGTTATGCAGCAGACATGAGGTCATAATCACCTGGTACCAGAGCCATGTGACAGAAGCACAGAGAGGTTTCCTAAGCAGCAGGAATATCCAGATGTTATGTATAGTAACTGGAAACTAGCATTACAGAATCATAGTTTCCAGGGGCTTTCCCTACAGGGAGACTGAACTGTCCCTAGGGATAAGACAACTAGCTGAGCAAAATGTTCTAAGGAGTGAGGGTAAGTGGGTAAGCTAGATAAAATGAGATTTCCCACTCTACAAAGAAATGGCACAAAGAAAATCACAAACAACTGTTATAAAGAAAACCACTGTAATACTAACTTCTCCAATTAAGCCATCAGTCCCCCAGTGCCAGTCATGTTTTGCCTTTCAGAATTTGGCATCATGTTGAGAAGCTGCTAGGCTCTGGATAGATTTAGCGAATTTTTTGGAGGAAGTGAGTAACTAGCAGACTGTGAGCATGTACTCTACGGTGATAGACCATTGAGCAAGCAGGTGTTGGTGGAGACACCAGGATTTTGATTTGGCATCTCTTAAATATAACCGGCCTATGGGGCAGCAAGTGAAGTCTTGAGATGCTCCAAAAGGTGCTGTCTCTGGAGGTCCAGGCATCAGAGAAAGGAAGTCTGGGCATCTCGTAGCCACCAGCAAACAGATGGTTCTCAAAGCCACGTGACTGGGTGAAATCACCAAGGAAACAAGACCCAAAGAGTGAGCTTTGTGACATCTAATACTGACAGGTCAGTAAATAATTACAATAAAAAATAACAGTAGACACTGATATAGTGCTTACTATGTGCCAGACACCTGTCCCAGGGCTCTGCATTTAGTCGCCACAGTGATCTGTAAGGTAGTTCCTATACTTTTCCTGATTTTCTAGATGAGAAGACATTGGCCCAGGGGCAGCCCTGAAGCTTGGAGAAAACCTGGAGGACGGTGGTGTCCTGGAACCAATGTGAAGAAGCGTGTCTAGCAGAAGGGAGGGATCAACTGTGTCTAGTGCAAATAGGCGGTCAAGTTAGAGTAGAATGAATTGCTAATTGGACTGAACATCGTCAAAAAACCTGGGGTTTATTTTTTTACGTATTAATGTAGTATACCTTTGCTGCATTCAAAAATTCAAAACCACTAACAAAAATGGGAGGTTATTCAAAATCATTCTTCAAAATAAACCAGTACCTCTTATTTTATCCATTTCACGAGACAGGGAGAGGCAGCAAGTGAAGAAGATGAGGTTTGCTTCACTATTGTATGTTTCTCTTGGTGTCTGTAACAGGAGGAAAAAAGACACTACTCACCTCTTTTTCCTCTTTCTGATGGCGTCATGTATCATTTTCACTTGCACTGCCACCACTGATAGAACCTCCACTGAAATTCGATTGAATTCATCAAAGCAGCCCCAAGCTCCTGTCTGCACCAATCCCTTATAGATATTTCCTATGGACTAAATCATAGAGTGAGCCATTAAGAATTCAACAGAAGGTTTTGAGCTATTAGTTTCAATCATTCCTAACCAGGAGTAATATTGTTAGAATATAACCCCTTATGACTATCTTACTTTATAGTCCATTTGCTCTGAACAGTTGAATACATAAACCATCATGCCAAGGGCACGTCCAAGGTCTTTGGTGGTTTCTGTTTTTCCTGTACCGGCTGGGCCAGCTGGGGCTCCGCTCATGGTTAAATGAAGTGACTGAGTTAAAGTGATGTAACACCTTTCAACAACAGAAAATGCCAATATTACAGGCTGATAAGAGATGTCTAGAAAACATCATGGACAATACAGCTTTTTTTTTTTTTTTAGTTGAAGTCAGGTTCTACAATGTGATCATAACTAACAATACTGATACACCTAGGATTTGTTCATGGCAGTAACAAGGGTCAGAATACTATTTTATATCAAATTTAATTTTAGGTTGCTTAAAAAAAGAAAGCATGCATTGTTTTTCTCATTTTCTAAGAGCCGTGTATCAATACAAATAACACTTGATTTGCAATGCTACTGAATTTCTGGTAAGTCTAGGTAGAGATACTCTTAATATGGCAGACAACATCTCAAAACTACTGTTTATAAGAGAAAAAAATCTTGGGTGATGAATTAAACACTGACTTCATTAAACTGATACTTAAGGAATACATTAAAGGATGAGAGATGTAAATATATATAAATGTAAAGTATGCCAATATATATGTATTTCAATATATAAAGCAACTCTACAAAACACAATTTGTTACATTAAAAGATGTAAGGAATTCATGTCAAACATGTTGCTATATGCCTTTAGATTATGGTAATACCTATTTCTACAGGACGGATTCAGAGGTTCTCAGACTGAGGAGAATTATACAAAGACAGAATTTAATTCTTGTAAAAGAAGAGAAACTAACAAATGGCAAGGATCTAATATGCGGTTTCCATAAATTATTTCCACAGACAGTGGACCTAGGAGAAAGACATCCACATGGATATCTACAGGCAAGGGATGAGGGTCTACTTTGCCAATCATCAGATGTTAATCTTAAATAAGTCTTTGACATCAGTGTGCCTCTGATTTCTCCTCTGTAATATGAGGAATTTATTGTAGGGATACATTAAAAATGCCAAGGTAAATGTCTCAAAAATTCAGAGCACTAGGCAAATTGAAGCAATTACTCATGCAAATGTAAAGTGTATCTGTATTCTTCGGTCATCACATGTTTAAGCACATCTTACAATGACTATGGAATGCAAAGATCCATGAACTAGGAATTATAGCTTTTTCTATAGTGTAGACTATCCCCTAATAATGTTTTCTCTTGGCTCCAAGTTTTGGTTGGACATGCAACCTTCTTTCCCACCACCCTCCAGCCAGGAGCGGCCAATGACCAAGCTCCAACCAACACACTATGGGCTGAAATGCTGGGTAGAAATCCCAAACACCTCCTTCTAGATGTTTCTGCCTTCTTTCACTGGCTGAAACAAAGGCGGAAGTCATGTTTGGGATGTTGGCCGCTGCCGGCCTATACTTCTGAGCCTCTCTCTTCTGGACTGTTAGGCAAGTGACACACTAGCCTCCGTGGACTTGACACCGTTATGTTTGGGGTCTCTCTGTAATGGCTGAGCCTGCACACTCCCACCCAGTCCACCTGCACTCCAGCCCAAGTGTCTCTGTTACAAGCTGGCTGCCCACGGACGGAAGCAGGAGCTGCTGCTCAGACTGACGACCTGCCTAGCACACAGAGGGAAGGTCAACGCCAAACGAGATGTAATGAAAGTGTCTGAAAGGCATCACTGTGTTAATGTCAGCAGTTAGTAAACAACCCAAAAAATGAAACGGAAAAGAAATATGTGCGAAGTGAACATCTTATACAGCACCATTCACTCTATCAAAAGGAACATTCAGCTTCCTTTTAAGCTGCAAATAAACCACATAGTGATTTTTTTAAATTAAAAAGTTAATAAGCTATTAGTCCCCACATACTGGCACACTTTAAAGTGTCTTCTCCCATTTTCTCCTACACCCTGTGCCTCCCTTCTTCTCATATTTACAGCAGCACGTATACAGTAGACTTTTAGTGTATGTATATATATATATATATATATATATATGTATGTATACAGACTTTTAGTATTTGCAGTTTTGACTATTCTCAAGTAATTATGTCACAGTACAAATTTTAATCTCTCACACTGAAGGAAGTACATAAATTAACCAATTAAGATAGAGAACACGGAGTTTTAGTAAGAGACAAGCTGAACAGAACTGAATTAGAAAAACAGAATTACAATTTATCAGTGATGAAATCACAAGCAAATTAATACAAGCAAGAATAATCACAAAGCTACTGTGAGAATTTCACAGACTTCCCAGGACCATCAACAAAAGCCAGGTTTACTAACATATTTAAAACTACCTGTACTTTCTATTATTTTTTTTAAGAGACAGAGGGACAGGGAGCAAGCAGAAGAGGGGCAGAGAGAAAAGGAGACAGAGAATCCAAAGCAGGTTCCAGGCTCTGAGCTGTCAGCACAGAGCCTGATGTGGGGCTTGAACCCATGAATGCAAGATCATGACCTGAGCCAAAGTTGTACACTCAACCAAGTGAGACACCCAGGAGCCCAGAAAAAACTGCCTACACTTAAATTCCCCAATAAACTGTATGTATGGGGTTACTGGATAATTAGGAACAGTCTTGTGATTTTGAGGAGTCTTTCCTCTTTCCTGAATGCCCCTGAATATATGTGCTTCCTCCCAGCAAGTAATTCAACAGAGGGTGGAATACGAATAAGGAATTTCATACCAATGTGGCGTATCCTTACCTACAACATTCTGACTATGTGTATGTATTGACTTAAAGTCAAGTGGCAGTGAACTTTTACTAATGGTAACCCCCTCCCCCCTCGACATACCCGAGCCATACTGGCTCTGCGTTTATCTCTCGATAAACACAGATCTCTGACCCATCTCTTCCTCATCTTAGAAACTGTGCACTTGCCTCTGCCTGTGGCCTTCTGCCTTAGAATGTTCCCAGAGCTGGTTCCTGCTTATCATTTAGGTCTCAAACACTCCCTGGCACAATCTATAGTAGGCTCTCCATTCAAGATGCTATATAACGTATCACCCTGTGTCTTTTTTTTTTTTTTACCATGTGTTACCACCTAAAATAACTGTGTTAATTTGATTATTGTTCCTTCTTATTCCCAGCCACTCACATGCCACAGTCAACTAGAAAGTGCCTTCTAGGAGAGCAGGAATGCTGCCTGTTTAATTAACTCTGGAAAAGCACTCAGCACAGTGCTTCCTAAGTGTTTGTGAAACCAGTGCATGGACCTGTGTTCCCACTATTTTAATTTTTTTCACTGTAGGTAATCCTTCAAAATGTAATCTGAATGTAGGCAATTCCTATGTTTACACTTTCCATAAAGGGATGCAAAAACTGTGGGAGGCAGTTACAAACCCTGCAACAGAACGTTACACATGGATAACCGGAGAGAATGGACTCCGAGATCACAAGAGTCGCCCTCCGCCATATTAATCGGGGCACGGTTTCGTCATCTGTCCGTCCAGTGTCTGTATCTCTGCTTCTGTAATTTGCCTTTCTTTACCCGGTCTCAAATGAAAGTCAACATTCACCACACCACTCCATTAGTCCATTTACACACATTTTCATAATTTCCACGTTTGTTCATCATTGTCTCTCACTTCTTTCTTTTCCATCTCACACTCCTTTGTCCATACTAGGGGGCTATTTTGGCTCACTTTTTCTCATATGACTTGAACTTATCACTGGTACCTGTCAGTTAGAGGAGTGATCACTAGCCGAGGACTGTTTCCTAAATATTCATAGAAGTACTGGAACTGAGCATCACAAATATTAACGAAGCAGTGTTTCTGGGTGTCCTCCCACTGGTGACGAAGTTGAGAAAGCCAAGCAAAGGCTTGGGGGCTGACAACCTAAAAATATCACAAGATTATTACACACAGGACACTGCATGTTTTGAGGCAACACACTTTATTCACCTAATCAATTCTGCTGTTTCACATTTCATTTCTACAACTCTCACAAGACAGCAATCTCTTGCATGCTACTGCAAATCACAACCGTATGTAGATGGTTCAATACTTAATCAGAACTATGTGTAATAAAAGTCTTCATTTTAAAAAGGCTTTTCCTGTAAAACAACATCAATTTGTTCAAGCAATGCTTTTTTCCCCTTTTATGAATCAACCCAGGGGATTTGATCCCTTTTCTAACTTTACACATTTATCACTGAAATCAGATGAAAAAATAGACTCAGTAGTAAAACACATTAACCCATAATTTCCTCATGTCATCTGTATCAATAAACTCTACTTTCAACAACCTCCATTCAAAAGCCAGTTTTGCTTTTAGCACAGAGATTTCCCACTTCATATTTCATTAAATCAAATCACAACTTTTTTTTTTTTTTGCCATGCTCTCTTATCTTACTCAACCCTATCCATTCTTTGTCCAATTTGAAAATACAATTCCAATGTCTTTCAATACAATTGTGACCCAGGACTTCTTGGGAACCATTTAAGTTACCAGTATTTTTATCCACTAAATGTTCTGATGCCTACATTGTATATATTAGATGATCAGAAATTAGACAAAGTCTTTACCTCTTTGAGTACAAAGGACACATGTTAAATCATAATTTATTCTACCGTAAACCATTACCACTGAAAAAAAACATAATAAGCTATGTAAAAAGGTGCAAGGTCATATTCAAAGAATAGTTATCAATGGCTCATTATCAAAATAAGAATGGTAAGTGGTATTTTGCAAGGATTTGTTTTGGGTTAGTAACCACACAACACTAATGGTCCTGAACTTGGAACAAGTATTTTTTACATTTATGGCTTATACAAAGAAGCAGTGCTTGCATTTTCTGGAGAGAATTGTAATTCACTTTGATTTTAATAAATTGAGAAAGAACTAGAGAAACAACAGGAAACATTTCCAAATAGGCACATGTTTTCAAATTGTGAAAGGAACAGTCTTGCTTTAGAGCGCCCCCACCCGCAGACAAGGAGAGGAGAAAGTAGCCAATAGGCATGATTCAGCCATGTTGTTCAAAAGACAAGCACACTTGTGACATTTCTAAGTAGGACTGTATTTTAGAAAACAGCTGAGAAAATTCCTTCACATTAAACACTGCCAGTATTTAGGAGACACAAAGGCTCTGTAAAGAGGTATGAAGGATATTCATGCCCTGAAAGGATTAGAAAGTGACTTCTAGAAAGAATGTCATTTAGCCTTAAAAGCAAAAGACAAGAGATGATCAATATTCCTCTTTCTTCCAAGGGAAATTAACCAAAGGTACACAGAGATGGTTTAAATGACAATCTTTTTGCTACTGACGGGGTAAGCCATTGAGGAGAGAGTCACAGGCCAACAGACCCAGATGATGACGTACAGAAAAGCTGGAAGACAGGGAAATGAACACAGGGACTTCATGAGGTCCTTATGTCCTAGGTTTATTTTTTGGATGGTGTGGATTAGAGTTCCTGACTTGGGAAAACTCTATGGGATAACCACTTGGGATAACTCTCACGAAGATAATTACTTAAATCAAATCACTCACAGTAAGTATAAGTGACTTCATAGAACTAATTTAAAATGCCACAACTTAAAAAAAATGCCTTTCTTAGAAGTACTCTTGACAATAAGCACCACTTTTAGGAAACAACATGCAGTACATGAAATTTCTGTGAACTTGCCTTCTGAGAAATAAGTTTGGCCACCACGTCTCTGGCATGGACATCTATGGTACAAATGGTCATGATCTTCTGTCTATCTCCAGGTAGAAGTTCTCCCAGTAGAAGTGCTATCAGTGTACTCAACTGAGAAATCTACAAGAAATTTTGTAAGAAGGTAAGGGTTACAAATAGAGAATCCAACAACCCAACAGTCCTCACATTTGTGAGCAGAATGCTAGCTTACAAAACTAGTTCAAGTATATACCTCAGCTAGCCCTCGAACAAGCCAGGGGTAGAAGAGAAAGGAGGGATGTTATGAAGTTAATTACTTTAAATACAATAAGTAGTGTAACACCCCAGCCCCCCCGCCCCCGCCCCAAGCTAAGACTCAAGAACGCAGGCAAAAACGTGAGCGATGACAAAGCCAGAGGCAGGTAAAAGCAAGGTTTTCTAGCTGCACTGAACTGACTTTCTGTCCTGAGGATAATAAATCCACAATGTTGCTCAGACAGAAAAGGTTACAAATGTTAAAAGTCAAATCTAGGGGCACCTGGGTGGCTCAGCTGGTTAAGCGGCCGACTTCAGCTCAGGTCATGATCTCACAGTTCGTGGGTTCAAGCCCCACGTCAGGCTCTGTGCTGACAGCTCAGAGCCTGGAGCCTGCTTCCGATTCTGTGTCTCCCTCTCTCTCTGGCCCTCTCCCCTCATGCTCTGTTCTGTCTCAATAATAAATAAAACATACCAAAAAAAAAGTCAAATTGAGCTAACCTCTGTAAAAGTATAGTAAGAACTAGATGTCAAGTGGTTTTGGTTATTTGGAATTTTTGTTTTGTTTCCTGCAGAAGGGAGAGGACAAAAATATTTAAAACGTATAGGGAAGACTATCCCACTTAATTCTTCTTACTCATATCCCTATTCTTATTAGGTTCATTGATTTCTTACATCAATATTTTCCAAACTACAGGTCTCTTTCCAAAGAATGCAAAGGAATGATACGGAAT
This sequence comes from Suricata suricatta, assembly GCF_006229205.1. NCBI lineage: Eukaryota > Metazoa > Chordata > Mammalia > Carnivora > Herpestidae > Suricata > Suricata suricatta. Next base: position 96,026,026 of record NC_043701.1, on the reverse strand, counting down.
GAAAGGGATAAGAATGGAATGGAAAATGTTGCGTTACAGAAGAATGTGTATTGTTTTGTGCTACTATTTCAGTTTCAGACTTTTACGTGTATACAAACGTGTAATGTAGATCTGACATAAAATATTTACTGTTAATTGTGTCAAATCTTTTAAAGATACTCTCTTAGGAGGTCATTTTGTGAGAGTAATTATTCAGAACATGTCTGTCTTATTCAAGGCTTATGAACCAGCCTCCCCCCATCCCACCAACCAAATCCTGCCTTATTTCAGGGTAACAGAGAGTAAAATAATACTGTAGCCTTTTTCTTTTTTTACCCCACAAAGGACAGTCGATCACAAACCGTTAGAGCTCCTGAGAGAGTCGGTAATGAGTGAATAGGACACATCACCAGAGGCTCCTGAACCCTTGTGACCTCCTGTCAGAAACACGCTCCCTACAGCACTATTGCCACATCCCAGGAAACAGCCAACACTGCAGACTTCCCCGAGCCCGCTGTGCAGCTGAACTGGAGAAGATTATGTAACTGTACTCAGAATGGAGAAGGAAGGCGGAAAGATAATAACCCGAACATGCAATTTAAATTAGAATGTGCAAGATGCCAGGCACTGACGACCATATTGTCCCTATCATTCGATTCAATTTCACAAAAATCTATTACTATCCTAACTTTGCAGATGAAGAAACTGAGGCACAAGCATATTAGGAGGGAAGAGGCCATTCTAATCCAGGCAGTCTGCCTTCAAAGCCCGAGCTCTTATTGGTCATGTCACATAAATTTCCTGTCCCAGCCTCACCAAGACAAACCCACCCAGCAACTTGGAGCTGGAGAAATCCACTGTGTAAGAGGTATTCGAGAGAGGGGCGCCTGGGTGGTTCAGTCAGTTAAGTGTCCGACTTGATTTTGACTTAGGTCATGACCACACAGTTGGTGAGTTCGAGCCCCACGTCGGGCTCTGTACTGACAGTGCGGAGCCAACTTGGTGTTCTCTCTCTCCCTGCCCCTCCCCTGATTGTCCTTCCTCTGTCTCTCTATGAAAATAAATATTTTTAAAATATTGTTTAAAAAGGGAAGGCCTTTGAGATAGACTTAAAATCAAACCCAATGGAAAGTTCGTTCAAAGGGATAAAAAACATCTACTTTAGACATTCAGAATATACAACATCCTTATTAGCATCTATCTACTTTTAAAAATTTACATCTATAAAATGTATCTGCATTATTAAAAAAAAACAGCAGAAGTGATCGTTATTTCACATACACCATGTTCACTAACCTCTGGATTTTAGGTTCCATGAAGGCAAGTGTGCCTGTCTAATACATGATTTTGTCCCCAGAGCCACTAAGAGGCTAGCTGTCCAGCAGTAGGTACTCAGTCTTTACTGACCAGATTAACACATGTACATATTAGCCTCTGCACACATAAGCTGAGCAACAACATCCATATGCATGTCGGGTAGACAAGAGGGGTTTTGGCGTCGTGTATTTTCTCATCTCGAGCAAGACAGCCAGTCTTTAGAGTCTCAACTCGTATACCAGTTCCAGTCTTTGGTGAACAAGAACTGGCTGTAACAGCAGTAATAATAATTCATGCCTTGTGAGAACATTTATAATTTTAAGTGCTTTCACATGCATTGTCTTGTCTGAGGCTCCTACAACCTGTGATTTCTCCATTACTGACTCATTTTTCACAAAAGTTCAGTCAAGTGAAAGATGATTAAAATACAGCTCGTCAACATGACCTGTTCAGCATCCTACGTTGAAGATCTGAGGTTGTCTTTCAGGATTACACTTTCCCGGCAAACCTCTTTTTTAAGTAATAAAGTTCTGTACCCACAAAAGTAAAGTTATAAAATGGTATCATTTCAGCAGTAGCCTCAGGCACTATCACTAGATGGGCACATTATCAATGCTTACAAGTTCATGGCCTGTGACATATAAAACATACCTTGGCAGTTATCACCTGTCGTGTAATCAGCACTTATTTTTGCCCTTGATCAAAGCAGTATCACCTGACTTCCGGCTAGGATCGTGGATGTCTGCCCCAAGTCAACTGCCTGTACCCCACCTTGAAACTCAAGCAGCTGTTTTCCTCAGACATCTTGCCTGTCGCTGGAGCATAAATACAGCGCATATCCTGAACCAAAAAGAAGCCTACCTTCCAGTAAAATCCAAACTCCTCTGCATGAGAACAAAGCCCTCCCGGGGCTGCCACCAATCCTTTCCCACTGCACATCACTCCCCCTGCCTGGCCTTCTCGATGTCCCTCCATCATGGCTGCCTCAAGGCACAGCTCTTTCTTTCATCTGCCTGGATGTATGTTCCCTATGGTCTCCGTACAGATGGCTCTCTCTCATCAGACACATCTTAGTTCAAATTCACCTCATCAGACTGGCCTTCCCTGGCCATCCCATTTACTATTATCCTCTACCTGATTATTCTATAGGCTCCTATTTTATTTTCTTCATGGGTCTTACTAGTACCCTGTCATTCACTTACTTATCTCCTTACTATTTGACTCCTCCCCTGACTGTAAGCTCTAAAGGAGGAAGGCCCGTACGTGTTTAATTCAGTGCTACAATCCCATACCTGGTAGAGTGGCCAGCATAAGCATCATCTCAGTACAAACTCATTACAGGAATGCAGGAAGGAACAAATGAATGACGGGAACAGTACACACCAAAGCAAAATTTTGTTCCTTCAATCACACAGTAAGACAAATGCGATTACCACGTCAAGGAGTTACAGGTCAATGCAGAACACAGACAAATAACTATAATCATTTTGGCTGGAACAAGAAGTACAGGCTACAATGGCACACAGAAGAATGGCCTTGCCTAATCAAGGGCTTAGAAAGACATTTTGGAGAAAAGAGTATTTCTGCTAAGACTTAAGGGATGAGTATAATGTAGGTTTGAAAATCACAGAGGCTGGCCACCCATGGAAGCAGGGAATAAGCCACCAGAGGCACTCTTGTGAACACGCAGCACACAGCAGGTGGCCCTGTCAGGGAACCTGAAGAAGTCCAGCATGGGGGAAAGGCAGAGCGTGGTAGACCACACATGCAATGATGATGGAGAGAGAGGGGCCCAAACCCAGAGGGCGTGGCCAGCTTATTGAAGAGTCTGAACTTCAAGGGCAACTAGACATTGCTAAAGGAGTTTTAGGAAGTGTGCTAATCATTTGATTTGAGTTTTTATGAGATTTCTCTGCGTATGATATGATGGGTTGGAGGGAATTAGACTAGGGAGAAACAGTCCTGAAAGGAGGAGGATATAGCCATTCAGGTGAGAAAAGTGTCTGCGCCCAGGATATTACCGAAGTGGTGGGGGACGCAGTGAGAAAAGAACTAGTGAGGGTAACTGGAAAGACCTGATGGTTGATTGGACAGTAAAATAAGAGTCAAACGGGCTTCTAGGTGAGAAAATAGTGAAGGGTGTTTGTTCTGAGCTTGAGAACACTGAAGGAGCAGGTTTGAGAAGAGTGAATATATTTTCAATGTTCTAGGCTGGAGGGGAGAGGTTGGGCTGTAGGCGACAGTCATGAGCATATTACAAAAGAGAGGCAGCAGTAGTGAAGGCAGGTGAAATTAGCAGGGAAGTATGGTATGGGGAGAAGAAAAAGGAACAGAAGTCAGAGCCATGGAGAACAGCCAGGAAGGAGCAGGAGGAGGAAGAGGAGCAAGAAAAGAAAACTGAAGAAGAGCCCAAGAAGTTTATGGCAAAGTAGATTTCAAACAGGCAGGAAAGGAGGGGGAGAGGATTAAAGGAAAAGGAAGTACTTGTAACACCACCAACACCACATTGAGACTCAGTCAAGTGGTGGGGATGGGGTCATGGAAAGAAATAAGAATGAGCCACGAGTGTAGTCAAATACTGATAATTTAGTTCAAACAGCTTCATTATAACCAAAGTCATAGGGTTAGAGCAGAAAATGGGAGATGGGACAGAAAGGAACAAATTTTGCTGGTTATTTGGTCTGTGAGTAATGACACACCTGGGAATGTTTATACGCTGAGAGCAGTGAGCCAGGATGACAACTGGAAGGCACAGAGAAAAGGTAGTCCAGGAATCATGAGAGTCCACATCAGAAGAGACCCAGAGCACAAGAGGAGCCATGGCCCTTGACACTCAGGCCACGCTTTCACTCTCCCAATGGAGGGGTGCACAGGGGTCACCATCAGCCCTGTCACCATTCATCTAGCTCCTCTCTGACGGCATCATCAAATAATAAGAGCTGACATGTAAGGAGCTCTTACTATCTAACAAGGACTGTGTGCGTGCACACGGATGCAGGAGTGTACACATATACATACATAATTCTAATTCAATCATCACAAGAGCCCTATGAGAAAGTTACATGATTCCAATTTTTTATGTATGAGAATTGGCTCAAGATCGCAGTTATAAACAGTGGAACCAGGGTTAGGACCAGACACTAGGATTTTCCCGTATATTTTATAAACACCAAGCTTTCCCACATGGATAACATAATCATTACCAGGTCATCCTGGCCAGCCAAGAGCGGACCTGTAAAGATTCTGGTGATGAAGGGAAATAAGTAGGTATCCACCACCTATGAATTCTCTTATTTGGATAAAAATGGAAACACTTCCCAAAAAAACCACATGGATCATGACCACCACTGAGGTCTCTATGCCACAAATGTCTAAGACACTAAGGTGTTCAAAAAGGTGGGATGATGGTGAGCTCACCACGTGTCAGTCACAGAAAGTAGTGGATTCAAGGTCAGGAAAGGGAATGGTTCTTGATACAGGTGGTAGGCGACTGTCCATTTTGTCCGGACCAACCCGTGGTGGAACGCCACAGAGACACCCCATATGTGAGCCTGAAGAGCCAGGTCCCTAAATGCTATAGGCTTAAATAAGGCAACACAGGAAGAACATCTTCCTTGCAGCAGAAGGGCTCCAATTTCACCGGCATTCGACACAGCAGATTTCCCAATCTAGGCACAGCCAAGCCATGGTGGCCAAGAAAGGGGAAGGCCCCCTCTGCTAACATGTTAACATCTGAGCTCACAGGCCTCAGCAAACCAAAGTGAACACTGCAATGTAACTACTACAGCCCTTTGGGGAGGGGGTTGGGGGGGAGGGCAGGTCAGCTACCAGAACTCTCAATCCCTTCCCAACTGGATATAACACAGAAGTAATGTTCTTTTTGTTTTATACTAAGAGCATCCAGGATCTGTAATCCTGAAAAAGATCGGGTTTCAGCTGTAGCAGTGTCAGAAGCAGTGGATTTTCATTTCAGAGGGAACAAAGGAAACTGCGAAAGAAACCAGACCCCATAGTCCTTTGGCACTACCAGATCATTGTGGAGGCCCTGTTTGTGGACTTCCTTTCCACTGTTCATTTCCTACTTCTCGAATCATATTGCTAAAACCACCACAATATTAAGCAATGAATGTGAGAGACTGAGGGTAATCAGCTCATTCTTGACACTAACAGAAATGATTCCAATGTTTCACCACTAAGCATGATTTTCTCTGCAGATTTCTGGTAGATATTCTTCATCAAGTTACAAAGCTTCCTTCAAATGCTTTGCATTAGAAAAGAAAAAGCTCTCACCTTAAGAAACCTGCAAAAGAGGAGCAAGTTCAAGTAAGTAGAAGGAAGTAATCAAGATAAAGCAGAAATCCATGAAATATAAAACAAAAGAGAAAAATTAGCAAAGTCAAAGATTAGTTCTCTGAAAAAGTAAACAAACTTGATAAACACACAGAAAGTCTGATTTAAAAAAAAAAAAACCAGAAAACACAAGTCACCAACACCAGGAAGACAAGAAGGACATGATGTGAGATCCTACTGATGTGCTAAAGATAATGTCAGGAAACAAAGACCAATTCATGTCAATACATTTGAAAACTTAGATCAAGGCTGATTGCAAAGGTCCAGTCAATGCTTGATCTACTGCAATGACTCCACGTACCCACTATATAGTGTGAAAGCAGCCAAACACACAGGCACTGGGTCAGATTGAGCCAGAAGGCTGTAATTTGCCAGACTGTGACTTGGATGAAATGAATAAATACCTTGAAAAACACTATTTTCAAAAAGGACACGAGAAAAAAAGACAAAAGCTACATAGAAGCATATATATAAAAGAAAGTGATTTATGGGGACTCCAGGGTATCTTAGTTGGTTAAGCTTTTGACTCCTGATTTCAGGCCAGGTCATGGTTTCGTGGTTCATGAGATTGAGTCCCATGTCGGGCTCTGCACTGACAGAGTAGAGTCTGCTTGAGATTCTCTCTCCTCTCCCCCACAATAAATAAATGAACTTAAAAAAAAAAGTTCCGGGGCACCTGGGTGGCTCAGTAGGTTAAGCATCCGGCTTCAACTCAGGTCATGATCTCACGATTCGTGGGTTCGAGCCCCAAGTCGGCCTTTGTGCTGACAGCTAGCTCAGAGCCTGGAGCCCATCTTTGGATTCTGTGTTCCCCCCTCTCTCTGTGACCCTCCCCTGCTCGCACTGTCTGTCTGTCTGTCCCTCTCTCCCTCTCTCTCTCAAAAATAAAGAAAACATTTGAGGGGAAAAAGTTCCACAAAGAAAACTCTAGGCCGAAATGGCATTGCCAGTGATTTTTATCATAAACTCTTTCACAAAATGCATGAGAATAAAATACTTTCAATTCCTTTTAAGGAGTAGAATGCTGATCACCAAACTGGCAGTGATATTCTAAGAAAATTACAGATAAACAGCCCTGAAGAACATATACAGGGAATTTCAGGACAGAATATTAGCAAATGAAATCCAACAAAAATACATATACACATATATAAATGATAATACATCATAACCAAGTGGAGTTTATTTCAGGAAAGCGAAACTGGTTTAGTATTCAAAAATTCACCACAGTCACAGAAAGGAGGCAGACACACAAATAATCTCAACAGATTTGAAAAAGTTCGAGGTTTCTTCAAGATAAAAATTCTCAGTATGCAGCAAAAGAAGGGTTCTTCCTTTATTTCAGAAAGGGCAGCTACAAAAACCTCCATCTCCTAGCATACTCTGTGGTGAAAATCTATATTACACTTCCCTGAGACCGGAAATAGGCCAGAATGTTTGTTCTAAGCACTTTCACTCAACATTGCACTAGAGGCCCCAGCCACGTCAGTAACTAAAGAAAAGGAAATACAGGGCAAAAAAGAATGGGAGACAAGAAGTAAACCTGTCATTACTGACAGATGATATGTTCATGGACACAGCAAGCCCTATGCAATTCTTAAAAAAACTCACTAAAAAAAAAGCAAATTTGGCAGAGTCCTAAGATACATAGTGAGTATTGAAAAATCAATCTTATATACGAGCCACAAATATTAGAAAACAAAAATTTTACTTAGTGTATGTTTACAGCATGAAAACGTATAAACTATCTAAAAGTAAGTCCTACAAGAAATGTCTAAGATCTTGACACTGAAAACCACAGAAATATTTTGAGGGAAATTAAAGACAACTTATGTCAAAACATACACCATGTTCTCGGATAAGACTCACATGGTTTGAGATATACATCCTTCCAACATTCCTATTTATTCCTAAAAATAAACAAACAATATGATAATTTATGTAGAAATGAACAGAACCTAGAATGATCCAAAATTTTTTGGAAAAAAATTAAAAATAGAACTAAGTTGGAGGCTATATATAACATGATTTCAAGGCTTACTATAAAGCTACGGTAATTAATACAGTGTGGATTTGGCAAGAAAACACAAAAATAGAGGAGTGCAACAGGAGAGTCTGGAAATAGACCCCCATGTATAAAGTCATTTGACCTTGGCCAAGGTGCCAAGTTAATACAATAGAAAAGAAAAAGATTTATCTATGGATCACAGCTCTAAATGAAAAAACCCGTAACCATAAAGCTACTAGAAGGACAGAGGAGAGTATCTTCCTGACACTGAGATCCGGCAAGAATTTCTCACAAATAGCAGGTATCAATCATAGAAGAAAAATCTGATACACTATACAACATTAAAATGAAAACATTCCAGGGGCGCCTCGGTGCCTCAGTCGGTTAAGCCTCCAACTTCAGCTCAGGTCGTGATCCCCAAGTCCATGAGTTTGAGCCCCACATCAGGGCTCCATGGCTGATAGCTCAGAGCCTGGAGCCTGCTTCGGACTCTGTGTCTGCCTTTCTCTCTGCCCCTTCCCCACTTGTGCGCTCACTCGCGCTCGCTCTCGCTCTCTCTCAAAAATAAACATTAAAAATTTTTTTAAATGAAAACATTCCATTCCCAAACTTTACCATTAATAAAATGAGTGGTCCACTCATTCCCTGACAAAGGAGTTGCAGCCAAATAAAGAAATCCTCTAACCAACAATAAAAAGACAAACATTCAATTAAGAAAAAAAAAACTAGGCAAGTTATTTGAACAGATACTTCACAACAGAAGAAATCTGAATGCTAATAGACATGTGAAAGGTTACTCAACATCTTTATTTTATTTTAGAGAGAGAAAGACTGCACACAAGCACGCATGGGGGGTGGGGGCAGAGCAGAGGAAGAGAGAGAGAGAATCTCAAACAAGCTTAAATTTCAGCACAGAGCCTGATGCTGGGGCTTAATCTTCCAAATCTGGGATAATGACCTAAGCCGAAATCAAGAGTAAGAGGCTCAACCAACTGAGTCACCCAGGCGCCCCGCAACATCTTTAGACATTCGAGATAAGCCAATTAAAAGCACAGTGAGACAGGGGCACCTGGGTGGCTCAGGTGGTTAAGTATCTGACTCTTGATTTAAGATCAGATCATCATCTTATGACTCTGTGATTGGGTCCTACATTGGGCTCCATGCTCAGCATGGAGCCTGCTTAGGATGCACTCTCTCCGTCCCTCTTGCACTCTCTTTCTCTCTTAAATAAACAAACTTAAAAAAAAACACAGTGAGATACTATTTCACACCTATTAGAATCGTGAAGATTAATGACACCCAATACTAGCCAGAATATGAAGCAACTAAAACTGTGTCACCTTGTTAATGGGAACATAAGAATGGAGACCTGTCCGGCCATTTTTTAAATGGGTAAGCACACACCTTCTCTGTAATTCAGCCATTTCACTTTTAGATACGTTACCCAGGAGACAGGAAAATATAGGTTAAAAGGTTTGGACAAGAATGTTCCAAGCAGCTTTAGAAATAGTTCCCTCAAACTGGAGACCCCAAGGTCAATCAACAGACTAAAGTGGGGCATAGTTATACAATGCAATTCTAAGAAACAAAAAAGAATAAACTTCTAATGCATGTAACAACACTCTTGTAAGAAATGAGAAGGGTCTCAGATTTTACTCTACTTGCATTTGAAAGTCAGCCTGGCATACATTAAGGGATGCTGGCAGAAGACACAGAACTACTGAGTCACAGATAAAGGATGGTTCATTAGAGCAATAGTATTTAGTATCAAAGTAGCTACATTTACACCAGTTCCTGACCCCTAGCTTTGCAAAGATAACCCCAAAGGAGCCACATAACGCTTGTACATGCAGTGAGCTGGGTTACAGGAGAGGAACCTTGAGTTCAGGGAACCTAAAGCTTTTCTAACAAAGAGTATATCCCACCTTTGCCCTGCAGGATTTGATCTTTGTTATACTGGAGAGTAAGCCACTCTTCCCTTTGCTCTGGAGAGAAACACTATCCTCCAAGGATGTTTGTAATACAAACATTTTTGCAAAGATAGTCTAGGACAAAGGCAGTAAGTGCTTCTGCTCAAAAAAATGTGCAAAATTTGAGACCCACAAAAAATGGTCTTCCAACAGTGTTAAGGGAAAAATCCAGACCAAAAAAGAGGATAGGTTAATTCATGAGATTGGCCAACTGAATTTTCTCTCATACTTTATCACTGCCTGCGTTTTGTATTGCTTATTAGAACTCTGTAAAATGAATAAAACAATTTTCCTCTTTTTCTACACTCTAGAAGAGTTGATATATGATAGTATTTTTCTGTTTTGAAACTTCTGATGAAGCCACTGGAGCAGGGCTCAACTTAGGGGGTGGGTATGCCACTTCAACAACCTTGATGACCATTTCAACTATTTCTATGGTTGGGGGTCTACTCAAGTTTCCATCTCATTTTGAATCTATTTCAGAAAAAGTGTTTCCGGAAAATCATCTATTTATTTTAGATTTTTGACTTAATATTTAGCATAAAATCACACATCAGATTATATGGTCTTTTTAAAATCTCTTCTCATAGGAAGTTATGATTCCTTTCCCTTACCCCCCGCCCTTTTTAAATTTATTTTTTATTTTTCCTTTCCCCTAACTTGTAACAATTTGTTGTTAGGGTCCATTCAAAGAAAAGATTCTTGGATTAATGGATCAGAGTGGACTTACATGGCATATATGGGTAACAAATCTCTTTTTCTCTTACTGTCTGTCACTGTAGAGATCTTGAGTTACTTCAGGATCTTTTCTACAGATGTAGGCAAACTAGCCACTAGCCAAATCTGGCCCACTATCCGTTTTTATAAATAAAGTTTTATTGAAACCCCATCATGCCTATTTATTTAAAAATTGCTTAGGATTCCCTCCCTACTGCAACAGCAGAGAAAAGTAGATATGAAATAAACTGTACAGCCCCAAAATACTAATATATTTCTATCCCATCCTTCAATGAAAAAGCTGAACAACTTCATCTCTAAAGTCAAGATGTAGTTATAGCAGAAGTCCTCAATAAGTATCCCAGAGTGTTCATGAAGCAGGTCCCTGGGCTTTATCCTGGGAGCAACAGACCCACTGATAATCTCTCAGGAAATATACAAGAAACAGAACTGTTTCCAACAGTCCATTTCTTCTACATTTACTCCTTATCACTGACCATAGACCACCCCCCCATGGGTTGATTTTTTTTTTTTAATTGAATCTGAGTTTGTAATTTCTCTGGAATTTCATTGGATAAAAGAGACTTATCATTCAAACAGTTTTTTTAAATATGTCTCACCTGTGGTTTTACCTGCTCTTAATTATCAGTTCCATTTCATCTGTTGTCAACTTCTAGGCATTCCAGTATATCCAGTTACAATAGGATTTTTTTCTTGCTGGTCATTCAATACAATTTTTGCTGTGTCAGAGTTACCAGTTAAGCCCAAGATGGAGTCGCTAATGCTAAGCCCTGTGTCAGCAAACCAAAACTTAGTTTCTATGCTCAGCTTTCCCAGAAAGGCAGCCCTAGGTCAGTCAACTGGTCAGCAGCTGCCTGCTCAGCAGAAGTTACCTGACCTGGTTCCAAGACTTCCCTTCGTCTCGTACAAGGAAAGTAACCCTGACATAACCAATCAGCAAATGCCCAGTGTAATTTCCTTGTTCCTGCTCACTGGGTCTATGAAAATCCTGTGCCTTATCAGCTCTTGGGTGCTTCTTTCTGTTAGACTGGGTGCTGCCTGATTCATGAAAAGCTTACTAGATCGGTAAGTTATGGAAAATGTTTCTTTTAATAGAGAGGGAGGAAGACGGTATTGCTCTACCCATGGGTTCCTGCTGTATTACAGAGCATGAGGCCACGAAATCACACTTTTCTAGAGGCAGAAACAGAAACCTGTGTCCAGTGTACACCGGACAGCTGCAGCCTTCACAGGCTTCTCCTATTCATGCAATAAAGTTAGGATAAGGTAAGAACACTACCAACATTGTATTCAATTGGTTTTGAAAGAATTTCTCAGTCAACGACTGAAAATGAGGCCAAATATTGGCCTTAAGAAGCAAAATCAGAGTCTCTTGCTTCTGTATCTATTTCTTAGTCCTTGTAGAGGGGGGGAAGAGTCCCAATGAAAGAACTCTGGGGCAGCTCCCAGCACAGTAATAATTAAGTTTTTCAGGTCTAAAATGTTTCCATTTCTTTGATGATTTTCACACAGCTTAATAATAAAGAGAAAAAAAATCTGTCTTACCAGTTCCCAAGCTGCCAAAACAAAAGACTTTTGCCAAGGAACCCTCAAATCTGAGGAATTAAATTTATTCTATCTGTTGTATTTTCAAAGACTCTGGCAAGGCAGGGATATATAGCCAAAAGGCAGTATTTTTGCCTTTAATCCCAACATTATCTAACATAAAATCACAGTATGTCTACAGGAAAAAATAGAGTTTAAAATAATTCATTAATTTGTGTCACTATAATTTGGAAGTGAGGACTAAGCAAAGAAATTACTTGGGCAGGTAGATCCTTAATTACAGCTAACTCTGAACTCAGCTTTAAAATGAAGGTATTTTAGAGGAATAACGTTCATTTTAAAAACTGCTCACAGTATTAGCGCAAGCAATTTTAATTAAAAACAAACTCCAGCAGATGGTGACATCCATTTTTAAAGAGAGGACACTGAAGATGGTTCAATGTAGATGTGCGCGCTTCTCAGGCCCCAACTACAGCCTCGACCGCATCCACAGGTCAGCCTAATATGCGCAGTCGTATCAGTTACAAAATTGAAACACTGTATTGAAGGCATCTGTTGGCTGGTCTGTCAAACATTTCCATTTGTGCTAGAAGTGTTTCATAATTAAGCAGATAAATGCCTTTTTCATCAACCTTCCTCACTGCTTCTTGTTCAACATGAAAAAGAAGCATTACATAACTCTTAAACAAAATGAAAAAATTTTAAACTGTTACAAGGGAGGAAAAAAACCTAAGTTCTGTTAGTTAATATAATATGCTGAAGCTCCTGGGATATGACCAATTTGAGTTGTAATAATAAAAAGAATCAACTCAGTGTTGCTGACAGGATAGAGAGTGGACACTTCTCATACACGGATGACAATGTTCCAAAGGCTGAAATGAGGTATTACTCTGACCTGGCATTTTTAGTTCTGGAAGTGTATCGTGAAAACATTAAGAAAGATATGTGCAACATGTATGTATGTATATATAAGGCTGTTTACTGTGGGATTATTAAATAGTAGTAGTAACAACACTCTGCAACATATTGGATTAAGATGAATGGGCAACTCCTTTATTAACTGCTTTATTTTAAACAAAGCAAAAATACACTCACATGCAAAGTCCACAGTGAACCAGGAGAGATGTCGAAGGAGATAAAGGGATGGAAGGAGGAGCAGAGGCTGGGAGGGGTGTGTGTGACAGTCCCTGATGCCAGGGATGTGCCTCAAAAGGCAGAACAGTTGAATGTGGCTAATATGCTAACATCACAGCAGCCTGAAGAAGGATCCAGGCAGAGGCTCAAATACCAGACACTGAGGTTTAAACCGCCACACGGGAACACAACATTTCTGTCCCGTGCCTCTCACACTCCCTGAGCAAGGCTGGGAGTTAGAATTAAGACCCTGACCCTACAGCTGAGATCCTCAGAGTTGTACATAGTCTAATAAAGCACTCTAGAAAAATTCAACCCCTCCCCTGCCCTCATCTCAGAGAAGCAACGTGAAGGCCTGAAATATCTTGGGCTTTTGGAAAGGAAAAAAGTCCCCCAAGGGACATCAAAACCTCAAGCCTATGCCATGTGATCTGAAAATCCTAAACCGAGTCATCAACCACAAAATTAATCCAGGATCCACAAAACCTGTGGAGACCCAGAAGAAACAAGAACACACACTGCTCCTCCTTCCATCGCCTTGTCTCCTTTGATGTCTCTCCTGGTTCACTGTGGACTTTGCACGTGAGTGTATTTTTGCTTTGTTTAAAATAAAGCAGTTAATAAAGGAGTTGCCCATTCATCTTAATCCAATATGTTGCAAGTGTTGTTACTACTTCTACATGCTCTCTCCATGGCACACGGGATTCCTACAGAGAAAACAACCCTAGATGGACTAAAAAAAAATGAACATACAAAACCCAAATTCAATTTAAGAGAAGAACCAGCCTTAAAAGAACTGGCATTAGGACAATCTGAATCAGACTATTAAAAACGTCTCTCTCTTTAAAATAATTGAGACAAAAAATAAAAACCATAATGAAGAGATTTTTTAAAGAGCCAAAAAGAAATTTGGGAAAGTGAGATGTAACCATCAAACTTGAACTGATGAAAGGAGTATTTGTATTGAAGTGCTCACAGGTGCAGATCACTGGGATCTGCAATTTCCTTGAAATGAATGATGGAAATACGGTGGCAAGATCTATAGACGGGATGAAGCACAGATAGCATGATGAAGAAACTAAAATGTTACTTGTAAAATCTTGGTGTTGGATTTGCACACTGTCATACAATTGTTTTGTAAATTTAAAATGTTTATGTATTACTGTGGGGAATAAATTAATTACACATGACGTCAGACACCATTGTTACTGCCACTGTCACAACACCAATGACCGAGGGTGCCAGCTACGTGGCACTTACATTTCATTGAGCACTTTTAGATGGTGTTTAAATTTTTTTTTAATGTTTATTTACTTGTGAGACAGAGAGAGACAGAGCATGAGAGGGGGAGGGGCAGAGAGAGAAGGAGACACAGAACCGGAAGCAGGCTCCAGGCTCTGAGCCAGCTGTCAGCACAGAGCCTGACGTGGGGCTCGAACCCACGAACGTGAGATCTGACCTGAGCCGAAGTCAGAGGCTTAGCCGACTGAGCCACCCAGGCGCCCCGGGATGGTGTTTAAATTATATTAACTTAGTCCTAATAAGGACTAAGTGATACAGGCGCTGTTATGACTGTTTCACATGTTATCATGCTGAGGCACAGAGTGCTTATGTAAGTCATGCGAGGCAACACAGCTAATGAGCCGCAGCTAATGAGTTAACATTTTAACCTACATAACCTGGACCTAGATTCTTTTTTCTTCATCATTAACCTATAAGAAAAAAAAAGCGATTTGGAGGGTAGATTCGAAAGTCACCTCCGGAGCTCCTGGCTCAGATGGGAGAGGGTGCAACTCTTCACCTCCGGGTTCTGAGTTTGAGCCACCTGTTGAATGTTGAGGTTACCAAAAAAAATAGTTAACTATTCAAAAAGTTACCTAAAGAAAAAGTTGCCTAAATTACAGCACAAATAATGCAGAGCTTGAAAATATGAGATAGAGGTTCAAAGGCAGGAAGTATAGCATGAGAAATTCCATCCAGCCTATGGCAGGTAAAATTATAAATGAAGAAAATAGAGCAAAGGCACCAATCAAAGAGAAAACGGAGGGGAATTTTCCAAAATTGATGATAGACATGTAACTAAATATTCAAGAAGTTCACAAAGTCCTTAGCAGGCTATATTTAAAAACTGGGGGCAAAATCTACAACTAGATACAACAGAATAAAACACCAGAACCACAAAACAGAAAAGATTGTAAAAGGAGCCAAAGACCAAAGACAGATTGCTTATGAAGTAAAAATAATTTGACCTACAAGTTTACAAAAACAATTACTTTCTTTTCTGAAAGAAAGTAATTCTCAACTTAGAAATCTAGGCCTGGGGGTGCCTCGGTGGCTGTCGGTGAAGTGCTCGACTTCAGCTCAGGTCATGGCCTCACAACTAGTGGGTTCGAACCCTGCGTCCAGCTCTGTGTTGACAGCTCAGAGCCTGAAGCCTGCTTCGGATTCTGGATTCTGCGTCTCCCTCTCTCTCTGCCCCTCCCCTGGTCACGTTCTGTCTCTCTCTTGCTCTCAAAAATAAATTGCTATTACAAAAAAAAATTTTTAAGAAGAAATCTAGGCCTCAAATATGAAGAAGGAAATCAAAATAAGACAAGTATTCAGAAATTCTCCTACTTATTATCTATCACTGCACAACTCCTAAAAGACATATTGTAAAAAGAAGGGAAATGTCTTTCAAAATAAGAAATGGGGTAAAAAAAAAATAAGGAGCAAAGTCATTGCTAAATATATTGATAAATCAAGTAGGGGAACCTGAATGGCTCAGTTGGTTAATGGTCTGACTTCAGCTCAGTTCATGATCTCATGGTTCCTGAGTTCAAGCCCTGGTTCAGGTTCTGTGCTGACACCTTGAAGCCTGGAGCCTGCTTTGAATTGTGTCTCTCTCGCCCTCTGCACCTCCCCCGCTTGTGCTCTTTCTCCCTCTCTCAGAAATTAAATAAATAAATAACATAAATAAAATGACAGAAGTAAAGGCAGATTAAAAAAAAAATGAAACGGGCACCTGGGTGACTCCGTCGGTTAGGCCTCCAACTTCTGCTCAGGTCATGATCTCACATTCGTGGGTTTGAGCCCCACATCAGGCTCTGTGCTGACAGCTCAGAGCATGGAGCCTGCTTCTGATTCTGTGTCTCCCTCTCTCTCTGCCCCTCCCTGCTCATGCTCTATCTCTCTCTGTCTCAAAAATAAATAAAACATTAAAAAGAAAACCATTAAAAAAAATGAAACAGAACCATGTAAAAGAGGACATGGCGATCAGGATGAAGGTTTGGAATGTCCTCGGAAGGAGAAGGTACGGTCTAGTAACAGTTAACTGGAACACAAGCACTGGGAAAGGAAGAACTTCACTGGTGGAACCACAGAACCTACTGTAGTGCCACCTAAGCACGCAGACTCTCAGACTAGACCCAGAGAAGGCAGGAAATAATTCTAGTATATCCATATAATAGAACACTATTTGGTTGTTTTTAGTGTATATAAATACACACACACACACATATTTACGACAAGGAAAAAACATAGATAACATATTGAGTAGAAATTTAAAGTAACAACGTATGAAATGTAAGAAAAACACAACCTATTTTTCTATGTATTTTATATACAATGGATATAGATCAGCACAAATACACATTTCTATAAATAGCTACACATTGACACACATGCGCACATGTGTGTGTATATATATAGAGAGAGAGAGAAAGAGGTCTACACATTCACACAGAAACACAGAGAGAGGAAAAACTTTTGATGTCTCTGTACCAAAATATTATCCATAGTTATCTGTGGGAAGAGAATCTGAGTGCTACGGGCAAGTTTCTAATAATTATTTACCTTCATTCTCCAGAACAGATCACAGAGAGGGTCACAAATCAGCCCTCAACAAGTACAAAAACATCGATATCATACCATGCATATTTTCAGATCACAACGCTATGAAACTCAAAATAAACCAGGAGAAAAAAATTGGAAAGACTACAAATACTTGGAGATTAAAGAATATCCTACTAAAGAATGAATGGATGAACAAAGGAATTAAAGAGGAAATTAAAAAGTACATGGAAGCCAATGAAAATGATAATATGACAGCCAAATTCTCTGGGACACAGCCAAGGCAGTCTTAAGAAAGATGTATACAGCAATCCAGGCCTTCCTAAAGAAGGAAGAAAGGTCTCAGATACACAACCTAATCTTACACCTAAAAGAGCTGGAAAAAGAACAACAAGTAAAGCCCAAAACTAGCAGAAGAAGGGAAATAATAAAAATTAGAGAAGAAATCAATGCTACTGAAACCAAAAAAAAAAAAAGGAAAAAAAGAAAAAAAAAATATATATAGGACAGATCAATGAAACCAGCAGCTGGGTCTTTAAAACAATTAACAGCATTGATAAACCCTTAGCCAGTTTGATCAAAAAGAACAAGGAAATGACCCCAATAAATAAAATTAAGAATGAAAGATGAGAAATCACAACCATCACTGCAGAAATATGAATAAGAGAATATTATGAGAAATTATATGCCATAAATTAGGCAATCTAGAATAAATGGACAAATTCCTAGAAACATATTAACTACCAAAACTGAAAGAGAAAGAAATAGACAATTTGAACAGACCCATAACCAGTGAAGAAATTGAACCAGTAATTAAAAATCTCCCAAAAAACAAGAATCCAGAGCAGGATGGTTTGCCAGGGGAACTCTACCAAACATTTAAAGAAGAGTTAACACCTATTCTTTTGAAGCTGTTCCAAAAAACAGAAATGAAAAGAACGCTTCCAGACTCACTCTACCAAGCCAGCATTACCTTGATTCCAAAATCAAAGACCACCCCTAAAAAGGAGAACTACAGACCAATTTCCCTGAGGGACATGGATGCAAACTCTCAACAAGATAGTAGCCAACTGGATACAACAATACATTAAAACAATTATTGACCACCACCAAGTGGGATTTATACATAAAATGCAAGGCTGGTTCAATATCCACAAATCAATCAACATGATACATCACATTAATAAAAGAAAGAATGAGAACCACATGATCCTCTCAATAGATGTGGAGCCAACATTTGACAAAATACAGCATCCTTTCTTGATAAAAACCTTCAAGACAGTAGAGAGAGAAGGATCATAACTCATGATTATAAACATCATACACAAAAGACCCACTGCTAGTATCATTCTCAATGGGGAAAAATGAAGAGCTTTCCCCATAAGGTCAGAAACATGACAAGGATGTCCACTCTCACCACTGTTATTCAACATAGTGTTGGAAGTCCTAGCCGCAGCAACCAGACAATACAAAGGAATAAAAGGCATCCAAATTGGCAAGGAGGAGGTCAAACTTTCACTCTTTGTAGATGACATGATACTCTATGTGGAAAACCCCAAAAATTCCACCTAAAAAACTGCTAGAACCAATTCACGAATTCAGCAAAGTTGCAGGATATAAAATCAATGCACAGAAATTGGGTGCATTTCTATATACCAATAATGAAGTAACAGAAAGAGAAATCAAGGGATCGATCTCATTTACAGTTGCACCAAAAACCATAAAATACCTAAGTATAAACCTAATCAAAGAGGGGAAAGCTCTATATACTGAAAACTATAGAAAGTTTATGAAAGAAATTGAATATTTCCCCCAAAATGGAAAAAATTCCATGCTCATGGATTGGAAGAATATTGTTAAAATGTGGATACAATCCAAAGCAATCTACATACTCCATGCAATCCCTGTCAAAATAACACCAGCCTTCTTCACAGAGCTAGAACAAATAATTCTAAACTTTGTATGGAACCAGAAAAGACCCACAACAGCCAAAGCAATCCTGAAAAAGAAAACCAAACCTGGGGGCATCACAATTCCAAATTTCAAGCTTTATTACAAAGCCATAATCTTCAAGACAGTATGGTATGGGCACATAAACAGACACACAGATCAATAGAACAGAACAGAGAACTCAGAAATAGTCTCAAAAACATCCAATTAATCTTTACAAAACAGGAAAAGACTATCCAAGAATAACAGCAGTCTCTCAGCAAATGGTGTTGAGAAAACTGGACAGCAACATACAAAAGAATGAGCCTGGACCACTTTCTTATACCATACACAAAAGTAAACTCCAAAGGGATGAAAGTCCTAAGTGTAAGACAAGAAGCCATCAAAATCTTAGAGGAGATGTCAGGCAAAAACCTCTTTGATCTCCCCATAGCAACTTCTTACTCCATATGACTCCAGAGACAAGGGAAAGAAAAGCAAAAATGAACTATTGGGGGGTGCCTGGTGGTTCAGTTGGTTAAGTATCCAACTTCGGCTCAAGTCACGATCTCATGGTTTGTGAGTTCAAGCCGCACATTGGGCTCTGCACTGACAGTGCAGAGTCTGCCTGGGATTCTCTCTCTCTGCCCCTCCCCCATTCATACTCTCTCTCTTTCAAAGCAAATAAATAAACTTTTAAAAAATGCACTACTGGGGTGCCTGGGTGGCTCAGTTGGTTAAGCCTCTGACTTCAGCTCAGGTCATGGTCTCAGGGCTCGTGAGTTTAAGGCCCACATCGGGCTCTGTGCTGACAGCTCGGAGCCTGGAGCCTGCCTCAGATTCTGTGTCTCCCTCTCTCTCTCTGCCCCTTTCCTGCTCACTCTGTCTCTCTCTCCTTCAAAAATAAATAAACATTAAGAAAAACTTTAATAAAATAAATAAAATAAATGAGACCTCATCAAGATAAAAAGCTTCTGCACAGTGAAGGAAACAATCAGCAAAACTAAAAGGCAACGGATGGAATGGGAGGAGATATATCAGATATCAAATGACATATCAGATAAAGGGTTAGTTTCCAAAACCTATTAAGAACTTAACAAACTCAACACCCAAAAAACAAATAACTGGGAAGAAATGGGCAAAAGGCATGAATAGACATATTCCAAAGTAAACATCCAGATATCTCACACATGAAAAACTACTCACCTATCACTCATCATCAGAGAAATACAGATCAAAACTTTGGTGAGACACCACCTCACACCTGTCAGAATAGCTAACATTAACAACTCAGGCAATGACAGACGTTGGCATATACATACACACACACACATGTGTGTCTATATATGCATATATAAATATATACACATACTTTCATACATACAATGGAATACTACTTGGCAATCAAAAAGAATGAAATCTTGCCATTTGCAACTATGTGGATGCACCTGGAGGGTATTATGCTAAGCAAAATTAGTGAGAGAAAGGCAAACATCATCTGACTTCACTCATATGTTGAATTTAAGATACAAAACAGATGAACACAAGGGAGGGAAAGCAAAAATAACATAAAAACATGGAAAGGGGCAAAACATAAGAGACCCTTCAAAACAGAGAACAAACTGAGGGTTGCTGGAGGGGTTTTGGTTTGAGGGAGATGGACTAAATGGGCAAGGGGCATTGAGGAGGGCACATGTTGGGATGAGCACTGGATGTTATATGGAGGGGATGAATCACTGGATCCTATTCCTGAAATCATTATTGCACTGTGTGAGCTAGCTTGGATGAAGGGAGGGAGGGAGGGAGGAAGGAAGGAGAAAAACAAAAAATTAAAAAAAAAATTATTTTCCTTTTTCAATCTATACTTTGTTCTTTAAAAAAAAAAACCAAGGAAATCCTTTTTTTAGTGCTTGTTTAGTTTTGAGAAAGCACAAATAGGGGAGGTGAAGAGAGAGGGGACGGAGGATCTAAAGTAGGCTTCTGTGCTGACAGTGAGCCCAACACAAGCCTCAAACTCACAAACCACAAGATCATGACCTGAGCTGAAGTCAGTGTTCAACTGACTGAGCCACCCAGGTATCCCTTTTTTTTAATAAACGCTTTTTAAAAATATTTTTATGTTTATTTACTTATTTTGAGAGAGACAGAGAGAACCTGCATGGGGGAGGGGCAGAGTGAGGGAGAAAGAGAATCCTAAGCAAGCTCAACACTGAGCACAGAGCCCAACGGGGGGCTTGAACTCATGAACAGGGAGATCATGACCTGAATGGATATCAAGAGTCAGAGACTTAAATGTCTGAGCCACTCAGGTACCCCTATATGTTTTTTTTAATCTTTAAATAATACACATTAATTAATAAGAAATCATTAAATTCAAAATAATAAAGTTGATAGAAGAAATATGCATAAAATAGCATTTGCTGTCCTAAGCAACTAAATATTCTAATAATCACACAAAATGATGTACTAGAAGCAAGGAGATTGTTAAACGAAGTGAGGAAAAATAAAGGAGGAGGATTCATGTTGAAAAATTTAAGTCTGAGCAATGATTGGTAATACCTGAAATTTAAGAGAGGCTATTGTAACTACTTTTTTTAATTCTTACTTCACAGAGAATGAAAAAAAGTTATAATAAAAGCAGATACCAATGAATTAACCAGAAAATTATTTTTATAAGAAAACCATAATGTAATTAATTGCAATTTAATTATTAAAGTCGATTTTAAAAAATTAACTGTTTAGCTTCCTCGTCCAAGTGGCAGAGACCAGAACTGTCAAGCTATGTGCCCTAGGAGAAACCAGCAACTTTTAAAAATCTAATCCTGTAACTTAAACCAACGCCCCATGTTCCTCAGGATGTATATCAAGAATATATTCCTCCCCCAAAGCAAACAATACAAAAACTTTTGTAAGATAAACAAGTCAGGTGGTCTCTACTCCAGATTGAAGCAAAATTAAAAAAAAAAAATCAGCATGCTCTAAAACCTAAAACTCCTGAATATGTTAATGTTACAAGTATCCTTCTTTCTCTGAATCTATTTGACTTTTAAGGGACTGAGTTAAAAATACTGCTAGGAGGATCAGCAGTGGAGAGCAGTGGAAAACACTCTGCGTTCTGCGGCCCCCGCCTGTCTTACTTACACACTCTGTACAATGCTGGGCAAGTAACTTACTATCCCTGGACTCATACTTTATCCACTCAAAATAAGAAAGGGAGGGGCACCTGTGTAGCTCAGTCGGTTGAGCATTGGACTTCGGCTCAGGTCACGATCTCACAGCTTGTGAGTTCAAACCCCGCATGGGGCTCTGTGCAGACAGCTCAGGGCCTGAAGCCTGCTTCAGATTCTGTGTCTCCCTCTCTCTCTGCCCCTCCCCTGCTCATGTTCTAGGTCTCTCTCTCTCTCAAAAATAAATTTAAAAAAATTTTTTTTAAATAAGAAAGGGAGACAAACCAATATTTAAATACCTTTCAAGCCTAGTATTCCCTTAATGTAAAAGCTAGCAGAAAGGCCTTATCTCTGAATTGTTTCACAACTACGAGCTCACCTTAAGACGGGAGGCTTAGGGAGAGGTCATAGCCGAACTGGAGTGAATAAAAGGGAATTCAAAATAGACTGTCTTCCAAAATTGCTCATCCGTGACTTGTAATTAACCCAAACCCAAAATACATAAAAACATCTGTCTTTGCTGAACAGCCCTCCATCTTTCTGAGTCATGCAAATCCTGTACATACTTTGTAATAAATATACCATTAGCCTAGATGGAAAGAGTCCTACACAGAAGGAAAGACAGAGGCAGGGTATCTAGGTATCTGTGCCATACCAGAGCTTTGGAGGATAATGGATGAGATGTTTTTCAACCCCTGCAGCCAACTAGAAGGATACCGCAAAGCTAGAAAATGAAAAAGTTAAACAACTGATTGCTGAAATAGTCATAGCGTTAGTGCCTGGCACACAGAAGGCCCTCTGTGAATGGATGAATGAACGAACGAATGAATGAGTGAATATATGTTTACCTCTTCAAGTCCCTTCACGTCTCAAAATCATGAACCTATAAAATACCTGCTTTTTATGGAAATCCTTTAGGGCTGTTTCATAGCCTTCCTCCAGCCTCCGGAAGGCTATCCCTACATCTGCCGTCCACCAGATCTGCGAGCTTGTGAGTGCAACCTGCGCCGGGAAATCCAAGAGCCACAGCTCCCGCGGTTTCTCCTCACTGGCCGCTATGGCTTCCGTGATGGAACGGCGCACGGTTTCCTGCATCGCGTGTTCCAGCCGCAGCAGCCACGTTTCCACCTTTCGAAGCAAATGGAAGTGATTTAGCACAGGCTCAACTACGGAAGAGGGATTAAGTCCATTCTCCCATGGGCTCCAAGGCCACGCAGATGGTGGGGCCTCAGGCGGATTGATTTTAAATCGACAGAGAAAACTAGAAGAGGTAGGACACAAAGGGGAAATGAACAGTGATGAAGTAAGTCCCTCCTACACCGACCTGTCCTCTCCCCGGACAGAGCTCATCTCCTGTCACCTGCTAGACGGCCGGTGACTCTCTTCAGCCTCAACAGAGGAGGGGCTCTCATCTATTCAGTTCTCAGCTGTGAAGACAAGGGGTTCTGGACCAAGGTCCCCTGTGGCATGCACAGTGTTCTGAGAAACCACACAACACAGCCATCTACAGAGTAACATGCTGGAGTGATATTCCAGAGCAGATTGGTTTGTTTTTAAAAATGTTTCTTCTGATAATTTTTAAATATACTGAAAATTCCTCCTAAAATCTTCCTAAGTTCTTAGTCTTAAGACAAAGTATTTTCAGTAAGTGTCTTAATTATATTCCCTACTGGTTCTCGTCTTCACACTTGTCAAAAATTAGACAGCAGCAGAGTACAGAGCTAGGACAACTGCTGACTTGTGAAAGTTAATCTCTTCCTTAAAGATCCAAGCTTACTTTGCCTCCACAAATATGTTTTAACCATTTTTCTATTCTATTCAAATTGCTTTATTGAATTTACCCATAGATGTGTTTCCATGGGTGTTATCTAACAAGAAGAATACACATACTCTCTGCAAATAATTGGCCTCAACAATAAAAGATAATAATATTCCAAGGACCAAAATATTATAACTGTGTTCTCTGCCTGCCCCTATGGAGATGGCAAAGACATTCATTCCGAGAACCTATTTCTCTGGAGGGCTGGGAAAGAGAGATACGTAGTTGAAGAGCTGACAGCCGTCCCCAGTGAAAGGAAGCACGGGCTGGCAATGGGCCCAACATCCTGAGCGCTTTCTCCTCTGACTGTGTAACTGGACATCGTTCACATGCCTGAGTTTAAGGTCTACAATCTCATCATGACTTCAGTCACTAAGCCCAACTCTAGACTTTACCTGGCAACCAGTTCTTTCAGTAAATCAGACATCATTTGAACATCTCCCAAATACTCTGGGAGCCATATCCTCAATGTGGGCACCTGTTATCAAGAACTTTCCAGTCCATTTGGGAAGACCGAACAAACATGTAAGTTGATATATCGTCTCATGTTCAGATGACTGTGCCAGCCGTGGCAACTTCGCTCAGCATGATTTGAGAAATAAACTGATGCGATGTTGCTCGATCCTTCCCCCTTCTGATATTTCACCAGCTTCTACCCCACTCTCTCTAAAAACAATGACCACTTCCCATTATCGTCAATTATCCATTTCTTCCAAGAGACTAAGAGGTATTCAAAGGCAGTGACTGTGTCTTGTTCATTTCTGGATCCCCAGATACTAAACCCAGCATCTAGCATGTAGTAGGTTTTCAATAAACACTAATCAAACAAAATACAAATAGTCTATTTTGGGAGGAACCAATCGTAAAAGCACGGGGGCGGGGGGAAGACATAAAGTAAGAGCATCTTCTTATATAATAAAGGCAATTAGAGAATGAAGGTGGTATATGCTCAAGTCTCTAGCCTAAATTGCTTATACAGAATAAATCAGAGCACTGTGAAAACTTTCAGTACCAGGGGCTCCACCGAGTGACAAGCACGTCCATCAGGCGGACTGTCGTCCTTCTGGGCACTGTGCCAGTCGGCTAGCAGTCTGCAGGGGAGGGTAGCAGACAGGAACACACTTTTGTCAAGATAGTTTATGGTGACTTGTTCTAATCACTGTAATAATATCCTAAAGAGCCCAAGAGATCAAAAAATATATTTTAATCAAAGTATTCCACCATCTGCTTCCCCATCATTTGGCGCGGTTTCTTGGTACGATATTAAAAAGCAACAGAGAGGAATAAAGAAAATCACTGTTTAAAAAAAAAAGGGGGGGTGGTTCGCACCACATTTCAGCAAGGAACATTTTTAAGGAAGCTGCCTCAACCCAAACAGTTCTGTAATAAAGGTTACTGTCTCAGCGACTCTGTGGATTAAGTCAAACTGCTCAAACATCATAAAAAGACGCAATTCCTCTACATCATCAGGAAACGCCAAGAGCGCCTTCATAAATCATAATGAGCCATTCTTGCAGTTGACCGTTAAGAATATTTCTGAGCTATGTGGCTGTGCAAAAAGAGAATATGCTACCTTAGTTGTCTGTGCACATGGTAATTAAGGTACAGGACAGCGGCCTGGTAGACTCCGTCAAGTTTGTTTATGAGCATCACTCACAGCATTGACATCACAGTTCTGAGCCACAAGCCTCTTGACTGCCAAAGGTGCTGCTCAGTGACGAAACCAGTAAGCTTGACAGGAGACTCAGTCACTGGGTTGCATCGGCTTCTCATTCTGGCGTCCGCTCATTCAATCTGTGATAATTCTTCCTGACAAGCTCCATTGCTAGCATTTCTGAGACTCTTTGACGTCCCTGAAGCCAAGGGGGCAGAAACTGGGACATGGGGCAGAGTTTGGCTCAGCAAAGCCCTCTGTCACACTGGACGTGGGCAAACAGGAAGCTCTGTGCACACAACTAACCAGGGCCTGATTTCTGACAGGAGCGGATATTTTTCTTCTTCAAGTCAACCTTTAAAAACTACCTTGCGGGGAGCCTGGGACCTCAGTGGGTTAAGTCATCGACTCTTTGATTTCAGTTTACATCATGATCTCATGGTTCTGGGATTGCCCGTGTCATCTCCGTGCTGGGCATGGAGCCTTATGATTCTCTCTCTGCCCGTCACTCTCTCTCTGCCTGTCACCTACTCTCACTCGCTCTTTCTATATCTCTCAAAAAAAGAATTATTCCCAAAATACTCCTGTAGCATAGACAACCTCGCAATTGTATCTTACATGGCCGATGCATTGGCATCCAGCTTGGAATGGGACATATTCTTTTTCTTTGCTATACATTCCAACTGCTCTGGAAGTAGACACATCCTGATCTTCAAACTGCAGGTCTGCAATGCTGTCGAAGAGTTTGGCGAGGTGACGTGTTACCTAATTTGAAAAGATAAGAACATTTCTTACTAGAGATATGTTCTGGTAATCTAGTGATGAGGCTGTAGGAATTCATAAAACTAACTTTATATAGTTAAGAGTTGTCTTAAAATGTTTTTCTTCAAAATAAAAATCACTCCTTCAATTCCAGAGGTTAAAATAACCTTGATGGAGAAGGGGCCAGGCACGTTGGCTGCCTCATCAGGTGCTAGGTGGTGAATGCCTATCATAAAAAGTTACCCTTGAAGATTAGACACTTACCAACTTACCTGCGCCATATACCTGCTAGCAATCATCGTACTGGGAATTGTGTGGTCAAGTTTTTAAAAATTCAGAAATATTATGATACTTATACTATAAAAGATCATTTATTTTAAGAAGGCTGTGTTTAAAAAAAAAAAAGAAGGCTATGTTAAAATAACTGAAAGATGTAAGTTACACACAATGTTACTCTTGTGGTGGATCTTATGTTACTGTGTACTTGCTTTGATATTTAAGTGAGCCCTATAGTGTATTTATTATAGAAGGACAGTGAGTAGGATTTACCCATTTAAAAAAAATTTTTAAGTCTATTTATTTATTTTGAAAGAGAGAGAATGAATGAACAAGTGGGGGACCGGAGAGGGAGAGGGGATTCTAAGCAAGCTTCTCACTGAAAGAGTAAAGCCCAATGTGGGGCTTGAACTAATGAACCGTGAGATCATAACCTAAGCCAAAACTAAGAGTTGGATGTCACCCAGGTGCCCCAGATTTCCCCGTTTTTATGGATAAGGAAATCAGAAGCTGAAATACTAGATGAGGTTGTCAACCTGACACCACTAAAAGTAAGTGGCTTTTAGTTTTGAAACCTCCAAATCCAAGCCACATCCACAATGTCCAAATTCTTCTGGAATCATTAACTTGTTATCCTAATTATGGCATCTGCAAAGGACCCCCCTCCCCCCCGCAAAAAAATTGCATACTGAATCCTACCATCAGTCCTGGACTATTTGAAAAATAAAACTAAATGAAAAGATACAGATAACCTTTATTTGGCTAGTGACCAATTTGGAGATTAAAGCCTAATGGGAACACAGAATACTGGAACGCACTGTCTATCCACTCCTATCGGCACTGACCAGGACAGGGCTCTCCAGTACAAACACTGGCACAGAGGAAAAGAAAAGAAGACATGCATTCTGAAGACAGACTCACAAGGAGAAGAGACAATCATGTCAGCCACTCTACCTCTTTGGGGTAGACAAAGTCCCAGAGACTGAACCAGAGGAAGTAGCCGGGGTGGGAAGAATAGGTGCTTCTTACACTTGGTGCAGATAAACGCTGCTGAATGGCAAGCAGTTTGGTGCTCCTCACAAGTTAAACATACAGCTACTCTAAGTCCCAGCAATTCCATTCTTAGGTGTATATTCATAATATTTTAAACATTTGAGTACAAAATGTCCAAATGTTTGTACATGCATATTTATAGCAGTATTAGTCACAAGAGCCAAAAGGTGGAACTAATCCAAATGTCCACTGATGGACAACTGGACAAAATGTGGCACATACTACAATAGGATAACGTTCAGACACTGGAAGGAATGGAGTGAAGTTACATACAAGATGCATGAACCTGGAAAACATCATGCTGAATCAAAGAAGCTACTCACAAGAGACCATGTATTCTATGGTTCTATTGATATGAAATGGCCGGAATAGGTAAATCCAGAGAGAAAGAAAGCACACTGGGGGTTGCTGGGGGCTGGAGTCACAGTGACTGCTTGATGGGCATGGGGTTTTATTCTGGAATGAGAATATTCTGGAACTAGACAGAGGTGATATTAGCACCACACTGTGTGTACAAAATGCCACTGAAGCCTACAAGTTAAAATGGTTAATTCTGTTACATAAACTTTAACTCAATAAAAATAAAAAATAAAAGGTGCCGATCAGCCAAAGATACCATTTACCAGCAGCACATAGACGCCATCACTGTAATGAGTTTTTCTAGAAATACAGTTTACCTGGACTTGAAAACCATCCCAAGAGCAGCTCCTAGGAACCTCAACCTGCCTAAATTTCCTGCAGGACGACACCAACGCCAATATCGGTAACCAACTCCTTGTGAGTGACTTAGTCATTGAAGCTTCAGGCCTTAACATTTGTGCTGTATTTGCAGTTATCATATAAAAAAAATCAGGCGAGGAATCCGAGTGTAAGACAGCTGAGTCTCTGAGACTCTCGCCTACTTTAAAGGTAGACAGAGCAGCCGCTGATGATCACTGCTGAGATTATCATCTTCTCCTCCATCCCTGTACGTTACCCAGAGGACATTTATACACAGCAAGTACCGCCCGTAATCTAACAATTCACTGGCACCGCTCAAGTAGCGAGAAACTGCACAGATGTTTAATGGCTTCTACTGGGTAACGGACCTAAGTAACATACAGGTGGAAAGCAGCAAGATAAATGAGACCTCAATCATTAGACACTCTCGGATGTTATTGCTTTGGTGAGACAACAGTTTCAAAAGAACTTCGAGTCTTCTAGTGTCTCGGCCATTGACCAGGAAATGCAAACCCCATGGTATCAGTGCTCTTCTTACTTCTCCCTGCATGTCTGAGGTTGGGGGCTTTCCTATTGTCTTCTATTTAAAGCATCTGAGCAAACAGAGCTGTTGTTGTTTTTTTTAACGAGTGTGGACCCTGACGTTCTCAAATTTGTCCCACTTCTATGAAGATCTCTTTGTATGTTTTGACAGAAAAATAAAATTCTTGATGAGGTTAATGTTTAGAATACCCTTTCCTAATTAAGAAGAAAATTGAGCACCTTACAGGACCCTGTTTTTATCTCACTCAAGAAACTGAAAGGATTGGAACACTTCAAATCATAAACAAGTCAGTAACGCCATTGAATCGTATGTAGGTTTGTAAAAGGTTAGCAAGAAACACCGAAATGTTACTCCCTCAGTTTACAGCTTATAGCAAATCAGGTACCTCCACCGACTGGTAAGGAGACAGGCAGTCAGTCCCTACTTCACATAGCAGTGTGCGATCATAACACTGACCGTGCAATCTTAATAATCAATGGGAACTTTATAATTGTCCTTGGACTTTTAAAAAACTTTGTTAAAATATTAAATTCCCTTTTTCCCTTGGTTATAAAAGTACAAAGAGATAAAAACTGCAACTACTTAGTACACCATAGGGGTGCCTGGGTGGCTCAGTCGATTGAGCATCCAACTTTGGCTCTGGTCACAATCTCGCAGTCGGTGAGTTCAAGCCCCACATCAGGGTCTGTGCTGACAGCTCAGCTTGGAGCCTGAAGCCTGCTTCAGATTTTGCATCTCCCTCTCTCTTCTCCTTCTCTGCTTGGATTCCCTCTCTCAAAAATTAACATTAAAAAAAATATTTAGTACCCTGTAATTTAAAATATTAAAAATGCTGAAAACTTTATAGAAAACTTATCTGGGCAGTTCAATTACAGTTTGCCTTCTCATCTTAGGATTTATGAATTCAGCCACAGCAATTTCCTACTCAACACATTCCCAAAGGCAAGGGAATCAAGAGCAAAAATAAACTATTGGGACTTCATCAAAATAAATAGCTTCTGCACTCAAGGAAACAATCAAGAAAAAGAATGGGGAAGGAATGGGAAAAGGAATGGGAAAAGATAGTTGCAAATGACATATCAGATAAAGGGCTAGTATCCAAAATCTACAAGGAACTCACTAAACTCCACACCTGAAAAACGAATAATCCAGTGAAGAAATGGGCAGAAGACATAAACAGACACCTCTCCAAAGAGGACATCCAGATGACCAACAGGCACATGAAACGATGCTCAGCATCACTCATCATCAGGGAAACACAAATCAAAACCACACTGAGATACCACCTCACGCCAGTCAGAGTGGCTAAAATGAACAAACCAATAGACTATAGTTGCTGACAAAGATGTGGAGAAATGGGCACCCTCCTACACTGTTGGTAGGAATGTAAACTGGTACAGCTGCTCTGGAAAACAGTGTGGAGGTTCCTCAAAAAACTATCAGTAGAACTCCCTTATGACCCAGCAAGAATAAAATATGGCCATTTGTAGCAAAGTGGATGGACCTCGAGGGTGTCACGTCAAGCGAAATAAGTCAGGCAGAGAAGGACAGATACCATGTTTTCACTCATAGGTCTAACAGGAGAAACCTAACAGAGGATCATGGAAAGAGGAAGGGGGGAAAAAGCGTTAGGGAGAGGGAGGAAGGCAAATCATGAGAGACTCTTGAATGGTGAAAACAAACAGAGGGCTGAAGGGGGAGGAAGGGAGGGAAACGGGGGTGATGGTCATGGAGGAGAGCATGGAGTATTATATGGAAACCAACTTGACAATAAACTATAAATTAAAAAAAAGAAAAATAGAACCTATTAAAAAAAAAGAGTGAGCATCTTTTCTAGATCTTCAACAATTATCATATTCCTTTGAAAATTTGGATCATTTTCCAACATTTTATCCTGTGAGCTGTCAATGTCCTGAAATTTCTTGTAGAGTTTCCTTAATGTGAAGCTATTTGGGGGGCTGGTCACATGTCCCTTATTTCCCTTGGGCCATTTTCATCCATTTTGCCACAACAAATGGTTTTCTTTCTATCGGTACGTTCATTTCCACTAAAACCCTCTGGCTGCACATGTAGAACTGCTCCAATGGTACAGAGCTAGCATTTGCGGTGAGCATTCTCTTCTGTGAGCACATCTATACGTGATTCAAACTTAACTTCCAGCGCGACCCATTTTTATTTCCTCACTATGCTTCCAACTTTATTATAAATTCCTTCATTCAGTTATGCCTGGCTATAAAATGGTACATGCGTTCATCACTAGGGACAAGGAGGCAGCACGCTACATGCTTTGCTGTTGTGTGTAAAGTGAGTAACAGACGTGTGATGGCCAACCACGGACAGACATCAAAAGGTGTATGTAACTGTCCACGAGGCATCGTACACATTTGTTATTCACTCAGTGACGTTTGTGAAGAACAAGCAATGAGATTTATGCTTTTAGTAACTACTCACAGTTAACATACCACAGTTTCTTAACCTTGGACCCTATTGTCGGGGGACTGGTGTTACTTAACCAATCCTTGTTAGCTGAAATTCCTCTATGTGGGAACTGTGAACAGGGAGAGTTGACTATTTAAGAGCTTACGTTCATTTCTCTAAAGAAAGTAAAAAAATATTAACTCATTTAGGTAATCTTATACTGTAAGATGCATATCAAAACTGTTCACATCAGCTGGTCTACCCTATGTTCACCTAGAAAACAAAGGGCAAGAAAAATGAAATTACTATAGCTTCTTGGTCATTCTCAAAGCTCACCACGTGCCCGTTGGCTGTATCTAATTTCATATTTGCTGCATCTAGGAAAGACGCCTCTGCAGATACACTGAGATTAAATAAGCATGAAAGCTTAGTATCACTCCTGGCATGGGGAGCACCTCAAAATTCATTCCTATGTAGTCATTACTTCATTTATTCATAATGATAATAGTCACAATAATGTTTGCGTGAATATAATGCCAAAACCTAGGCAGTCTTGCATACTGTGTCTATCCTCTAAAATAAGATGAAATTGAGTCTATTATTTGCACATAAACTGAAATTCAAGCCAATCTGTCAAAATGTTCATTTTTTTGTTTTTGTTTTTTTTTCCTTAATATTTTATTGTCAAATTGTTTTCCATACAACACCCAGTGCTCTTCCCCTTAAGTGCCCTCCACCATCACCTCCACCTCTTTATCCCTCACTTTTTAAAAAAATAATATTACCCAGAATTGGTGACAATACAGGGAAATCAATGGATATGCAACATTGTCAAAAGTCCCAATCTGCAAAAACTTTCTATAAGTTGGTTAAATCAATGACGGCATCTCTCTATAATAAAACCTTTTATAGATACTCAATGTATTATTGATGAACAGCCCAATTTTAAACATATATGACATACACATCAACGCCTTAAACACTGTGATCACTCAGTAATAGTAGCCAGCAGTATATAATTCTGATCTTTTGTATATTCTGTATTTTTCAAATTTTCAGGAGGTATAACTACTCATATAATCCAAAAAGGCTAAGTTATAAATTTTGTAAATAATTATAGGCACTATGAGGTAATAAGCATTGCTTAGTTTTGTTTTTACTAAAAATAATATGTATTTTTCAATTTGACTTTCTCTTTATTAATATAACTTGGATGTATTCACGCATCACTGCTGATTCTGTTAAACATCTATAGCATGAATACATAAATTTATATAAATACAATGACAACACAAATGCTGAATTTTTACATAACCTTTTGAAATAGAGAAGAAAAAAAATCATGTGTATACATCTTAATAAATTTCGGCAAAGTTAACACAACTCTTGTAGCCACTAAGAAGATTCAGAAATAGAATGTGCCCACATCTGGAAAACTAACAGCCCAGGCAGCCATGAGCACTGCCTCTCAAAAATGGACATGATCTTTACCTGAGTAGATTCATACAATATGTACCTTTGGGTCTGCCTTCTTTAATTCAGTATTATGTTAGAGAGACTTATTCATGTTCTTAGGTACATTTTTCCATTGCTAAGTGGTACGCCATGTTAGGAACATACCACTCTGCTGTTAAAGGATATTTAGATGGTTCACAGTTTGGATCTATGATGAATAATAATAATGTAGGTATGATAACTTTTGTTTATAGTTTTTTGGTTCACATATATATACAATGAGAAGAGAAGATGCTGGATAATGATGTATTCTTTTAAAACTCATTTGAGAGAGAGAGAGAGAGAGAGAGAGAGAGAGAGGGGGGGGGAGGGAGGGAGGGAGGGAGAACATGCACGAGCGGGGCAGGGCAGAGAGAGAGAATCTCAAGCAGGCTCTACCATGCTTAGCGTAGCACCCAAGGTGGGGCTTGATCCCAAAACCTTGGGATCAGGACCCGAGCCGAAAGCAAGAGTTGGAGGCCCAAGTGACTGAATCACCAAGGCACCCCAATTATGTATTTGTATATTCATATTTATAAGTCTGTTAAGTAGATTTTCGGATTGGCTGTATCAACTCACAATCCCCCTAGCTAGATAGAACGTTCGCCTCCTCCACATCCTTACCATTATTTAGTATTTTGAGTTTAATTTTAGCCTTTTGGTGAGATTGATCTTGCTATCTCATTGTGTGAGTGTACGTTTCTCTTATGTCAAGTTCTCATCAAAGTCTGAGAAACTATCTGAAAAACAAGGAAAACTCGCCAATCCGTGGTGTCCTCACCAGTCCTCCCATCCCCAACGATGTCAAAACAATGCCACGCAGTTATCAAGGTATCTTCAGAAAAAAAAAAAAAAAAAAACCCAGAAAAATGAAGAGAGACCAGAGAAGACTAGCTCCATGAATGAGTACTTGATAGTTATTTTTTAGTTTTGTTTCTAAGTTTCAAGTAAAATCTTTTGTTTTAAATCAGCAGCACAGAGAAGTCCTTGATATTGGTATATTTGGTCTATTCACCTATGTAGACATGCCTATGTGAATCTAACTAACGTGTATCAATTTGTTTCTCCAGCATAACCACCCCCAAAATTCAGTGGCTTAAAATAGTAAAAATTTCTTAGCTTCCAACTGTGTTTTTGGCCTTTGGCTTGCCTCCGCTGGTTACCCTCACGTTCACGGTCTGTCTGTGATCAACGGCTCCTCTCATACATGTGATGACTGCCCGTCTGGTGGCTGGGGTATGGGCATGTGCTTACCACTCAGTAGGCCAGGTCTGGCTAGTTCATGAAGGGGTGGCCACAGGTTTCTCAAAATCAGCAAGACTGTAAGCCCCTGTGTGCCCGAACCTGGCAAACCTCTTGCTAATGACACAGGGGCCAAAACAAGCCACATACTAATACAAAAGGAGAAATCAATCCTACACTTTATAAGAATTGCACCAACATACTTACAGGGCCTGGATGCATGGAAGGGAAGAATTTGTGGCCATTTTTTACAGTATTGTATTTTAAGTATTTATGTCTCTTTATATTATTTCTTGCTCAGAAACCAAAGAGATAGTACCTAGGGTTTTCCCCATTTGGTAGACAAGGAAACAGGTTCAGAAAAGTAAAGCAGTAACATAGCCACTCATCAACGGAACCAGCTCACGCAGGATTTCAAGGTCTCTGTTCTTACCACGCTGCCTGCTGATGGATGGCTGATACGCCAGTTTTGTCTAGTTCCATACACTTAACATTTCAATGCTCACATTTTTTTGTGTAGATCCAGATTTCCATCTGCTATCATCTTCCTTGTGCCTGAAGCACTTCCTTTAACATTCTTGGACTGACAGTCTGCTGCTGGTGAAATCTTTCAGACTTTGAATGTCTGAAAACATCCCTATTTTGCATTCACTTTTAAAAGATATTTTCACTGGATAAAGAACTGTAGGTTGATTTTTTTTCTTTATTCCAGAGGCATTGGTCCACTATTTTCTCATTTGCATGGTGAAGCCTCTCATCATGCTTCAATTTATTCCTTTGTGCATCACATGACTTTACGGATGATCTTTGGGTTTCCTTATCACTGGTTATAGCCAATTTGACTAACGCGGTAGAGTTTTCTTTGTGGCTTGTGCTGGCATTTGCAATTTAAGCTTGGGCTTAAATCTATGGATTTCTATTCATCAATTCAGAAATCTTCTGCCTGTTATTCTGCCAGTATTTTTTCTGTCTCCCTGCCTCCATTTGGAGATGTCCCTCATACACATATGGAACTTTCTTGTCTTTTCCGTATCTCTACTTAGCTTTTTGAACATACTAATGCAGCTATAACTTTTAGCATCTAGGTCTGCTAACCCTAGCATTTGTTTCATTTTTGACTGATTTGTTTCCTCTTGATGAGAGTTCAATATTCCTGCCTCTTTCCATGCCTTCTCCTCTTTAGTGATATATCAGGCATTGCAAACTTTCCCTGCTTGGAGCTAATGCATTTTTATTCCTATCATCTTGAGCTTTGTTCTGGGATGCAGTTAAATCACTTGCAAACATTTTGATCCTTTTGGATTCTGTTTTTTTAAAGTTGATTTATTTTGAGAGAGAGCGCTAGAACACACATGTGAGCTAGAGAGGGGCAGAGAGAGAGAGGGAGAGAGAGAACCCCAAGCAGGCTCTGCATTGTCACAAGGCTCATTCCCATGAATCATGAGAGCATGACCTGAACTGAAATCAAGAGCCACTTAACTAACTGAGCCCCTGGA
Source organism: Suricata suricatta (assembly GCF_006229205.1). Lineage (NCBI taxonomy): Eukaryota > Metazoa > Chordata > Mammalia > Carnivora > Herpestidae > Suricata > Suricata suricatta. The sequence continues at coordinate 95,990,580 of NC_043701.1, read as the reverse complement.
TCTTGCTTTTAAGATTTATTTGGCAGAGGTGCCTGGGTGGCTCGGTTGGTTAAGGGGCTCTTGATTTCAGCTCAGATCATGATTTCACGGTTCATGAGATGGAGTCCCAAGTTCAGCTCCAGGATGGAGCCTGCTCGGGATTCTCTCTCCCCCTATAGATGCCTCCACTGCTCATGCTCTCTCAAAAATAAACATTTTTTAAAAAAGGATTTGTTTGCCGTAACTGGAGTAGTATGTAATTCAGGGCTAATTATTCCCACTGCTGAAGACTGTAAGAAGCCCATCTAGAAGTTTCTGGGGTTCTCTCTCTACAGTTCTTTCCTCCTTGGTACTCAGTTCTGCAAACTCCAGCTACCTTGTCTTCCTTGTTCTCTCAGCTTTGAGCCCTCAACTCCAAGAGCCCACCAGATCATGCCTGGCTCACGCTCCCTGTCCCATGCCTGGAAACTCACCCAAGGAAGCAAATGGGACCATCACAGAGCTCATCTCCTTTGTTCTAAGTCTGTCAGGAATGGCTACCCACTGTTTTCTGATGTCCAGGGTCAAGAAAGGTCTTGTTTCATATAATTTGTCAACGTTTTGGGTTCTTTCAAGCATGTGGATAAATTTAGCTGCTACTCCATCTTGGCCAGAAGCACAAGTGTATCTTTCTTTGTGGTTTTAATTTGCATTTCTCTGATGACTTAAGAAGTTAAGCAACTTTACTGGTCATTCGAATCCCTTCTTTTGGAAATAGTCTACTTAAGTATTGCGCCCACTTTTATACTGGATTATGCATTTGTCCTTCCTTCTTTGAGTGTAAGAACTGTTTTTATATTCTGCCTGTGAGTCTTTCGTTTAAGGCACTGCCAACGTCTTTTCCAACTTTGTGGCTTACATTGTTAGTCTCGTAATAGTATCCTTTGATAAGCCAAAGTTTTCAACTTTAACACAGTCAAATCCATCAACCTTTTTCTACACTCAATATGTGCATGTCCAACGTGAGAAATCTTTGCTCATTATGGCACCTGGGTGCCTCAGTTGGCTGAGCATCCAACTTCCACTCAGGTCATGATCTTGCTTTTTTTGAGTTTGAGCCCCACATTGGGCTCTCTGCTGTCAGTGCAGAGCCTGTTTTGGATCCTCTGTGTCCCTCTCTCTGCCCCTCCTCTGCTTGCACATGCGCTCTCTCGCTCTCTCTCTCTCTCAAAAAATAAAACATTTAAAAAAGAAAAAAAGAAATTTTTGCTGAAAGAGGATTCTTTCTCATATACCATACATTTCATTGTTGCACCTTTCAAATTTACATCTCCATCTATCTAGAACTTCTTAGATACCACATACAGCAGATCCCCTCTCCCTCATCCCTGCACATTCATATCCAAGTGAATATTCATATTCGATTGACCTTCGAATCATTATCATGGTCTAATTCTCTGGTTAACATCTTCCTCGGTGCCCAATTCCACTATTTTTTCACCTCCTTTCAGTTCCATGATACTGATCAAAGTTCTGATCAGGTTGTCAGACTCTGTCATATTTTGTAAATCACCAAATGTTGCCAAGAAAAAAGCCAACAGGAAATATTAGGCAAGTCTCTCTGTGGTTTCTTTCTGCTCCTCTGTTAGCTGCTGAATTCTAGACGTTCTTTGACGCTCTTTAAATACTCTGATGCACTTATTTAAATGATTTAATTAACCAGTTCATCCAGCTTTCCTAGTTGTTCGCAGAACACACAGTTCTCTGTGAAAAGCTCACTTGCCATGGCCAGACGCCCTGCAAACTGAATTTAAGCTGGAGCTCAACACCTTCTATCAGGTCACATCAAGCAAAGGCCAGAACCAGGAGTTCTAGATGCCATATGGAGGCTGAAACTCCTTAGTGGCCAGATTCCACATTTATAAGGCTTAACTTTTGGATCTCATAACATTAAGGTGATATTTTATTTATGTTTTTTTTATTTTATTTTTGAGAGACAGAGAGAGACAGTGCAAGCAGGGGAGGGTCAGAGAGAGAGGGAGACACAGAAACAGAAGCAGGCTCCAGGCTAGCTGTCAGCACAGAGCCCAATGTGGGGCTCGAACCCATGAACTGTGAGATCATGACCTGAGCCGAAGCCGGACACTTAACCGACTAAGCCACCCAGATGCCCCAAGGTGGTATTTTATTTCAACCACACGTCATAATACTCCTGATTTTGTTGTGTAACTTATATACTGACTGTGGCAAGAACCCCACTAAAGGAGAGGTAACAAATCTAAGCAGTGGCAACACACTTACAAAATGAACACAGAAAGTGTATATATTGTTATACAATTTGTAGTCAATAATATATTAACTATTCTGTGAGGATAATCAAGATTAATCCTCAGGAGCATACAATTTATGACTTAAAATCAGATGGTCTACTTCTTTGTCACACACCTAAATGTCTCAGTCCTGTGAATACCAGGCTACCATCCATTTAAATCATGACATATTCCCCAACTGTGTCCAGCGAACCTGCTCTCCCATGGCAGTTTCTATGACAAACTCCACTTAGGTGAGCGGCTTCTATTCCCCACCGTGGACTTCAAGCTCAACAGAGACAAGAGAAGGATGGTCAAAACCATGGACATCTTCTGGTCTGTTTGCTTCTGCTGCGTCTTCCCCACTCTGTCCTCAGTCCCAGCCTACACTCAAGGGCAGCCCCTTCCACCATTTTTGGTACTCAACAGCCCTCCAGCTTCCAGCTTCCTGCTTCCTGTAAGAAGGTGAATTTTTCACTGACTTTATTTCAACTAAAACTCATTCACTCTTGCCTGTCCTGTATTAACCACTTCAAATTTGAGACTATTCATCTTAGGGGTTGAAGGTGATAACACACTACGAGGGACTATTGGGCTCTGTCACCTGGATTTCTGAAATTCATTCGCGGAGACACATCCACTCCGTCACGGAGACAACCAAATGCAAGCACTGCCCAGAGACACACTGTTTGGTCTTACGTATGTGCCCCTGGAAGACCCAGCAGAGGTTTCTCTCACCCAGAATTAAGCCCATTTTGCACAAGCACTTCTCCAAATGCCCTTATTTACAGTTCATTGTGAGCATTAGTTCAGTGCCATCTGTGCAATCACTGCACACTTGGAGATTTCTCAAACAAGTTGGCAGATTTTCTCTCATGTAGATTTGGGTCGACAACACTGTAGGACATGCCTTGATGAAAACATCAAACATTTCTGAGCATTCATATTCCTGATGTTCTCATTTAAGATTTTTATCCTTAAGTAATCAATACACTGTGGGGCTTGAACTCACAACCCCGAGATCAAGAGCTGCATGCTCCACCAACTGAGCCAGACAGGTGCCCCTCATCTTTTTTTTTTTTTTTTTTTAGAGAATGCACCGTGGCCTCAATTTCTATACTAGAGTGGATTCCTAGTGGCCACATTAAAACAGGTAAAAAGAAGGACGCTTGGGTGGCTCAGTCATTTAAGCATCCAACTTCGGCCCAGGTCATGATCTCACTATCCAGAGTTCAAGCCCCACATCGGAACCTGGAGTCTGTTTTGAATTCTATGTCTTCCTCTCTCTGTGCCCCTCCCCTCCTCTTGCTCTCTCTCCCTCTCAAAAATAAATAAGCATTAAAAAAATTTATAACAAGAATGAAAAAAATAAGTAAAAAGAAACAGGGAAAATTAACTTTAATGTATTTTACCTAGTATGTCCAAAATACTTGGAACGTGTAATAAAAATGTTAGACATTTAGACTTTTTTCCAGAATAAACCTTTGAAATCAGGTGTGTATGTTTATTTAGAGCCTATCTCAATTTGGATTTTCCATCCAAAACATTTGATCTGTATTTCAACTTCATAAAATACACTATTGCAAAGCAGATTCACATGCTCAAGTTGTCTCAAACACATTTGTATTTTCCAGTAACTGCATCAAACATCACTGTTTAAATTTAAATCAATTAAAATGTACTGAATTTAAAAATTCCGTTTCTCAGGTGCCACCTTTTGAGGGCTCAGCAACCCCACATGCCCACAGGAGACAACTCCAGTGCGGCCCAGCGCACCGCCCAGCGCACCAGCGGCCTGTGAGTTTTTAGTGCGGCTCCTCCCTGCAGAAGCGGGTCCTCCACGCAGGGAACAAGGGAAGAGTAAATGTGCGAATGCTTCTAGGACAAAAAGATCTTTCAAGTTATTGGGAATCAGTGGCTAAAAAAACGTTGACTACACAAAATTGTCAGCAATTTAAAGACATTACATAACAAAGGTACCATGATGCCTTCTGCCTTTGACCACTATACCGACCACTTGACAAATACAAAAAGATGTTTTTCTAAAGGGGAGGGGGGGAGGATTCAAAGAATGTTAGCAACGGATCACGTGTAACTTCACACCAGCTGCACATCCCTCACACCAGGCCCATGAACCCTGCAAGCACACCTCTAAGTCTGTGTTTCCATAAGCAACTACCAGAGATTTTGATCACTCAAGTCAAGCAGGGCCCACACAGAAGTCCTTTAGATCATTCAAGCCCTTGGGAAGTCAGGGTGAATTCCGGAAGAAGACCATCTTTAACACTTGAACTTCACCAAGCTTACCAACAGCGAATAATCACGGAAGGCACTCTAGACAGGCGGACTTCATCACTCCGGTATTCGACTCACTTGGGAACTTCTGCTTAGAGGATGGAGGGTGTAGCCGCATCAGACCTCCCTGGCTGAGGAGTTCAGGCTGATCAAATTCCACAATTAACTGCAGAAACTGGCACTTTGGCTAACACTGTTGAGTGTGGTGGGGGTAGGAGGGGCCTCAAGAATTCAAGTCATTCACAGGATGTCAACATGAGTTATCTACCTACAAAGGGTTTCTTTTCTGGTGAAATTGCATTGTTATAACACAAGCTGCAGTTGCCATGTTATTTTGGTCACACTACAGGGAGCCCATTCAGGAACCTAAGCACAAAAGGCAAAGGCGGAAAAGCTGTGTCTGGTGGTCCGAAACGGATTCCAATATTGCAAAGAAGGTAAGAGTGTGGTAAGGCCAGCGTAGTTAGCTTCACTGCCAAAAGCATGAACTATTCCCTAGTAAGCGACCAAGAATTCCAAATGCACCTTCACTTTAGAGAACCATTTCAGGAAAAGAAGCTGACTGTGGCTCTGGATGCCCCAAATTGCCCCTAGCTCCTTGTCAATTCCTGGTGCCGCCCCCCCCCACCCCCACTCTGAATCACTCCTGAGTGGTTATTTCCACCACAGAGGAAGTAAAGCACCTTTTAAAATAATGAACCTTTACTAACAGTGAGATGGCATTTTATATGAATTTCAACTGCTGGAAGTTTCATTAATGTAACTGAAAGATCTCAGTGAAATCACTTTTTGAGGACACTTTAGAATATCAATTTCAAAAATATCAAAAATCAAATCCTTTCCAAGCTGGCAGAGAAGACATCTGTGAACCATGTTTAGTCTGAGCCACGTGGCGGGACTCTGGCTGGAGGGCAGCAGTGCCCGCCTCCCCTGGTGAGCAAGGGGCAGAGAGTCCGGCCAGGGGCGTGCATCAGCAGGGCTGAGAACACTGTGGGAGCCTGTGTACTGTGACCTCACTATTTCACCTTCACTTTATTTTAACACCTTTTTAATGTCTTATAGTATCTAGGCATTCACTAAGGAGTGGCAGCAGTACTGGGGCTGAGCAATGTATGTGAATCAGATTTAGAACTTCTGATTAAAATACTAGGAAGGACGGGGTGAGAGGGCTCCCACGGTGAGTCCCATGGGTGTTAGAGAACATTCTAGTATTGAAGGGAGACTTGAAAACATAAGAATGACTTAAAAGTACACCTCTGAAGTTTTTATATGTATATATAAATACATTTCTATATGTATTTATAAACTCAGCCTGTAACTTGGAAAGGATAACGAAAGAAAAAAAACATTGGCATCAGGAATGCACATCCCAGCGAGTCAGCCTGTTCTCTGGCTAAGGAAGAAGCATTTTTGTGATTCTTTGCGAAGAGGTTAAGAGAATGGTGAGAAAAATAGTAATGAGCTGGTCCGCCAGCACCAGCCCAGGACTCCAACTAAGGACAACGAGGCAGTGGGTATGTACACGCCCCAAAGATGGCAAACGGGTTAGGACAGGGGGGGTCAACCCCTTTCCATCTACTTCACACACCTGTTCTATAGAAAGTACTGCAGGGAGAAGGGAGCGAGAAGTGGAATCCTTCATATCTTCAAGTTAGGAGCCCACAAGGGGACACTGTGGCTTTTCCTCTTCCTTATGGGGAAGGTAAAGAATTCTTTGGCCCAACCAAGTGAGATAAGTGTTGGAGAATCACTCATAGAAGCTCCAGGTGCCTGGAGGAAGTCAATCTGTGACCTGTCCCTCATTGGACACCTGCTCATGTAGAAAAGGAGGAAGAAGATGTAACCCAATGGCTGAATTCACTGCCCAGGGCAAGAAAAAGAAGCACTGAGACAGAATTTGCTCTCCAGGACAGAGAAGGATTCTTTGACTCTGGTCAAAAATCGGGATCAACTATAAGGAAGTCGTTGGGGCGCCTGGATGGCTCAGTCAATTGATCATCTGATTCTTAATTTCTCTTCAGGTCATGATCCAGGGTTGTGAGATCCAGCCCCACTGCCAGGAAGGAGCCTGCTTGAGATTCTCTCTTTCACTATCTCTCTCTGCCCCTCCCCTGCTCATGCTCACTTGCTCACGCTCGCTCGCTCTCACTCTCTCTCACTCTCGCTCTCTCTCTCAAAATAAATAAGTTTTTCAAAAAAAATAAAGACAAAGAAAAGCAATGACTGACAGCTGAGAGCCCTGCCCTTCCTCTGTGAAAAATAGGTGGGAGGGAGGGGCGCCGGGGTGGCTCAGTTGGTTAAGTGTCATGATCTCCCAGTCCATGGGTTTGAGCCTGGAGCCTGCTTCTGATTCTGTGTCTCCCTTTCTCTCTGACCCTCCCCTGCTCACAGTGTCTCTGTATCTCAAAAATAAATAAAAAACATAAGAATTTTTTTAAATAGGTGGGAGTGGGATGTACAATAAAATAATGAGCATCTCCCTTCCAACTCCCAATTTATCATGTGAAGGCCTAGCCTCATCTAAGAGGGAAGTCTGGATTATTCACTAGACCTTGCTGAGTTGCGTATTTTTTTCTTAACAAGAAAGAGAGACCAGGATGTAAGACACCTACCCCGCATGTTATACAGCGGTCTGGTATGCAGCTACGGAGGCTCAGCCCATGTGTGATTAGTCATCAGAGAAAATAAAACTGCTTCAAGCCTATGTTCTCTGTAATTCACACTGCTCAGCAAACCAGTCATACAGGTGTTTGCTACGTTTAAAGAATGTAATTAAAAGAAAAACAATGTTATCTTAGTTACAGATTTATACATCTCTCTTCTCATGTATGTACTGAGAATTTACAACGATAAATATTTTGGATTTCAAAGTCTTCCAGAACATGTACCTGCAATGGAATAGGATACCTTCCACCTCAAAATCAGCAGTGAGAGGCCAGCTGCTTTCATCAGAAAGCTTAAGTGTGGTTATGACTGCTCTCTTTGAGACTAGTTAAAAACAAAAACAAAAACAAAACAAAAGACACCCCAAACATACAATTGTGTGATACATCGATGAGAGGTGGCTATACTGGGTTGCTAGTCAATGTAATCAGGCAAATTCGATTTACAAAGCCATCTGGAAGTTGGCGTGAATACAGAAAACTGTAACTGAGGGCTGATCCTGCAGTACTGTCCAAGTTCAACTAACAACTCTGTCATTAATGGCACCACTGCCCTTGTTTTCTCAACAGCAAGAAGAGACGCCTTTTGCTGAAGAGCCACCAAATTCAGGATCGAAAACAAATGATGAGCGTGAGAAAAATAATCGAGATAAATGCTGTGTCCAAAGAACAGCAGAATTCAGGAAACTATAGTGTGAAGAGATATATATTCTAAAGGCAATCCATAAGAATATCTAGAGAAAGAATATGGACAGAAATCCTCGATGACACAGCACAACTTGGAGCTTTACAAGAATCGTGTCTGCGGTCAGGTCCGGCTGGAGGGCCTCTGTCGGCTGTAAACACTGAAACACCCACGGAGATGAACTGAACAGTGGACGTCAAAGGCAACATCCTTTCAGCGTTTACAGGAAGGAGTGCTTGGAGATTGGTACCGACTCTGTCTGCGGAGCCCTCAGGTTACAGATCATAGCTGTTTTCATTTGCTTTAAATGCTGTCGTGGGTGGTATGGTGTTCTTGCACAGGTGGGGGACCAACGAGAAATGACGCCGTCCGCCGCTGACACCACTCAAGACCAGTCCAATTTAATCATTATGAAGGTGACTCGGGAGTCAGGGAGCAGAACAGAGATCCCAGAACAGTCTTGTTCCAAGGGACCCATTCTCCCCTAAAAGAGCCGCCAGCCAGGCAGCGGACGCTCCAGGCCCCGTCCCAGAATGCTGGGCACTTTGAGGCCAATGGGTCCTCCATTCCCTTCTCGCAGGGCCCTGAGCCTTATCCATGTCCTTTCCCTTTACTGAGGACTGGGTTCCTGTGGCCCCACCTCTGACATCCCTCTGTCACCGCATCACCCATTTTCATTGCCGATTTCCTATCTCCCGGCACATGTGACATGGTAGGTGGCATTTGACAATGACAGAGAAACTGTGGCATTCCTTAGCTACCACAGAATATGACCCTTGCAAAAAAAAAATATACATATATATGTATTACTTACCTGTTTTGGCTGAGCTCCCTTTGAGAGAATGTCAAGTAAGTCTGCAGAAGAGATGAAATAGAACCGCGGGAAAGCCACACGCTTGGTTTCCAGGTACTCAGCAAGAGCTTTTTCACAAAGAGAAAGCCTATGGGAATAAAAAGTCTTCACACGCATGTCCTGCCCATTCCGTTATTAAAACCACCACCAAACAAACCCCAGCTCCTTGCGTCTGTCCACTCACCATAATAAGCTTACCGTCGGACAGGTAGCCTGACTCCCTCTCTTTGACCCGATCACCCTGCTTGTGACTAACATAAAAGTCATGTTAAGTAGGAGGAGACAGGTACAGACACACCTTCAGTTGAGGCTAGACATCAGACTTAGGTTGAGGTCACTCCTCATTTTGTCTTATTTAAAAAAAATTTTTTTTAACATTTATCCACTTTATAGAAACAGAAAAATTTTTTAACATTATCCACTTTATAGAAACCTATGCAAGCAGGCGAGGGGCAGAAAGGGAGGGAGACAGAATCTGAGCAGGCTCTAGGCTCTGAGCTGTCAGCACAGAGCCCAACGCAGGGCTTGAACCCACAAACTGTGAGATCATGACCTGGTCTAAAGTCCGATGCTCAACCGACTGAGCCACCCAATTGCCCCACTCCTCGTTGCTCTTAATGACACTCCTACTTGGCAAATAAAACTGGGCTTGCTATCACTCATCCTGAGCTCAGAATGCATTAGTTAAGGCGTAATGGGTTTAAGGTCTTCCTTTCCCCACTAAGCGCCTATGAAACACAAGTGGCTTCAACTCTCTCTGGTATTGAGAGAAGTCCTAAGATTCAGAATCATTTCTGCTTTATTGTTCTCAGATAACCCTTGGAGAGCCTGCAACATCATTAAGAAACAATTAACTTCTGGTGTGCCCAACTGGGGCAGTTGGAAGAGCATGTGATTCTTAATCTTAGGATCATGAGTTTGAGCCCCATGGTGGGTAAAGAGATAACTTAAAAAAAAAAAAAAAAAGAAAGAAATTAACTTCTGTGAAGATCTATCCTTTTAAAATTATGGCCAACTTTACCTCTAAAATACTTCCAGATTATTAAATAATCTTGCCATTATGTGATATTTTATTTTTTTATCTAGAGCTCTCTTCTACCTTACAATAACAAGTGATCACAGTTCTGCCCAAACTTCTTCTTTTAGTACCTGACTGCCCATTTTTAATCAAAAGCCAGAATAATCTTACCACCATCAGTTGTGTAGAATTGTATGTGAAATTACAAATAGACTTTAGGACAAAGATTTCATAAGTACTAACATGATTCCTAAGGGTAATTTCTAGTATAAACTATATACCCAAAAAAGACTCGAAATTACTAAGTACAATCCAAGTTCAAGACGTAGAAGAAATGCTTTATAAATATTTGGATAGAAGAAATAAATAAAAGAAATCAATAAAAGAAGTGATCAGCCATGTCAATTCTCTTGATATTATTCTAATTTTACTACCATGACAGTCCTTTTGGAAAAGAGAAATGTGTTTCATTTACATGATATATGTACCATTGAGTAGGTCCAAGGTAACCGGACAACTATAAGCAAAATCATAAATTTAGTAACAGTTGTATCTACAATAACATGATGTTAAATGCTGTGAGATACTACAAGCAATCTCATAAAATTACAATCACAAATTCATCACTTCATAGTTTTATTCTTACCCGTATTGTAAATCTTTAAGTTTTTCATAGAGATTAGGTCTGCATGTTGCTTCTAGAACATTCTTTATTTTGGCTGTCTTCAACATTAACTCCTGTATGAAAGTATAAGATGGAGCCATTGATATTAGAAATTACTTTTCTAAAATTTTCATCCATCTAAGGCATTTAAAAATGAAGAACAGGGCACCTGGGGGGCTAAGTGGGGTCAGTGTCTGTCAGCTCAGGTCATGACCACACAGTTTGTGAGATCGAACCCTGCGTCAGGCTCTATACTGACTATGCAGAGCCTGCTTGGGATTCTTCCCAACCCCCCCCCCCACCTCCACTGCTTGCTTGTTCATACTCTCTCAAAATAAGTAATCATTGAAAAAAATTTTTTAAATAAAAATGAAGAACTGTAAGGTGAAAGAGACTTCTAACCCCTTGTCTGTTCACTTCTGCTTTTAAATTTTGGATGAAGACCAAAAACAAGGTACAATCACACAGTTTTTATCAAAATAAATTTGATGGGCATTACCACCATTCTGGGTCCAAACAAAAAGAATCAAGAGAGAGAACCCAGAATCTTTGAGTACATTCACATATGAAAATGAGATGAATACTCAACAATCTATTCTTTCTTCCGTAAAAGTTAAAAAAGTATGGGAGTGCCTGGTTCATGGAGTCAGTTAAATTGTGAACTCATGATTTTGGCTCCTATCACGATCTCATGGTTCATGAATCCAAGCCCTGGATCAGACTCTGTGCTAGGAGCTTGCTTAGGATTTTGTCTCCCCCTCTTCCTGAACCTTCCTATTCAAAAGTAAAATAAATATTTTAAAAATACGTTAAAATACACCTCTGGGTGTTCTTTTTTAGAAAGGAAAAAAAATAGTTATTCCCCATTTCTATATAAAATGGTATAGCCATTACTTTCTGCTGCAAGTCTTTCAAATGACTTATCATCATCATGTGTAGATCTCAATGTGCTGTCTGTGATGCTTAGGAAATAAACCGATAAGTAACTAGTAGTAATGTTACTGGCTTCCCTTCTGCAGTATTTACTTAAGGGAAGATCAATGTACCACATCTTACTGCAGGGGTGAGCAACTCATGGTTTAAAGGAAACATCAAGCCTGATGCTTCTTTTGTACAGCTAGGAGCTAAGAATGGTTTTTACATTTTTAACTCATTGAAAAAAAGTCAAAAGCAGCTTAATATTTTGTGACACATGAAAATGCTAGGAAACTCAAATTTCAGTGTCCATAAATAAAGTTTTATTGGCACACAGCCACATCCATTTGTGTATGTAGTGTCCGTTTTCTTTCACACTACAGTGGCAGCGTTGAGTAGTTACGACAGAGCATAAACAACTGCAAAGCCTAAGATACTTACTATCTGACCCTTCCCTAGATAAAGCTTCCTGGCTGGCTTTCTAAAATGCAAAAGCATTTTTTAATAAATACACCAAATTATGTTTATTTATAAGATTTTTATATTGTTTGGAAAACTTTGCTACGCTAGAAAATAGTCTGTCTTCTATGAACCTTAAATTCAGCATCTAATCCATCGAATCTTCTAGCATCTTTCACAAGCTGGATTCGAACATCTTCTGAGCAAACAAAGATGCTTTCCAGGTGAGACCAAGTTCGCTGGACTTCCATCAAGGCAAAGATGACCAAGTCTGCAATGTTTAATTTATTTTGCCAGCTTAAGACTTGTTCAATAAAATATTCCACATACTTGCTCTGAAGCAGAGTCTGCAACTGAACCTAAAACAAAGGCAAAGAATCGTGAGTAACAGCTCCGGTGACCGACCTGGAGTACCGTGAGGGAGGGGTCAGACCCGTTCTGTTTACTGCTGTTTCCTAGGACCTAGAGGGTCATCCGTGGAACAAGAATGGAGTATTTGCTACATAAGTGAACCAATGGCATTCAATATTCAAACTGACCTTTTTTTCCAAAAGAAAAAAGACAGATATAAGCAACTGCATTTCGTGTGCTTCCCACAGGAAGACCATGTATGTATCCCTTATGTAGGCAGAAAATAATCCTGTGCTCCAGGGTGTGGCTTTAGGAATTACATTTTATTCCTTCATCTTCTCTCATTCCCTCCCTGGGGTCCCCACCTATGAGTCACTGCAAGGTTACAAATCTTCTTTTTCTCCCAAAACTGGAAAAAAAACACCTTTTCTGCAGCTTCCTAAGCCCTCAAGTTTCCATTTTCATCCTCTTTCAGTAGATTACCAAGCAGTGAGGCCGAGCGGTCTGCTGAGCACTTCTGCCCATTCTCTCATGTTGTCCCTATCAGGAAGTCACTCAGGGGAAAGGCCTCTTGTCATTTCTCCTCCACCTCTACGTATTTAACACATTGGACTCTTTTTCCCCAGCTCCAATTTTATTATGCTATTATAGACATGCTACATGATTTAAGTTTAAAGTGTACAATGTGATGCTTTGACACATGTATATCTGTAAAATGGTGACCATAATCAGGTTCTTGAACACCTCCATCCCCATAGAATAACTTCTGGGAGGTGTGGCAGTAAGATCTATTCTCCTAACAACTTTAAAGTTGACTACTAACTATGGCCAGGATGGCATACATTAGATCCTCAGAGCTTTGTCATCTTATACCTGGAAACATGGACCCTCTGACCACTGTATCTCCCCACCGTCCCCCCTCCTCAGCCCCTGACAACCCCCACTGTCCCCCATGCCCACAACACCCTTCTTGACTGCCATTCTTTGTTGACTACCAGCCCAACTCACAAGGCTCTTCCCCAAGTCTTTCACCCACCGCAACAAAGAGCCTCTCTGTCACTTCTTAGACTCCTTGCAGCCTTGCCGTCTCCCCACTCAAGTAAAAGTTCCTTAAGAACATGTCTTCACACCTTTGGATCCCAAAGGGTACCATGCCCAGAGACTGGGACAAGTAGATGTCCAATGAATGAATACAGAGTACTAGAAACTTGGAAAAGTTCATAATTATCATTTAAAAGGAAAATTCTGCAGTAAATATACCCATCTTACTTGGTTGTGCTCCAGCGTTTCAAAAAGTTGTTCATCAGATTTCAGCAATGGAATGCCCGTCCGATAGTGAACTTCATAAGAGAACTCCATGGTTGCCCAGGTCTGACTGATTTCAGTAATAGCCTAGACATAAACGATATTAAGTTAGGAGCACAAAAGTTGAATTTACTACCAATATCTGGGATATCATCTGGAATTTAAAAAAAACTTTCACAATTTACAAAAAAAAGGGGGGGGTGAGGGCTATCCAATACTATTGGCCTCATTTTTTCTCCTGCAAATTATTCATGGTGATGAGGTTCAGAGAATGAATTCCACCTCACAAAAACAAGCATCACACTAACATCAAATTTCTGCTGGATCTGAGCTTTACATCCTTCACTGAAACAGAAGACTAGAGGAGAAAGGGACTTTCAAAGTCATCTAAAGATGTGTTAGAGATGACATGCATGTCAGCCAGCAGGAGGCAGGCAGTGCTGTGAGTGTCAGAATGTGAGTCCCCACTCCCCTGCACGGGTCAGGTAACACTCTGCAGCTCAGCTGCCTCATCTGGTAAGGCAGGGTCCGAGCATTACCTACTTTCAGAAGTAAATGAAATACTATAAATAAAGCAGTTAGAGCACTGCTTGCAACAAAGCAAATGACACATTCTTAAGTGTTCTCTGCCGCCGCCACCATTATCATCATCATCATCATCATCATCATCATCATCATCATCATCATCAACTAGGCCAACCCTCCTGTCTTACACATAAACTGCAGCTTAGAAGGATTCAGCATCCTGCTCAAGTCATACACAAACCAGCAGCAGAAGAGAAAACGGCACTCAGGTGTCCACACGCCCGTGGCACGGGGGCTCCCGAGTTTAAGGACTACCGCACAGAACTAGCTCCGCGTAAATGGAAAACAGCCGAAGGACACCACCTTTTCAGTCCCCAGTTCCTTCACTGCTTTGTCCACAATGTTCCGGACCTCATCTTCCACTTGGTGCAGCCGCAACACTAATAAATCTGCCAGAGTTGTGGCTTCGTTTATTGAAAACCTGACCTAATTCAAAAGAAAAAAAGGGCAGGATTTACATTATACACGTGTTATGGTTCTTTGGCCTCATGGCCAGAAGGACTGATCACAGCTAAATATATTCAAGTGAGCTGCTGAGCACACCTCCAGTTCTGCACGGAGGGACCCATTACCCACACTGCTTTGTAACTCCCCCACCAGCAGCCAGGGCCAAGGGTCAGGCCACACTCACACTCCACTGCGTTCTTCTGTTTCATATCCTTCCCTGATCAGCACATTTCTTATCTCTTTGCCCACACAACCCATTTTTAAACAGAATCACAGTGTTCATTTATTTTAATTTGGTTGAAATCTCAGGGATCAGGGAGTAGCTCATTTGTCTTTTCTTCCTAAAGTACTCTATTCACCGAGCATAATTCCCAGTTGCTTCCATGACTTAACTTAGTTTTGTCACTAATTTAATCTTTGTTCCTTGGCAAAAAATATTCTTACTCATAGGGTCATTATTCACACTTACCATGTGAAAATATCATGCACATCTATCTCCTGATCATCTCGTTAACTGCCCAGCCCCAACCCCAGCATGCACTAAGCTCCCCGCGCTCTCTAAGCGCTCACACTCAGCCGCACCCCGCAAATGTAAAGAGCTGACTCGGCCACATCACTGCAGGGAAGCCCATTCCCTTACTGCGGCGGGCGAGAAGACCCTGCCCTTACTTGCAGGCAGCTGCCGCCTTCTCTGGCTCTCCCCAACCGGTACCACCGCCGGGCACCTTCTGCCTCTCCGCAGAGGGGGACTCACATCCCCGTTGCCCACGGTTAGCAGTTTCCTGGGATGTGGAACTTTCCGTGCTAAAACCTGCCAAGTCCTGAGCAAACCAGATGAGCGGGTCACCCTACGTCTGCATCAGTTCTGACCTTACTCTAGAGGTGACAGGGGCCATGGACCCAGTTCTGTCTCAGAAAAAGAAGGAGCAGGAATGTGTGAAGGGGCCACACTCTGATTAGTGTGTGGTCTGGGCACTGAAACACGGACACCCAGCCAGTCAACAATTGGAGGCTGAATCTAGCTGCTGCAGGACAGTCTGGGCAGAGGTGCCTTTTCTAGCCCGCAAAAAGGCCTGATCCAGGTAAGAAACGGTGTGAGAAATGTCACTAGAGGAAATGAAGGAGAGGGACACGTACTTTATCACATATTACAAGGTTCAATAAAGGTTTTTGGAAAGAATATATTAATCAATCAATCACCAAGTCTAAAATCCAAAGTCTAAAAGACTATGGAAAGCATAGCAATAATATAATAATAGTAGCTTCAAGGGCAATTAACTGAACACTTACTACCTACTTCGTCTACATATATAATCTCACTTCCAATGTTTTAACTAAATCCATCGGGAAGGCATTACAGCATCAGGGAGAACAGGCAACTAGACCAAGATCTTAGGGTTAATGGTCGGGTTGGACAAATAAAGCCTGGGCTATTCCCGTGTCACCAAACTGTCCCCTTCCTCAGTTTCCCCACCCTGCCAACTGTGCCTTCAAGTCATGAGAGCCTTTCTTCACAACGTGTGCCTAGGAGACAACACACACATCAGGCAGCCTTTTACATATTCTAAACTCTTAAAGATCACCTTCCCTAAAAAAATACAAAAAAGTGAAAAGTTGGTTTATCTGCTCTTAAGATGCAGAAAGGCAAGAAAATATAACCTCAAGTTATATGGACACATGAGAAATCATTTCATGTTTTCCTTAAAATTCAAAACTATTAAAAGACCATCATTCTTTTTTTTTTTTTTAAGTTTATTCATATGTTTTTGAGAGAGAGCATGTGCACATGCAAGCAAGGTACTGGCAAAGAGAGCGAGAGGGAGAGGGAGAATCCCAATGCACAGTCAGCATGGAGCCCAGCGTGGGGCTCAAACTCAAGAACTGTGAAGTCGTGACCTGAGCCAACATCAAGAGTTGGACACTTGACCAAGTGACCCATCCAGGTGTCCCAAAAGGCGATCATTATTAAATGAACTGGGGGCTGGGGTGGAGGAAGAAATCACAACTTCAGAATTCTCTCTCCCCCTGAATTCACTTTTATACCCTCTGATCCTGTCCACAATACATAAGGTTCTATCTAGCCACACTGTGCTCTATACAAGGCCTTCACACGCTCTCGCCTGATCCTAACGAGAGCCCTCTGATGTAGGAGAGGACATAGTATCCCTCTCATTTTATTAATAAAAATCAAAGCTCAGAATAGAGATGGGTTAAATGTCTTGTTTGAGGTCATATCGTAAGAGATAAAAGGAGGGTGTCCCTTGAGGCTACTGTAAGAGAGTACCTTAGACTGAGAGGAGCTTCCACAACAATCGTGTGTCACTTCCTCACTGTTCTGGGGCTGGAAGTCCAAGACCAGGGAGCCAGAAGGCGTGGGTGCTTGCTGAGGGCTCTCTGGGTTTACAAATGCCTGTCATCTTGCTGTACCCTCGCATGGCAGGGGGAGGTGGTCCTTCACCCCATTCTAAGGGCGCTCATCTCATTCATAAGAGCTCCGCCTAATCATCTCCCCAAAGCCTCACCTCCAAATGCCACCACAGTGGGGATTTAGGCTTCAACCTATGAATCTGGGGGGACACATTCAGTCTACTGCAGGGGCTGAAAGAGAATCTCTCCATGATCAGTTTGCTGGTCCTATTTCGAGGAGCTTGATTTCCCCCATTCGACCAGAATTCTTTGTTTTTTTAAATGTTTATGGATTTATTTTGAGAGAACACAAATAGGAGCCGGCGGAGAGGCAGAGAGAAAGAGAGATAGTGAATCCTAAGGAGGCTCCTTGCTGTCTACACAAAGCCTGCTGCACAAACTGTGAGACCTCACGAACTCACAAACCATGAGATCATGATCTGAGCCAAAATCAAGAGTCAGCTGCTTACCTGACTGAGCCATCAGGCACCCCTTGACCTGAAGTCTTCCCACATACCCCACTTCATTCCGGATAAACGATGTAAACCAAGGAACGACATTTAGCAGTCAAAAAAACATCCTAGTATCAAGAGCCAGGAAACCCACCCCAGCGGCCTTCATCAGCTGGTGCCAATGCCGGTCTCTGAGGGCAGGGCTCTGCAACTCCCGGACCACTCTCAGGAAGGCCGCCGCGTCCCTCGCCGTGCTTTCCAGGCCTGAGTAGGCATCCCATGCTCGGACTTCCTTGTCTAGCAAACACATTTCCTAAAGAAAAGTAAAAAAGAAGCAAACAAAACCAGATTCCCAGATATAACAGTACATCTCATAATTTGTCTTCTCTAGAAGAATAAATATGTATTTCCCTGGGTTACAAAAGAGTAAAAGCATTCAAGCCTCTCTAGGTTAAGGACTAAAATCAGAGAAATAGAAAGGATGCACTCATTTGTACATTACGAGACATCTACGGACAAGCCACTTGGGTACACTGGTTTCTTACTCACAGGTTCTGATGGGAAATCCCACGAGAAAACCCACAGGACATTAAATACAGGGAAGTTCAGAGAGTTTACAGGACCTTTGCAAAGAAGAGCATTTCCTCTAGAAACAAATAAGCAGACAACAGAGATTGTTACCTGAGTTACTAA
>NC_043701.1:95934741-95972422 GCF_006229205.1 Suricata suricatta | reverse complement strand
CTCTGTATATATTGAGTCCCCGTAGGATATCACAAGAGTCAATAAGAAGAACAAAGATCACAGTATTCCATATAAATTCACAAGTGGCATACTTCAATTAGTTGCCCCAAATTTCAGAATCAAAGGGAATCTTTTATACAAAATAATGGTTGCTAAAGAAAAAATTCAAAACCTTTCTTAAGCCTAACCTCTCCACCATGGTACTTTTTTTTTTTAAATGTTTATTTTATCTTGAGACTGAGAGAGACAGAAACAGAGAATGAGCCGAGGTGGGGCAGACAAAGGGGGAGACAGAATCCCGAGCCAGCTCCCCGCTGTCAGCACAGAGCCCAACTTGGGGCTCCAACTCACGAACCAGTAGATGATGGCCTGAGCTGAAATCAAGAGGCCGATGCTTAACTAACTGAGGCACCCAGGCACCCCTCCACCCTGGTACTTTTAATCCTAACATCCTTCATTCTAGACAGCCAAAGCCAGCTCGAGATTATAGATTCATTCACCTTAATATGTTTTCGTCCACTCATTCACAAGAAGGGAGCCTTCGTTAGAAATGCAACTGGCTGATAGTTAAAAAATAAAAAGATTAAAAAAAAAAAAAGTACTGCCTCATCTCATCCTGTTTGAAGTAAATAAGGACACACAGCCCAACATCCCAGACACTCGGCTGGGCAAGATGGAAGGAGGTGGTGCTGAGAAAGATAAATGGTTGTAATCGACAGTTAGGGAACTTGCCTTGGCAAACCTTCTGAGCTCTCCATCCATCTGTTCCACATTAATCTGTCTCCACTGGGTTTTAGTCCAATTATCAAGGCTTCTCTGCAAACGCACAGGCAGATAAAAGTGTCAACAACATTTGGTGAAATCAAGTCTCCACAGCAAAATATATAAACTGATGATACACAGGGATTCCATCATCCACTGAAGAGTCAATTATTTAAATATTAACTGCACTTGTCAACACTTCCATATCAGCAAAACAAAAAAGTTGTCAGGACATGTCAAACTTAAGGTGAAAATATGATAATGTATTAATTTCTGGTAGCAATGACAACTTTCATATACCCTCATCATTTAATCCTGAGTACTCTGAATTGTTTATTACAATTAAATACCAGATTTTAAAACTCTACATCCAACATAAAATGAGTTTCCTTAGGATAATTTTCCAACATTATTAAGACATTAACTTCTTGATCATATCCTATGGCCCTTATTATATTCCTTTTCTTTTAAAGTTTATTTATTTTGAAGGGAAGGGGAAAGGGAAGGGGAAGGGGAAAAAGCGTGCACGAGAGAGCACATGAGTGGGTAAGGGGCACAAAGAGAGGGAAACAGAGAATCCTAAGCAGGCTTTGTGCTGTGAGCACAGAGCCCGATGGGGGACTTCACCTCAGAAACTAAGAGACCATGACCTGAGCCAACATGAAGAGTTAGATGCTTAACCAACTAAGCCAACCAGGCACCCCCATATATTTCTTTCTATGGCTCTTACCTAACCTCAGAGCACATTATATATAACACATGTTGCAATATACCCAGTTCCCCAGAACTTCTTTTTCCACTTAAGTCTGTAAATGAATTAACAGTATATAAATTAACTGTATTCAGGTCCATTACAGATGCATATGCATGTAAGTAGGAGGATAGACATGAATCTGCATGCACAAGTAACCACATACATGTACTATATAGTTACATATTAATTGCATTTAAATCCCACATAATCGCCGAAAAGAACTTGAAGCAGTCAACTCATCACACACAGTTTCATTCAGATCTAAAAAAACATCAAGGCACCTGGATGCCTCAGTCAATTAAGCATCCAACTTGGCTCAGGGCATGATCTCGAGGTTCATGAGTTCAAGCCCCACATCCGGTGACTTCCAGCCCCTCATCAGGCCATAAGCCCCACTGTGGGCGAGCTCGAGCCCTCCTTCAGACTCTGCACCCGCCCCTACCTTCTCTCAGCGCCCCCCAACCCCCACCGTGGTATTTTCTCTCTCTGCCCTCACTCACTTGTGCTCTGTCTCAAAAATTAATTAACTAAAAAAATAAAAATAAAAATAAAGAAATAAAAATAAATACTTAACTAATCAAAAATATTTTTCAAAATCGGATTCAGAGAATAATCTTCTGAGACACACAAATTCTAATTCAGAGGGGAGGGGAATATAATAACAAAAGTTTTTCATGACATTATAAAACCCCAACAAAATGATACAGACAGTAAAAATTGACTACTTATACAAAAGCACTCAGACACACAAAAATGTAGTGTCTTACTCTAACATAAATAATGACATCCCAGAGTCCCTTGAGCAATTGTACTTCTTTGCGACACTGCTTCATTTGTTTGTACTCTGGAAGAGCCACTTCAAAAAGATGGGTGGATTCCTGCATCTGCAACATTTCTTCTTCCAATGCTTCAAGCTCTTGGTTTGCCTACGGAGAAAACACACACCCTTCACACCCAGTGAACTGCCAGAGAAAGAGAAGCCACATGGTTCTACACACCTCGAGTTATGTTAACATTTGCAACCCTGATTTTGAAATGAACATTAAGGGGCACCTGGGTGACTCAGTCAGTTAAGGTCATGATCTCGTGTTTCAGTGAGTTCAAGCCCCACATCTGCCTCTGTGCTGACAGCTCAGAGCCTGGAGCTTGCTTCTGAATATGTGGCGCTCTCTCTCTCTCTCTCTCTCTCTCTCTCTCTGCCCCTCTACCACTGACACTCTGTCTCTCAAAACACAAATAAATGTTTAAAAAAATTTTAATGAAATTTAAAAGAATCCAGCAATATAATTATTGGTAAAATGTAGGTTTTCAATGAGCAAAACTCACAGCTGCTCCAAGATTCAGAGCAGACTATACATACTTCAGCAACATTTGCTCTTGCATCGGACTCCTATGGATACAATTTTTTCTCTTGATTTTCATTGTATACCTGGGGACGTGGCTGGGGAGCAAATGGTGAGGCTCTAGAAGATTCCACTTAAGAAACCACTTCTTTAAAAAAACAACTTTTGGATTTAAAAAAAATATCCTCGAGATTATCAGAAGCACAAAATGTACCGAAGAGAATTCGTGAAATAAAACACCAAAGCTAAAAACAGCACAGCAGGAGTAATTTCACTGTACAATTATCCTGCCCAAGGCTCCTCCACCGTGCCATGTATGCACGCATGTCTGTGTTACGCCAAATACAAACAGCGTCATTTTTTTCTTTCTTGATAAGCCAACGCTTAATTTTAGTTTTGATTAACACAGTAGTATATTCACACAGTTAAAGTTAGAGGAGTACAGAAGAGCCTGTAATGCAGAAAAAGCTGGTTCTCTCTCCAGTCCTTCTGGGTGCCATTTCACGAACTCCCAATTCTGTGCACAAGCTGCTCCTGTTTCATTTACCAAGTTCAGACATTATGCTAGGTTACTGGCTTTGGGAAAAAAGGACTTAACTTTCTTTTTGCACTTTGTATTTCCTCCCGTCCTCTCTCACCACCTGACTCTTATGTTACTTTAGTTCTTTGGATTTTCTTAAATGTCAATACTCATGATTAATCCTTTTGGATTTCAGATTTCAACTCTCCTAATTCCTACTGTGTGAAGAATATCAGCACTTTAATCTTTTTTCATTATACATGTATTTCATTTTTACAAGTTATATCTTTATAAACAAGAATTGCAATTCTGACTCAGTTTTACCAACTTTTTTATTATACAAAATTCCATGCACATGAAAAGGTGTAGGTGTGTATGTGCACCATCCAGCTTAACACTGTTACTAATAACTTTTAATGGCCTCCTCAGTTTTATTCCCCTCCTTCCCACTACAAATTTAACCGCCAAATTTTTATTTAATATTCCCCTGATCTTTCTATTTCTGGTACATATGTATGTACTGCTAAATGCTAAAAGGTTAAAATTTGTTTTTTAAATGTATGTGAATAATTTTATACTCTATATTAAGATATTTCAATTCCTACCTTTGAGATACACACACACGCACAAACACACACATGCACATAAATACATATTCCTAAGGCTCTGGGAAATTCACCGATTTCTACTACTGTGTAAATACTACCTTGCATGAATACTGCACTGATGACCTTGTATAAGAACTGCAATTAATTTATTCTACTTCTGATGGTCATTTAGGCTTTTTTGTGTAACCAGTACTGATGCTCTCCCAGGAATCTTTGTGTCCCCGGGTATAAACGTTTCACGCACCCCTAGAGCAGTGCAGGCTTCTGTCTGCCTCTGCCTTTCATCCGAGATCCAGCTACTCCACCTTTTTTTTCCTGCCCTTGAGAGCTCAGCAATAAAGTCACACATTTGTGGGGGCGCCCGGGGTGGCTCAGTGAGTTAAGCATCCAACTCTTGATTTCAGCTCAGGACATGATCTCAGTTCATGAGTTCGAGCCCGACATTGGGCTCCATGCTCACAGCAGAGAGCCTGCTTCGATTATCTTTCTCCTCTCTCTGCTCCTCCCCAGCTCACGCTCTCTCTCTTCCAAATAAATAAGCTTAAAAAATAAAGTTGCTCATTCGTGAACATGTTTCAGCATCTGTTTTACAGAAGGATTTTCTGCCTCGACTACCACACTCCCCAAAGTCAACGGCCCTTCTATTTGTCATTTTTTGTAGATTACTCATGCTGAATTATTCCTAAATATATACCTAATAATGTTAATTAAAGTATTTACGACATCTTTGGATACCAAGAAACAAAAGCACATGATATAAATTTACCGAGGCATCAGTTATAAAGGAGAAACTCACCACACCACTCCCTCTGACCCTGGAGAAGCAATGGTTTTCTGCCTGGGGCAGTCAAGGGCCTTGAGTACTAGGGTCTACACCAGCCCAGAATAAGCATCTACTTGCCTTGGGATGAATCCAGTTAGAGGAGTATTAAATGCACAAGCCACACACACATGAAAATGACTTCAAAATAAAGGTAACCCAGCCATACTATATTCAAAACATCCCTCAACACATTCTGTAGGTACAAGGATAAATATCTCTGACTTTTACATATTTAACTATATGCTGTTATATTACAGCATGCAAATGGTAGGATTCAATAAATAACTATAGTAAATGTTTACATACAGCACATTGGTTAGTCAAGTAAAAACGTCTCCTCTTCCACAATCTGTTCAGACCACCTGCAACTCACACAGAATCGTTAAAAACTCCACAACTCTATTAGCACATTCTAACCCACAGTGAATACATTAACCACTTTTCTTTAGCCAAGTGGAAAAGATCGTCTGTGACAGAATGGTGTTTTCTGAAAGGGTTTAAGGCAGTTATAACTAAATTCAATCCACAGCTTGGACAGAGAGGTACAAGCTGTACGTGTGATACAGTCTAAGACGTAGAGACCGTCTCCATCGAGAAGTAAAAAGACGATGGAAGCCCCATGAGGATCTCAGAAAGATTCACCGCTCCTGAATCTAAACACTACCAACTCCTTTCTCATTTTAGATGCTGGGTTAAGAATTTCTGTTCTTTTCCTTTTTAATATTTTTAAATGTTTATTTCTGAGAGAGAGACAGACAGAGCTCAAGTAGCGAAGGAGCAGAGAGAGAGGGAGACCCAGAATCCGAAGCAGGCTCCAGGCTCTGAGCTAGCGGTCAGCACAGGCACCGACACAGGGCCCAAAACCACGAACCGTGAGATCATGACCTGAACCAAAGTCGGACGCTCAACCAACTAAGCCACCCATGCAGCCTTCTAATAAACTTTTAAAACATTTTTTTCAAACCTCAAGTGAACTACCAAATCACCATTTGGGATTCTTTGCCCCTAAGACTCATCCTGACAGTCGACTATAATAAAGCAGTTCGTTACAAACTAGGACTGTAGGACTCAGTAATTTCTGTATCCAGAGTTAGGAGTCAGTTCTAAGCTTTCTTTCCCATGGTTAACAGTCACTAGCCAAGTATCACATGGAAAACAATAAAATGGTTAAAATTCCTGCTTAAAAAAAATTTAGACAGGTAGAATTTTAACACCAATCTGTCACTAACTGTGCAATCTCCAGTTACTTAGTTACACATGAGGGTTTCTTTATCTGGAAAAAAAAAAAAAAAGGAGAACAGAAGCTATATCATGAGGATATTGTAAGAACTGGAAGAATATAAAGTAATAAACTTAAAGTTTTTGGCACATATATATGCTAAGTGCTTAAAAATAGACTTGTTTTTGTTACTTGCACACGTTCCTTTCACTTTCACTTTGATAAGGATGGTGGTTTGGGGACAGAGGATTTAAAACACTACTGGGGGAAATGGTTCATAACCCATTTTTAAATAATTCACTCTCGACTGCTATAACTAACCACAAAACTAAGGCAAAATATCCCAGTATCTCAGTGTCTAATTTGACTTTCTTTTTTTTTTTTTAATTTTTTTTTTTTTTACTATTTTATTTATTTCTGATACAGAGAGAGACAGAGCATGAGAGGGGGAGGGGCAGAGAGAGGAGACACAGAACCAGAAGCAGGCCCCAGGCTCTGAGCTAGCTGTCAGCACAGAGCCTGACGTGGGGCTCGAACCCACGAAAGTGAGATCTGACCTGAGCCAAAGCCGGAGGCCCAACCGACTGAGCCACCCAGGCACCCCTAATTTGACTTTCTAAAATAGCTCTTGTAGCAAAAAATTACGGAGATCAGCATTACCTTATCAAGCAGGGTATATGGGTTTTCTGTATTAAAACTGAGAGGAGCATAGAGTCTGAATCTCTCTCTGAACTCGGTCTGCTTCTCCTGATGTGGACAGAAAAAAAAAATCTGATGGTGACTCTTAAACAACAGCTTCACTTATCCTTGAAAATCTTTCTTTAAAAAGGGAAAAAAACCCAAACCATGAACAAAAACATGCACAAAACTTGGTAGCTAAGCTTACATCGAAGGAAATACATTTTTTCCTCAAGAGTGTGACTTCAGCATTCTGGAGAGGTGACACCGCATGTCTGACGGTCACTGCAATCTTCTTGGTCGTTTCCCATCTTTCAGGTAACTCCTGTGAAAACAAAGGTGCGGATGGGAAATTACCTCAATGCCTCAATCCAAGCAACTCACAGGACTCAATGATCCCAGCCTCTCTACATAAACCCAGGACATCTCCTTCTTCCAGAGGGAAGGAGCTGATCCCCAGAAGGATTCGAGTGGCCTGAAGACTCAGAGCCAGGCTGACCCACTGGTGCCACTGGATTCATGTCTTCTGAGTATAAACCAGGGATGTCCTCTGGTAGAAGATTTCTCTGAGAATAAACGAAAATCTTTTTAAAACATACACTGATCTCCGAATTGTTTGGCTGTTAAGGGAAAACTAAAGCGCTCTGGGAAGGACTTCCTTGCTTTCTAACAAGTGGAAAAGGAGCCACATTTAGCAACTGAGCAAGTGGAAAAAGATTCTTTGAAATTGGTGGGGCAGAGAGGAAAACATGACTCCATCGCAGCCCGAGTTTTCCTCTAGCTTCCACAGCTCCTAGCGCCCTCTCTCATAATGGACAGTTCGAGCCTTTACGTTAGGTTCATTGTAGCTGACCAGGATTTTGGAAGTAAAAAGCAGCCAAGGGAAGAGAAGGTTAATTCCTACTTGATGTAGGACAAAAGCAGCAATAAATAGTTCAGGTAGCAACTCAACTCTGCACCCCTTGACTACAGCTCAAATAAGACAATCGCAAATTATTTTCTGTGAAGAGCCCTTGTAGAGAGCCACTGGTGCAGAGCATTCCTTGTGCCCAGAGTAACTGAACTTGTGTCTCTGGGTGATCTCCTTGGGACACTGAGATTGTTTTGTCAGACAAAAGCACCCCCAGGTGACTCTACTTCTGTAGCTCAAGAGCAAGCACAAAGGTTCTAAAGACCATGTATAACCCTCAATAAATATCTGATGAATGACTGAGTAGCTACCACTTATGAGGAGTTCACTGTGCTAAGTATCAACTGTATGCATGTGGGGGGAGGGGTACCACAAAGGTAAAATATATTCTTCCACTTAAATGGTTTTGTTATCTGTCAGAGCAAATGAGAGGCACCCAGGAACTATTCTATGTGACGGAATGTGTCAACTTCCATCAGGAGGTCTAGGGGTTACAAAAACAAAATGCCTGGAAGGCACCATGCCTGGCAGGAATTACCAAAAGAGACCAGGAACCAAGAGACCTGGTCTCTAAACCTCCTTGTCCATCATCTTCTCCCACCCTTCTCATCAGAACTCTGCACCCTCATCCATACAGAGTCTCACTTTGTCTTTCCCAACGGATTCCAGGAACCCAAATGTCACCCTGGAGTCTCTTCCGGAGTAATAGGAGTGAAGGTCACATCCCCGGGCTCAGGCCCCTTGATCCTGAGTACACTAGACCTGCTGTTCCTTGCTTCATATTTAGGGATTCCAAATAAGCTTCTGCTTGACAAAAATATATTTTCATTGAAAACCAAAATATGGGATGATGTCCGAAATCTAACTGCTATGATCCCCAAAAAGAGGTAGCGCTGAATGTGTGGCTCAAAGTAATCGGTGGGTTGCAGGAGGCAGGGGTTAGCAGGAGCTCCGGGAGAGTCTGCCGGGTAAGATGAGCCCCACAGCTTGGGGTGAGAACAGGGCGTGGATGGAACTGGACAGTATTCAGAAACTGAAGGCAGTCCGTGTAGGCTCTGAAGAGACTTGATACACTTCACTGTACACTGAAGTTTGCTCTAGCCTCCGACCTAATGTAGATGGTGAGTGAGGACACAGCCACGGGAAGGGCTTCTTACCCCAAATCAAGCCCAGGCAAGTATCTGGACAATGGCATAACTGCTAATGATTATGAGGCAGAAACAGTATCACAAACTGCTTTAATTAGCATAAATGCAAGGCAGTGTGATCTTCCACATGAGATCTGCACTACCTATGAACCTTATTTTTCCTCTGGATGAAGGCACACACCTAGCTAAAAGGGTGGCCCACTTTCAAAATACGAAAAAGCCTACTACTTTCAATAATGCAGTAACCTTAAGCAATGAGTCAAACTCTTACAACGGCAATTCTAGAAGCTGTGGTTAAATGACCTGTATTACGACTGGTTTCTCTCTATACATTAAGGTCCAGGATCCAGCTCAAAGAACATCTAACGCTTTCTAAAAACAAATATTTACACCGTGCCCCACAACTACCTCATCTCTCACGCTTGTTGTGCATCTTTGCATCCACATCTTACCACACTCTGTCTCACAGGCTTTCTGTTCTCAGGACAGTTTCATAGTTAGACAGAACTTAGCAATTCATACATATTAGTACTTTACAGTCTCGATAGTCAAGAGAACACTGATAACTATACTGCTGCATTTAATCTTCACAAAACAAAATGAGAAATATAAAATGCAGCAGCTGCTGCAGGAAGTTCGGCAGTTTCTCAAAAAGTTAAACTTAGTTTCACCACAGGACCCAGCAACTCCACTTCTAAGCGTGTTCCATAAGGAATTGAAAACAGGTACTCAAAAAAAAAAAAAAAAAAAGAAACAAAAGGAACCATTAACTCAAATAATTACTTGTACACTGATGTTCACAACAGCAGGACTCATAATAGCCAAAAGATGGAAACAACCCAAGTGTCCATCAATAGATGAAAGACGTTTAAGGAGTTGTGGTAGATATAAATACAATGAAACAGTATTCAGACACGAGAAGGAATGCAGCACTCACATGATACCTGGCATGTGAATGAACCTCAAAAATATTATGCCAAGTCAAAGAAGCCAGACACAAAATACCCAGTATTGTATTGTAGGATTCCATTCACAGGAAATATCTAGAAAAAGTAAACCCACAGAAACAGTAGAAGACTGGCAGCAGCCAAGGGCTGGCAGCAGGTGGGAGGGAGGAGTCACGGGCAGAGAAGGCTACTAGGCATGGAGGTTCTTTTTGGAGTAATGAAAAGGTTTGGGGATGAGAGGTGGTATTTACACAATGTTATGTTCGTACTAAATGCCGTGTGCTTTGTTATGATCCCTTTTATGTCGTGCGAACTGTGAGTTCCACCTCAAAAAAAAAAAAAAAGGTGGGAAACTGGACACAGTACAAATGTTAAAAGTGAGGGATCTGGAGAGGTATTTTCCTGAAGAGGAACCATGCTTGGAGACAAGATGGGATGGACTCACTCAGGACTCGAAAACAATCCACACCTGGGTTCCATGCTCTAATCTCTGCACTAGAATTTAATACAAGATTTTTGGTGGGTTTTTTTTTTAAGTTAATGTGTCCACTACTCACGTTTGCATGGTGAACCATAAGCCCATGATGAAAGTTGGTGGGAAGATGTAAATAGTGATCCACACAACTCCCATACAGGCGTGGGAGCCATGAGCTCTGGATTCATGGTTTCAATTCTAACAAAAACGACGTTATTCATCAATGGGCACAGAGCAGCCACCAACTCTTTCCAAAGCATAGAAATAGGAGGACGACGCAGAACTCCAATTTAGAAAACAGTGATTTCACCAACCAAACTGGACTTTCTTCTTCTTTTTTTTTTAAAGTTTATTCTGAGAGAGAGCGTGAGTAGGGGTGAGGCAGAGACAGAGAGGTCAGCAGGCTCCAAGCTGATAGCAAACTATGAGATTATCACCTGAGCAGAAATCCAACGTGCAACGCTTAACCAGCTGAGCCACCCAGGCGCCCCTGTGCTTTATTCTTTATTCAAATGCCCAAAGTGTGCTTCCAAAGACTAGGACACCTCTCAGCTGACGGGCAGCTTCCGATGAAAGAGAGCTGGGGTCTAGCTCAGGTCTTCACGTGATGGTCACGTGGAACTCCGAAGAGCAACTCAGAGGCTCCCTGTTACCTATACACCTTCTAAGAAGAAGGCAGTGAGGACAGCAGTGGAGATGGAGTGTCTTGGCATGAAACACACCTAGATTCGTGCTGGCTGGTTTTACCATTTGTGTGACCTTGAAAAATTTATTCCCTCTTTAAGTTCCAGATTCCTAACCTGGAAAATACAAACAGTTGTCTACAGTATGGGGAGTTAAAGGACAGCGTAGGGGAGGGCAGGTAAAGAGCTTGGCTAAAGCAGGTGCTCACCTTACGTTAATTATGGTTATTTTACCACTATACTTACCTCTAGCTGAATGTAGACTTGCTCAGGCATCTTCTGGCCATAGGTTTCCAAGAGTGTGATGGTTTGTTTTAGCGGTTCAAAGAGCTCATCAGTAGTCCTCTGCCGGCTTCTTACTGCCAGAAGATGCCCCATGATGCCAACCAAGCCTTCGTGATCACCCTCACTGACATCTCTCTGAAGTCCAGCATCGGTCTCCTTTATGAATTCTTGTAGCTCATTCAGACTGTTAAATACAAAGAGATACACGCACACGTATACACATGAAGACACACAAACCCAAATTAAGCTCATTAAAACCTTTAGAAGACTTCTGATAGAATCTTATTTCCATTATTTACAGATTTAAACATCACTCGTTATCTCTGTTAAGAAACCGGCAGTTTTAGTGTTCTTAAAATTTCTTTCTCAATATTTAAAATCAGTCAGATGTTCAAAGTTGTAATTCAAAATACCCAAGCACAGAAGGCTACCTGTCTATGACAAATCTCAAAAGATGCTCCTGAAACATCCAGCTCCATTTCTTGATGATGTTCAGCAAGCTCACTTTGAAGGGCTTCATGTCCACCTTGAACCAGCCATCAAACACTCGGTAGTCATCAAACTCACTCATCTGAACATACAAAGCTTCATAAATGTCAATCTAGAATCAGAAAGAAAGCGACTGTAACAGTTCAATCACGAGCAACTGAGTACCTTGAACACTAAGGGTCTTCCTTGCCTGTTCTCTGAATTGTTGGAGCGTCGGTGGCTGCTCGGGGACTTCTTCGTTCACGTGAGCATCCTCAGATGACACGCTCTGGCCATACAGGAGAAAATGCTTCATGAACTCAGCTCGGTCATCAACCCAGAGGTAAGCGTATGTGTCCAGGGTGCTTCTGAATTCCAAGACTTTGTTGAGGACGTCTGCCACTCTATTCATTATCTCCTGCCTGACTTCTGCCAGGCCTAACATATTATCCATGTCATTCTAAAGGAGAGGAGAGCCAAATGTTTATTAAAAGCAACCTCACTCTTTCCATTATATGCACCACAACTTACTCCATGAAATTCTCCAAAAAGAGAGTAGTTGGTACCATCAAAAACTGTGTTGTCTTTTCCCAAGGTCTCATTCCCTAGTGTTCCCCATTACCTCATTTTATTTTTGAATCACTGAGATAGAAGGTAATACCCACTTATAAAGAAAATACCTGATAATTGTCTATTTCCAGATGCACTGCCACGCGCTTCATCTGGGCGGACATTCTAAAACTGCTGCAGAGCATCCCCCCCACCAGATCATAGAAGCCATCCCCGGCCTCTCTTTCTAACGAAGGTTTAAACAGAATCTCAGGGGGCATGAGGAACATCTGCACTTGAAAAAATGGCACAGGTTTCAATTGTTTCTCCATATTCATCAGAAAGAAATCTAAGTCGTGCATGATCGCTTGAAAGAAGCCTTCCACCACGATGTCATCAATGAATTCTACATAAATCTTCCAGGTGTCCAGGGAAGGACTGGCTTTGAAGAGCTTCCTGTTTTCCTGCAAGCACGAATAGTAACAGAGGAGTATAAACAATAGTGAGCACAAAAGTGAAAGCTTTCCATTTAAATATTTTGTTAAAAAACAGACTGCATTTTTTGTGCACAAGTTAAGAACATTTAAATGTGAGGCTGCAGAACCTTAAGCTAAACAGTAAAGATCTAAGCAGGATGTTGTAACATTTATATCATTTATAAGTGTACTCAAAAGTCATTTTTAAAGGAAAAATAATTATGAAAACTGCCATCTTCAAATACAAACAAGAAATAGTTGAGTTCCTAACACGTTCTGTATGTACTGGACATAGGCTCCAGTTCTTGCCCTGACCCTGACTCCATGTGGCCTAGGACATGGTCGTCCAGGGCCGAATGTGTAAATGAGGTTCCCCAGACTGGCCCTTCAGAGAACAGTGTTCTGGAACAACCCCAGGTCACTAAGTCAGCAAAGTGCTCTGTACTGCAGTCCTTTCTTGGAGAGTCACTGTGCTCCTATTAAAAGTTGACTTACGTTGGTTTAACCGAAACACAAAGAATACTTTGTGCAAAGCACCTATAAGCCGCCTGTGGAATAATAACCCGACTTGGAGGAAACCAGCTTGGTGAAGTCAAAGCTTCCTTTGTGCTTCTGCAATATTAAGTTCTTCTACCTCAACATGCCCCAGTAGGTCAGTAGGGTATGACAGGGTCAGTCAGATACGGGTTAAGACCGCTAGAGATTGGGCACACAGTGAGGCAGGCCTCGGGACACAGATTTGAAAGGTCAGGTGGGCAGCAAGGCTAATTCCAGAGAACACCTTTCTGAGCAGCAAAGGTTACAATCATTACAGCCCAGAGAGCGGATGCTCAAGGCAGAAACTAGAGCACAGACAAAAGGAGACACTGGATGAGAGGTGGTTATAAGGCGGACTCTACTTTTTTTTATCTTTTGCTCCTGTGGATATATGATCCAGGATTCAAAGGTGTGGGTCACATGCAAGAAGCAGAACGACAGAGGTGATAAAACTGGGCCAAGATGAGAAAGTTCTTTGAGGGATTTCTTGCCCTCCAACAAATTTAAGGCCGCCCCCTCCGAGGAAGGCTGTCTTGCCCGCCCAGGCGGGACCACTCATATCTGTGTATTATCTGTAGTGTACGTGGCCCATAGCCCTGGAGCGGCGCCGGGGACATCCTGCGTGGTTGTGCGCAGCAGTCGTGGCTCCTTTGTGTGCGCTCGAAAGGAGAAGCAGAGATCTTAAAGCTGGAAAAAAAATCCTTGAAGACCATCTTGTTTCGTCTCTTCATTTTAAAGATACAAAAACAAAGACCCAAAACACACCAAGTGTCACACTGATAGGAAGTTAGCAACTAAGCTAGGACTAAAAACAGGACCTCTAGACTCCCCAGAGTAGGTCTCTTCCAAACACATCACAGTACTATACTGTGATTCCCTCATTTTTTTAATACTTTTTTATCCCACGATACCCAGAGTATACACTGCAATTGCATGCACAAGAAGAGAAAGAGGGAACAACAGATTTGGGAACTCAATATGGCTCAGGCTCCTTCCAGCCCCAGTCTTCCAAGGCCCACCTAACCCCTTCATCTTAGACTCCGACTGCAAACTACCCACTGGGACCCCGCAGCCACACAGAGTACGGCACAGAAAGGCAGAAACGACGCACCCTCCACCGTTCCACAGCTTTCCCCCAAATGACACTCTTCAGACGAAGTCTGAGAACCAGACCTAAAGTCATATGCTGATACCAGCGGGGGGAAACACTTAAAAGATACAACTTACAGAAACAATCATTTGCTCCCTATTTTCAAGTTGGCTTCTCTCAAGTTGGCACCTCTTCTCTGTTCTTATACTAAGAACAATATCTTAGTTTTTGACTTAAGAAAAAATAGACTTCATTAGAAAAATTCCCACCTTACTCTCCAAGAGGAACACCACAAAACCTTGTTTTGTAACCATTTCTAGTCATGTATTAGCAACATTTTCAATGCATTTGAACCAAGGTTCATAAATCTTACTGGCCTAAACCCACCCCCCGATTAATATCTGGGGAATATATTTTTTTATTATCTAGAAAATGTAACAGAAGAAACTAATTACAACCCATCATCTGTCCTCCATGAGACAGATTCTAATACATAAACAATTGTAGCCATGTCCTATAAGCCACAAAGTCATTAATTCACAGCATCCCAGCGAACAACTAGAAATAGACAATGGCATGACTAAGATACTGCCATTAAAAATTTTTTAAAAAAGCAAATAGAAAGAAAAAAAAAAGAAGAAAACTCCAGATACATGCCTTCTTTCCCTGTCAGAACATCCCCGCCCTGAGATTCCCTCAAGGCTGTCTGGGCCTTAGGTGAAGGCTTCCGAGGG
Organism: Suricata suricatta; assembly: GCF_006229205.1. Lineage (NCBI taxonomy): Eukaryota > Metazoa > Chordata > Mammalia > Carnivora > Herpestidae > Suricata > Suricata suricatta. The sequence goes on along the minus strand of NC_043701.1, from coordinate 95,957,413 downwards.
AGCACGGCCCTGCCCACACCTTGGGCAGTTTCAGCCTTCTAGCCTTCAGACTGTGAAAGATACACTTCTGATATTACAAGCCCCCCATCTGTGGGGCTGTTACCACAGCCCCTGAATGCTCGTACAGGAAGCAATCAGAGAAAGCGGGGACAAAGTCTTTGTCCGAGCAAACTGTCATCGGTAGGGAAAACCTTAGAAACTTCAGACAACCTTGGACAACAATTTGAAATCCATACTAATTTTTTCCTATTTTGCTACACTACACTCAACACAGCTGAGTCACATTTTGGTGAGCAAGTCTGTTACCCTTCATACCCTTTCTTTACTCCGCATCCTCATCCGGGACGGGACGGGACGGGACGCCAGCCTCTCCTGGCTTTCCTCCTCCTGTGTCACGTTCCTCTTCTGCACCTTTGGCTGGTTCTTCTTCTTCCTCCCTGTCTTCTAAGCGTGATGTGCCCCACAGACCTGCCCCTGTTTGCTTCTGTTCTCTAGCCAGACAGGCTCCTGGGGATCTCAGGAGCTTAAATATCAGGGCCACCAACATCTTATTAACGTGCACTTCCAGTCTGGAGCCCTTTCCCAAACTCCAGAACTCGTCAATCTGCTACAAGGCCTCCTCATCTGACAGATGCCCCACATCCGAGGACGCCTGGGGGACTCAGTTGGTTCATCGACTTCAGCTCAGGTCATGATCTCACAGTGTATGAGTTTGAGCCCGGCATCACACTGTGTGCTGACGGAGACAGAGCCCGGAGCCTGCTTCAGATTCGGTGTCTCCCTCTCTGTCTGCCCGTCCCCTGCTCACTCGCTTGCTCACATGCTCGCTCTCTCTCCCTCAAAAATAAACAGTTTTTTCCAAGGTCTAAGACTGAGATCTTTTCCTCCCACCTGTTCTCTTGCTCGCACGGCCTTTCCCATCTGACTAGGTTGAAGCTTCATCTTTCCAGCTAATGGGCACCAAACTCATAATAAACAGTCCTCAACACCTCCTTCTTTGATCTTCCACATCCAGCCTATTTTGGAATTGGATTTATTTTTACTTAATTTAAAATATATCCAGAATCTAACCACTCCTAATTGTCTCCATAGTCACCTCCCTGGTCCAGGCACTGCCGTCTAGATCACTGGTCTAGATCACTGCCACAGTAACCCACTGGGCCCTCTGCCTTCCCTGGGCTCCAGTTTCAACAGGACAGCCAGACTCTCTCCAAATGGAAGTCAGGTCCATGTTTACTCTCCTCTCCTCCAAGTCCTGCAATCAGTTCCCCCACAAATCCCAGAGTAAAAGCCAGAGTCTGTACAATGGCCAGTGAGGTCTCACCTGACATGCCCGTCCCCTCCACATACCCCAGGAGTGCCTGACTTCCGCTCACTGTCTTCTCTCCCTCACTACTCCCTTGGCTGTGTCATGGTCATCTCCCTGCTTTGTACTTAACATGCAGGGCTTTCCTCCCTGAAGCTTGTTTCCTGTGCCTAGAATACTCTTCACCCGAAGAAAGCCCGCTGCACTGACTTCCTAACTGCTCACATCTTACTTTCTTACTGCTCGACCTGACCTGTCTAAACCCACAGCCCCAGGCCAGCACTCCGGCTCTCCTGTGCTCTGCTCGAATTCTATCTTCCTTCTGCAGCTCTCCACAGATCCTAACTCCTATGCCTATGTCTGCTCTTTAGTACCTCCACGCTCACTAGGAAGGGAGCTCCAGAGAAGAAGGTGCTTTATTCTATTCACTGAAGTATCTCAAGAATCTAAAGGATAGTGGGCCCATAGGAGCTGCACCGGAAGTATTTCTTGAAGAAGTGAATGATAATGGGATACTAAACTATGTAAGCTGTTATAGGAAATTTCTGGCAGGAAAACCATCGTCGGCTGCTCATTCTCCCATTGAGAGTTAGCCTGGAGACAAGCATCTCTACGCATGAGAAAATTCAGGCCCTGTTTCTGGAAGACACAGGATTAAAAACTCTGGTTTCCAGGCTCCATTGAGGGCAAACCCCAGGTGCTGGTTCTTTGTGACGTGTGGATGGGTGTGTGTGTGTGTGCGTGCGCATGTGTGTTGTGGGTGCGGGCACACACACGTATGCTGGAGGGTGTCTCTGCCCTGCCCAAAGGAGGATGTCATGGTCTGAGCACTGTGTCTATCTATAGAGATTCCATGTAACAAATGCACTCAGAAGGAAATACTGAATTTGCTCTTTGGTTCCTGCTCTTCTTTCCAGTATGAAGAATAAAAAACGAACCTCCCCAGGTCCCCCTCATCAGAGCTGCCCCTCTGTGAGCACCACAGTCTTGTACTTTGCTGTCCTCCCTCTGGTTATAATAGATTAGCTGTCATGTTCCTGTCTCCAGCCAACATCCACATGTATGTACAAAACCCCAATCCTTCCAAGACTTGCCTCAGTAGTGACTTCTCCTCTCCTAGGTCATTCCAATCAACGTCAATCACCCAAAAACATCAACCAGTATTAAAACTAAAATCCTCCCGGGGCATCTGGATGGCTGAGTCAGTTAAGCATCTGACTCAATTTCAGCTCAGGTCATGATCTCACTGTCATGAGATTGAGCCCTATATCAGGCTCTGAGCTGACAGCACGGAGCCTGCCTGGGATTCTCTCTCTCTCTCTCTCTCTCTCTCTCTCTCTCTCTCTGCCCCTCCTGTGCTCACATATTCTCTCTCTCTCATAATAAATAAACTTTTAAAAATCTTAATTAAAAGTAGATATAACAATGGGGCACCTGGGTGGCTCAGTCAGTTAAGCGGCTAACTTTTACTCAGGTCATGATCTCGCAGTTGGGCAGTTCAAGCCTAGAACCTGCTTCAGATTCTGTGTCTCCCTCTCTCTCTGCCCCTCCCCGACTTGCACTCTGGCTCTCTCTCAAAAATAAACATTAAAAAAAATTTTTTTAATTAAAAAAATAAATAAATAAAATGAAACCCTCCCCATCCCTGACACGCCTCAGGCACTGTGCAGTTCTCGGTCTCCATTTCTCCCATTCTCATCAGTCACTCCAATTTGGCTTTCATTCTATCAAGTTAGCTCTGTCACAGTCAGCAATGGCTTCATATCTGACTGCCAGTCTTTGCCCTCGTTTTCAGGTCATAAATCAGGATGGGACAAAGTCAAATGCTTCCTACTTCTTGAAATCCCTTCTTGACTGGCTTTCTAGGACAGCATATCCCTTGACTTTCCTCCTACTTCACCGGCCTTCTCAGCTTCCTGGCTGGACCTTCACTTCTCTATGGCCTCAGGGATGACTTCAAGGTCACTCCTAGGGCCTCTCTTCTACATGAAATTAATCCCTACATGAACTCATCTAAGTCTGTGGCTTCCCATATGACATACATACTCCTGACTCTCGATTCTATGTCACTGGCCTGGATTTCTAACCCCAACGTCCAGACTCATCTGCAACGCCAGCCTACTGAAAACATCCCCTTGGGCATGCATCTCTAACACGGCCCAAACCAAAGCCTCTCTCTTCATGCAAAAAGGACTTTCTCACAGCCTCCCCATATCACTAAAGGGAAATTCTAATTTTCTAGTTGCTCAGACCAAACAATCTGAACTCACCCTTGACATCGCTCTCTCCTGACTCATCACAGCAAATCCTATTGGCTCTACCTTCAAAATACATGCAGCAGGACTGCTTCTGTCACTACCATTCTGACCCCAGTCATTATCACCTGAATTACTACACTAACTGCCTAATGGTCTCTCTACCTCTTCCCACCTCTTTGCTGCCCAGTCTCTGATTTATACTCAATATGCTAAGCCTTGGAATAGTCTCTGGCTGCCATTTCACCTCAGAGTAAAAACCAAACTTCTCATAATGGCCTGTCACAATCCCCTATGATGTGTCCTCAGTCCCTTCCTAGCTTTATCAGCTACTACTATTCCCCATGTCCATTCTGCTTCAGGCATGCTGGCTCTCGAACTGATCCTTGGACAGGCCTACCATGCTCCTTCCTCAAACTTCTGTACTTTGAGCTACCTACAACATCCTTCTCCTGGGCTCTACATGCCTCATTCTCTTTCCTGTCTCGTTCTCAGCAGAATCCTCATAAGGAAGTGTTTCAAACCACCTCATATGAAATACTCCCTCTGCCCATCCAAATCAGCAAGGAAAAAGTCAAACTTTTGCTATTTGCAGATGACACAATATTCTATGTCAAAAACTTCTAGAACCAGTACATGAATTTAGCAAAGTCACAGGATATAAAATCAATGTGCAGAAATCTCTCACATTTCTATATACCACTAGCAAAGCAGCAGAAAAAGAAATCAAAGAATTGATCCCATTTGCAATTGCAGCTAAAACAGTAAGATACCTAGGAATAAACCTAACTCAAGAGGTAAAAGATCTATACTCTGAAAACTATAGAAAACTTAAGAAAAAACTTGAAGAAAACACAAAGAAATGAAACACTCTGCCATGCTCATGGACGGGAAGAACAAACATTGTTAAAAATGCCTATGTTACACAGAGTAATCTACACATGCAATGAAATCCCTATCAATAAATCACCAGCGTTCTTCACAGAGCTAGAACAAACAATCCTAAAATTCGTATGGAACAACAAAAGACTCTGAATAGCCAAGGCAAAGAAGAAAAACAACACCGGAAATATCACAATCCTGGAATTCAAGCTATATTACAAAGCCGTAATCATCCAGATGGCATAGTACTGGCACAAAAACACACAGACCAATGGAACAGAACAGAGAACCCAGAAATGGACTCACAACTATATGGTAAACTAATCTTCAACAAAGCAGGGAAGAGTATTCAGTGGGAAAAAGGCAGTCTTTGACAAATGGCACTGGGAAAACTGGAGGGCTATATGCAAAAGAATGAAACTGGACCACTGTGTTACACCCCCCCCACACACACATCAGAATGGGTGAAAGACCTAAATGTGAGACAAGAAACCATCAAAATTCTAAAGAACATGAGCAGCAACCTCTGTGACCTCAGCCACAGTAACTTCTTACTAGACCTCTTTACTCACCAAAGGTAAAGGAAACAAGATAAAAAGTTTGCAAAGTGAAGTAAACAATCAACAAAACTAAAAGGTAACCTACAAAATGGGGGAAGATATTTGAAGGTGATATATGTTGAAAAGTTAGTAACCACAGTCCATAAAGAACTTATCAAACTGAGCATCCAAAAAACAAACAACCCAGTTAAGAAATTGGCGGAAGGCATGAATAGACACTTTTCCAAAGAAGACATCCAGAAGGCCAACAGACACATGAAAAGATGCTCAACAACACCACCCTTCATCAGGGAAGTGCAAATCAAAACCATGATGAGATCCCACCTCACACCTGTCAGAATGGCTGACATGAACAACACAGCAGGTGTTGGTGAGGCTGTGGGAAAGGGAAACCCTCTTGCACCGCCGGTGGGAATGCAAACTGGTGATGCCACTCTGGAAAACAGTGTGGAGATTCCTCAAAAGACTAAAAACAGAACTACCCAAGATCCAACAATTGCACTATTAGGTATTTACCCAAAGGATACAAAAATACAGATTCCAAGGGGGACATGCATTCCAATGTTCATTGCAGCATTATCAACAATAGCCAAACTATTGAGAGGGCCCCAATTTCCATCGAATGATGAATGGATAAAGAAGATTATATATATAGCCACAATGGAATATTACTTGGCAATCAAAAAGAATGAAATCTTACCCTTTGCAATGACATGGATGTAACTACAATGTACCATGCTGAGTGAAATAAATCAGAGAAAGACAAACAGCATGTGATTTCACTTATATGTGGAATTTAAGAAACAAAACAAATGAACATGTGGAAAGTGGGGGGAATAAAAAGAGAAGAGAGGGAAACAAATCACAGGAGACTCTTATGACAGAATAGACTGAGGGTTGATGGAAGGAGGTGGGTGGAAATTGGACTAGATGGGTGATGGGTATTAAAGAGAACACCTGCTGTGATGAGCACTGGATATTGAACATAAGTGATGAATCACTGAATTCTACTCCTGTAATCAATATTGTACTATATGTTGGCTAACTAGAATTTAAATAAAAAAAAATACACCTCCCCTCTCAATGATTCCCTATCCTACCTGCTCTAATTTTTTTTTAACCATTTCTCCTATGACCAATTGACCTATTCTGTATTTGCTATTTTCTCTCTTTTCCAACTAGAATATAAGACCCAAGAGACAAGGGACTTTTTGTTCAGTTGCTTTTATTTTTCTGCCTTGTTCTATTTCATTTTGTCTTCTCTTAAATGGACACCACCAGAATAGTTTTAAAAATTCAAATATTTCTTTAAAAAAACAGTGACGATTGTCACCACCCTTAGAAGGTTGAGAGGGTGTCGGGAGAGGACGCAGACAAGATGGCTGACACATACAGGCATTCCAGCAGCAAGGCTGCCTATGAAGAGCTTCCCAAAGAGCATGCAGCTATGACAAACCCAAGGATTCCATCTCTAGCCTTGGTGTTTCATAGAAGTTATCTCACATTCTAATAGTCAAGAAAGGAAAATTCCTCCATTTTAACTGCTTCCCAAAACCACACATAAAGCTCTCAGTCCTAATGAAACAATCCTACAGTACAAGGTTGTACATGTCTGTCCCTTTCTCAACACTGAAAAGCTCTTCAATCTATTTCAAAACCTTAAAAGCAATTACCTCCACCAAGTTATGTATCTTGCAGCCATCTTCCTGAATTAGCTTGTACTTTTTAGAAAACAAATCACTCTTGTCCTCCAGAGCAAAGGCAGCCTCCCTTCTGGGCTCCCTCCGGGGAAGAAGCGTACACTCCGCCCACGCCTTCATGGTCTGCTGGATCGCTTTAACATTGCTCTGCGCGCGCTCAACTCTGCGCGCCAGCTCCAACGTGGCCGTGTTCACCCTCTCGATGTAGCCCCAGCAGTCATGACGCCACGTCAGCGACGTCGTCGCCGCCCGCAGCTGCTCTTCCACGGCCTTCAGCTCCTCTTCAACCAGAGGGTATTCCACTTCCAGAAGGGTCTGCTTCAGCTTATTATACCCTTGCACAAGAAGTTCAAGATTTCCAATGTACTGAGCAAAGAAAATCCCCAAACAAAAAGTGCCAAATATGTTAAAGCTGTGTATCTTAAAGGCATAAAAATACTACAGGTCTACCTGTTAATCGTCATAAATCAAGATACTTGTATTCAGGGGCGCCTAAGCAGCTCAGGCGGTTGAGCATCTGACTCTTGATCTGAGCTCGGGTCATGATCCCAGGGTCATGGGATCAAGCTCTGCACTGGGCTCCATGCTGAAAGTGAGGTCTAAGATTCTCCCTCTTTCCGGAACCCTCCACCTCTCTCCCCAACTCATGCACATTCTTCCTCTCTCTCTCAAAAAAAAAAAAAAAAAAAATTCAAGCAAAAAAATTTTTCTGTTAAAAAATTGCCTCAATAACACTGACCTTTAAAAGAGTGTTTCTTTTTTTGAAGACGGCTAGAGCTGAATCTGGTATATTGGATTTCTTCAACATCAAAAGGTATTTCACTTCTCTCAATACAGCCACTAGCTATTAAAAGAAAATCAAGGAATGTTATGTATTTTAATAATAGCATTCTCTTTTAACACACGTTAAATTCCAAATACTTATAATTGCAACCAGGGATGCCTGGGTGGCTCAGTCGGTTAAGCGTCTGACTTCAGCTCAGGTCATGATCTCACGGTTTGTGGGGTCAAGCCCCATCGGGCTCTGTGCTGACAGCTCAGAGCCTGGAGCCTGCTTCAGATTCTGTGTCTCCCTCTCTCTCTCTGACCCTTCCCTGCTCATGCTCTCTCTCTCTCTCAAAAAAAAAAAATAAATAAATAAAAAATAAAAAATGAAATTGCATCCAATGATTACAATATTCTCCAGTTGTCAAGGTACAGAAGCTGCTGTTTCACATGCTTTTTAAGTAACAATCATACATTTCTATGCTGTGGAAGTATAAGTAATAAAGGGATGTATTGCTGGCTAGGGCCCACAGTGAAAGAAGACAGCAACATGTGCACACGGACTTGTGTGTGAAATTCAAGTCCATAAATGGACCTCAATCTTTTCCCAGCACCCTTGTTACAATGTTTGTTTTGAAAACATAAATTTGTTCCAATGTGACTGATACACAAGCAATGTGATCATACCACCCATTTTGTCTGTGCTTATCTGCAATTTCATTAGCAAGAAACAGTAGGTAAATGCTAAAAACTGCACCCAGCTCAACCGAAGGCTTACATATAGGCGTGGGGCACCAGGCGGCTCAGTTGGTTGAGCGTCTGACTATCTCAGCTTGGGTTATGATCCTAGGATCGTGGGAGTGAGCCCCACATTGCGCTCCCCAGTGGCGAGGAGCCTGCTTGGGATTCTCTCTCTCCCTCTGCCTCCTCCCCTACTCATACTCGGATGGCTCAGTCAGTTGAACATCCAGCTTTGCTTCAGGTCAAGACCTCATGACTAGGCTCATGAGTTCAAGCCCTGCATCGGGCTCTTAACTGACAGCTCATAGCCTGAGGTCCACTTCAGATTCTGTGTGTCCCTCTCTCTCTGCTCCTCCCCCTATTCACACTCTGTCTCATTCTCTCACAACAATAAACATTTTTTAAAAACTTTAATTAAAAAATCATTTAGAAATACACAGAATGCTCATATGTAAACAGCCATCAAGAACTTCAGTTCCCTCATGCCCACTCACCTGCAAGGGGGTGGGGGGCAGGGTACACCTTTCTGCCTGGTATCAGGTTACTCTCTTTCCATCCCTTCACAGTAACACACAAACTACAACCTTTTCAAAATCCACTTCCGTGAGCAAACTTCAGGTCTTTGTCTTGGGAAAGCCATATTTACTGTAATATCTACATATTATTTATTTAGCCATTTAAAATGTATAAAATAATGCTGTTATTCCTACATTCCTTTTTAATTTTTATTTAAATTCCAGTTAGTTAACATACAGTAGAATATCAGTTTTAGGTGTACAATATAGTGATTCAACACTTGCATACAGCACTCAGTGCTCACCCATCCCCTACCCACTTTCCTGTGTTAACCCTCAGCTCCTTCTGTTCTCTCTAGTTAAGAGTCTGTTTCTTGGTTTGCCTTTTTCTTTTTCCCTTTGTTTTAAATTTTCATCCAAGTTGGTTAACATATAATGTAATAATGATTTCCAGAATAGAACTTAGTGATTCATCCCTCATATATATAACACCCTGTGCTCATCCCAACAGTGTCCTCCTCAATGGCCCTTCCTCATTTAGTCCCTCCCCCCTACAACACCCCTACAGCGGCCCTCAGCTTGTTCTATTTAAGAATCTCTTATGGTTTGTCACTGTTATTATCTTATTTTTGCTTCCTTTCCCTTATGTTCATCTGTTTTGTATTTTAAATTCCACATATGAGTATAGTCATAGGATATTTGTGTTTCTCTGACTTATTTCACTTTGCATAATATACTCGTTTCATCCACGTGTGGCAAATGGAAAGATTTCATTCTTTTTAATTGCTGAGAAATATTCCATTGTGTGTGTGTGTATATATATATGCATATATATGTATATATACACATATGTATACAAGTATGTGTATATGCATATAAACACATGTACATGTGTATATTCATATATACATGCATGTATATACATATGTATATGTGTGCACATGTATAGATACATATGTATATGTGTGTGTATATACATACATATATATACACTTATATACACACACATGGAATATTTCTCAGAAATCAAAAAGAATGAAATCTTGCCATTTGCAAAAACATGGATGGAACTTTATCAACTCATCAGTCAAAGGACATTTGGGCTCTTTCCAGACTTTGGCTATTGTGAATAGCACTGCTAAATATTGGGGTGCATGTGCCCCTTTGAAACATCACTGCTGTATCCCTTAGATATATACCTAGTAGTGGAATTTCTGGGTCACAGAATAGTTCTATTTTTAATTTCTTGAGGAACTTCCATACTGTTTTCCAGAGAGACTGTACCAGTTTGCATTCCCACCAGCAGTACAAAAGGGCTCCTTTTCCTCCTCATCCTCAACATCTGTTGCCCAAGTTAATTTTAGCCATTCTGACAGGTGGTATCTCATCGTGGTTTTGATTTGTGTTTCCCTGATGATTAGTGATGTTGAACATCTTTTCATGTGTCCGTTAGACGGCTGGATATTTTCTCTGGACAAGTGTCTGTCTTCTACCAATTTTTTCACTGGATTATTTTTGGGTGTTGAATTTGAGAAGTTCTTTATATATTTTGGATACTCACCCCTTTTCGGAGAGGGTATTTGAAGACATCTTCTACCATTCCATCAGCTGCCTTTTAGTTATGCTGATTGTTTCTTATAGTGCAAAAGCTTTTTACCTTGATGAGGTCACAATACTTCATTTTTGCTTGTTTCCCTTGCCCCCAGACACGTGTCTAGTAAGAAGTTGCTGCAGCTGAGGTCACAGAGGTTGTTGCCTGTTTTCTCTTCTAGGATTTTGATGGCTTCCTGCCTAACATATAGGTCTTTCATCCATTTTGAGTTTATTTTTGTGTGTGGTGTAAGAAAGTGATCCAGGTTCATTCTTCAGCATGTTGCTGTCCAGTTTTCCCAACACCATTTCCTAAAGAGATGGTCTTTATTCCATTGGAAATTCTTTCCTGCTTTCTCAAAGATGAGTTAGCCATACATTTGTGGGTCCATTTTTTGGGTTCTCTCTTCTGTTCCATTGATCTGTGTGTTTGTTTGCCAGTCCATACTGTCTACATGATTATGGCTTTGTAATACAGCTTCAAGTTTGGAATTGTGATACCTCCAGCTTTGGTTTTCTTTTTCATGATTGGTTTGGCTATTTGGGGTCTTTTCTGGTTCCATACAAATTTTAGGACTGTTTGTTTTAGCTCTGTGAAGAATGCTGGTATTATTTTGATAGGGATTGCATGGAATAGGTAGATTGCTTTGGGTAGTACTGACATTTTAACAATATTTGTTCTTCCCATCCATGAGCATGGAATTTTTTTTTGAAATCTTCAAATTCTTTCATAAGCTTTCTATAGTTTTCACTGTACAGATCTTTCCCCTCTTTGATTAGGTTTATTCCTAGGTATTTTATGCTTTTTGGTGCAATTATAAATGTGGTCGATTCCCTGATTTCTCTTTCTGCTGCTTTATTATTGGTGTATAAAAGGCAACCAATTTCTGTACCCTGATTTTTTTATCCTATGACTGCTGAATTCATAGATCGGTTCTAGCAGTTTTTTGGTAGAGTTTTTGAGTTTTCCACATAGAGTATCACATCATCTGTGAAGAGTGAAAGTTTGACTTCCTCCTGGCTTATTTGGATGCCTTTTTTTCTTTGTATTGTCTGACTGCTGAGAGTAGGACTTCAAACACGAGGTTGATTTATGGCAGTGAGAGCGGACATCCTTGTGTTCCTGACCTGAGGGGGAAAGCTCTCAGTTTCTCCACACTGAGAATGATATTAGCAGTGGGTATTTAATATATGGCTTTTATGATCTTGAGATACTACATTCCTATTTTTTAAAGTATTGCTTATAGTTCTTTTATTTTGAGAGAGCAAACCAGGGAGGGGCAGGGAAGAGCGGGAGAAAGAACCTCAAGAAAGCTCCACTGCATGCCCAGAGCCCTACATGGGGCTCGATCATGACCATGATGATGAGGATATCATCAGTCAGCCACTTAGCCAACCAAGCCACCCAGTCACCTCTTATTACAACTCTTCAAGTATGACAGCACTAACCTCATTTTCCCCACAAGCCTGGTACTTTTTACTGTGCAATCTTTTCCTAGTGCAGTGATTTTGAGGAATGAATATGTCATGTAGTAGAAATGACTGTTCCTCTAAATCACAGGTTCTGTGCAAAAGACTTGACAACACATTTTTAAGGTAAATCAGTTGACTCTCCGAGGTTGTCACATCCGGGGGTTAACTATTAACATACAGTCTGCGTTTTTATCATCGCTTCAGGTACAATCACAGGAATTATCCCTGGAACATCTCAGGAATTTAGTTTCTGTAGGCTGGTTTTATGAAATCAGGGATGAAAGAAATCCTCAGTTCTCGAGGTCATGTATTTATAAGTATGTGCTAAGGTTTGTAAACATAATTCAGTGATGCTATTCTTTATACTATTTTAGGGCCACAGATCAGAATTGGGTGCAGATCATGACTATCAAATCCAGTGAGGTTCATTTCCTATCTAGGCCTACAATCAAACTGAAATGAAAGAGCAATCACTAAAAAACAGTATATAATGTTCACTATCTAAAAAATTAGTCAATTTTTGACTTATTTTTTTTTGTAATAGCAACTTACAAAAAGATATTTTTATGTTTGCCCTTTCCTGTAAAGCATCTTCTTTTAAGTAAACAGAAAAGTTTAGGAGAGCCTGGGTAGCTCATTGGGTAAGTGGCCAAATCCTGATTTTGGCTCAGGTCACTATCATATGGTGTGTAGGATCAGGCCCTGCACGAAGCTCACGCTGACAGCATAAAGTCTGCTTAGGACACTCTCTCCCTCACCTGCTGCCCGTCCCCCACTCATTCTGGGTCTCTTTCTCTCAAAATAAACACACATTAAGAAAAAACTTTTTTGTGGTCTCCTGCCAAATTCTCCAAGTGGGAAATAGGTTAAAATACATACATGCCTACATACATATCATTTATCAAATATATGCACATAGAGTACATTATATATAAACATATACACATATGTAATTGCTCTTAAACGTCCTGCACTTTCATTATTATATTATTATCAATTACATAACAGGTAATAAACTTTTGAGAAAATAAACTTACTCAGAGAATTTATGAAATTTCTCTTTGTTATGTGGTGTACCCTAAGATAAAAAAAGATCTCTTCAATAAAGGTAATTTTCATCCAGGATACTATTTAGCCATTCATATTATTTGGGGGTATTTATATGTTGTTTTGTGTTTTTTAACACTACTTTTAAAAATTACTAACTTAACATATTAGAGTTTATTGTCCCCCTGAAAGATATTATGACAAATCATTTACCATTATTCACCCAAAGCATTAAAAAATGTCTCTCATTCCATACATTTTGCAGACTCCCCAAATCTTAACTTACATGATAAAATTTTAATGAACTAAAAACAAAATTCAAGCCAGAAAACTCTGATAAAAGACTAATGATTACATTCAATTGAGCTAACACTTATCAGGTCTTACGACACGTCAGACACTATGCTGGAAACACAGAACGCAAAGATAAAATAAAATGGACCTCAACTCATTATTAAGTGAAGGTGGAAGTGGTCATTACAAGGCAAAATAAACAGTAGTTAATACAGCATTTGGGAAACAAATCTCTAAAACAACCTATTAATTGTTTTCAGGGGGACCTGTGTGGCTCAGTTAGTTCAGCATCCAACTTCGATTCAGGTCATGATCTCACAGTTTATGGGTTTGAGCCTCCCATTGGGCTGGCTGCTGTGAGTACAGAACCCAGTTTGGACCCTCTCTCCCCCTTTCTGCCTGCCCCTCTATCACTGGTGCTCTCTCTCTCTTCTCTTAAAAATAAATATTTCTTTTAAAGTTTCTGGTTATATTCCTCGTAGCACTGACATTCTCCCAAAATTAAATATCAGAAGTATCAGGGATTTACTTGTAATAAAAACTGCATCTATAAAACAAGTTACAAACATCAAACCCCTACCTTTGGGTCAAAGTTGACACTGAGAAGACCATTTATGGCACTGAATTTAACCAAGGGTTGATTCAAATTGAATTCACAGATTTCATCAACATTACTTTTCCATTCATCATAGACAGAATTTTCAAATTGGTCTAGCAAAGTTGTCATTTCAGTATACTTCTGATAAACTAGGGCATCATCAGGACCTTCCAAGAATCTGTAGGAACAGGATTTTTCTACTTTTCTATATATTAGATTTCAGCTTGACTACTTTACAATGAAATATACAATAAAAAAATATGATAAAATGCACTACAAAAAACAGGAATAGAAACAATAAAGGCCAAATAATGGTTATGATTATCTTTGCCTTAAAAAGACAGTTATGAAATTAATGGAACTCCAAAGAGGTAACTCAAAGTCAACATCAGAAAGTTACCAATTCCTACAAAGAGGAAGGTACAGAAAATTTGCAAAATAAAAGAAGTGCTAGTTACTGAAGAAAACTAACAAAAAGCTACCAACAGATTGTTGTGAAAAGGAAAAGTGAAAAGAAATTATGTATAGACCTAAAGAGATCAAGTTTTAAGAGTCCCACTGAATGTATTTTAAAAGCATGGGGATGAATCCTTCTCAGTGAACTGAGGCAATGAAGAGTTAAACAGGGCAATGACTCTTTAAGTGCTAAAATGAACAGCTAGCTCTCTGAACTCCGTAAAATTTGCCTGTTCCATTAGGATGGTTTTACCATGAAATAAGCCTAATAACTTACAAATACCGGAGAGATGCAAAATTGGACCAAAATGTTTGAAGTCGTTCAAGGACCTCTTTAGCCCACTTGATGTTGCCGGCGGTAAAAGGCATATTCCTGTGGAGAACTACATTTCCATGTTCAATCTGCAAAGTGATATTTTGGTGAAGAGGAAGAAAGGAAATATTTAATCACAGTGCATTCCAGCCTTGTAAGCAATTGTTCATTTTGGTAGTTTTACAGCACAAATACATAAAATCTATGTGTTAAGAACTTGATTAGTAGAGTTATGGTCCTAAGCCAAGTTCATCTGCATAAGGAAACAAATTAAATAAAGGCATAAAAGCTTTAGTGCCTGTATCTAATCTTTAGGTACCATTAAGTCAAGTCCCAACTGATGGCCATTACCCACAAAAATGATGCTTCGGATGTGCTCAACTTCGCCTCTACTTACCTGCTTCACATGTTCATTATACAGCCGCTTACACATACCCAACTCCGTGTCAAACATGTGCACCAGTGTGCTATAATGTGGGCTGAAGATTTCCATGACAACCGGTTTCTCTAGAAAATTCCCAAATACGGTCAAAAGCTGTGAAAAATCAAAGTTAAAAGGTTACAAACTGTGGGTTTTTAATACAAATACTCCGTTATTTCTCCCATAAAGCCTCCTATATGACTAGAGATAAAGCAAATATCTAGAACCCTCTAAGAATCCGGAGGTACCTCCAAACTGAAAACATTTTCCCAATAAAGCCAACACTAAAAGTGAGGTCATTTCCCTGCCTCAGCAGAAAATGAGAGGAGTCAGAAATTAACTGCTGTTTGGCAGCAATCCCTCCTCACAGGCAACGCTCCTTCCACCTGCTGGGCACCAGGAAAGGTTTTGAGACTTTTCAGATATAAAAACAGAAGCAAAATGAATTTCCTCTTTATTTGTTCTCTCCTCCTACAATATGCTCTTTTGATATAAGAATATCTGTATCAAGGACCTCCAGGTCACACCTTTAATAATTACAGCGGGGGCGTCTGGGTGGCTCAGTTGGTTTTGCGTCCAACTCTTGATTTCAGCTCAGATCATGCTCTCATGGTTTGGTGAGTTCGAGTCCCTCAGCAGGCTCTGAGCTGGCAGGGTTGAGCCTGCTTGGGATTCTCTGTTTCCACCCTGCTCCCCGCTCCCCCCCGCCAAGCTGTCTCTGTTTCTGTCAAAATAAATAAATACAAATAATTATAAGAGTAATTATGCCGAATGTGGCCTGTCCTGTGCATGGCAGCCATGTTTCCTGCCACACCACTCAGCTACCCCCAACACTGTGGCGGGGGGGGCAGCAGCGGTGACCTGCTCCAAGGTCAACTAGCCCACAAGCAGACAAATATTCCTTTGACATGAATGCCCTACCTCAAACTAATGCCTTGAATTCACCACATTCTCTCCTCATCTGGAAAAGAATCGAGGCATAGCAGCCTGAACTGAACATAAACTATTAGCAAGCGGTGGAAACCAATGAATAGGGAGACAGAAGAAAAAGACATGGACGAGAACAGCATCACATCACCAGCAAGCAGGACAGTCCTTCAACTCTCCTCGCTCAGTCCACGCTCCCCACCCAAATCCAAACCAACTTTCACCGCCAGTTTCCACAAAGCTCAGCTACCTGGGGAGCCTAACCTTGGATCTCCATTAGCCTCCTGCCTGATTTTCTGCCCCATGAGGATCCTTCTGTGTGCCAGAGTCAGACAGCTTTCCTTGCAAGCAAAATGATATCATTAAAATGCATACTTTCATATAAGCAGTGTTTAAGTAATGCTTGCAAGGTGCTAGGTACTCTATTTAAGGGCCTTAAAATGCTGTTATCATGTGTTTCAGATAAGAAAACTGAGCTGTGGAGAAGGAGTCATTTCCCCAAATTCACTCAGCTAGTGGCAGGGCTGCCATTTGACATTGGGCAGTCTGCCGCCAGGGCCTGGGCTTCCCTGTGTGGGCCCTCAACAACCAAGGGGCCACTTAAAATTATTGTGTCACTTGCTCACTCTGCGTGGGCTTCATCAAATGTTAGTTATGAGGCCTGTTATACAGATATTTCTTTAAAAGAAGATACCTCCTCAGAGTCAGTAAGTATCATCAAGATGGCAGAAACCAGTATACCAATGTATATGCCTTCCCAGTAACATGGCCAAAAATAAAGTTTTGTTACTCCTCTTAGGGAAGTAATAGGTGTTCCTCAAAATTTGTTTTCTTTAAACAACTGCTGGCGAGGATGTGGGAAGAAAAAAAAAAAGTAATGCTCAAGCATGGTTGGTGGGAACACAAACTGGTGTATCCACTGGGGAAAACAGTATGGAGGTTCCCCACAAAATAAAAAATAGAATTACTGTATGATCCAATAATTGCACTACTGGGTATTTACCCAAATACTAAAACACTAATTTGAAAAGATGCACGCACTTTTCTGTTTACTGTAGTATTATTTACAAAAGCAAAATATGGAACAGCCCAACTGTCCATCAATAAATGAATGGATACAGATGTGGTATATATACAATAGAACATTAGCCTTTAAAAAGAATGAAATCCTGCCACATGCAACAGCATAGATGGATCTAGAGGGTATAGTGCTAAGTAAAATAAATCACTTAGAGAAAGACAAATACCCTATGATTTCATATATGTGGACTTGAACAAAAACAAAAAAGACAAAAAAAAGACTCTTGTAAAAGAGAACTGGTGGATAGCAGAGGGGATATAGGGTACAGAATTGATAAAATAGATGAAGGGGACCTAGAGGGAGTCATGCTAAGTGAAATAAGTCAGGTGGCAGACAGACACCATATGTTGTCACTCCTAGGTCTAACAGGAGAAACCTAACGGGACCATGGGAAGGGGAAAGGGGGGAAGAGAGTTGGGGAGAAGGAGGAAGGCAAATCATGAGAGACTTTTGAATGCTGAGAACTGAGGGCTGATGAGGGAGGGAAGAAGGGGGGCACTTGTGGGGAAGAGCACTGGGTGTTATATGGAAACCAACTTGGTAATAAACTATTAATTAAAAAAAAGAGTACATATAGATGAACAGAGTAATGTACACAGAATTGGAGTCTTTTATTGGTTTTTTGTTGTGGTTTTTTTTTTTTTTTTTTTTTTTTTTTGAAAGAGGAGAGAGATAGAGGGTGTGAGTGAGCATGCGTAGGGGAGGGGCAGACAGAGAGGGTGAATTTCAATCAGGCTCCTGCCCAGTGCAGAGCCTGACTCAGGGCTTGATCTGACAGCCAGGAGATCATGCCCTGAGCAGAAATCAAGAGTTGGAGGCTTAACTAACTGAGTTAAATAATGTAATAGAATTGTTGAATCGCTATATTGTACACCTGAAACTAATGTAACACTGTATGTTAATTACACTGGAATTAAAGTTAAATAATGGGGGAAAAACCCTTTTCTTTAAAAACACCTTTACTGTTAACATTTTCTAAGTATTTACATAAACTACCTTCACTGCAAAGGGGGAAAAAAGTGAAAAAATTGTACAAAGCAAAATGTAGATTTAACTATCTCAGAGGTCAGTTTAGACACATTAGGCTTTTTGTTCCCCCGGTAATATCAATTCTAACTACTATAGAAACTGCTCAACGTTTTGAAACCTGCTTAGTTAGCTGCTACCTAGCAAAATGCAAATAAACTTCCTCCTTACAACCACTATTTTGTTGACCTTGGATTTTGTGTTAACATTCAGAAGCAAACACTGACTCACAGATTCAACAAAGTGTAATCCTCCAACAGCAGGGAAATGCACTCACTTCCCAACATGCTCGTTCAAACACTTAACGTACTGACCACAACTGAAATAACAGAAACTTCCCAACCGCATCTCATCCTGCCTGCCTGCTATGCTATCGAGACTTGACTCCAAGCATAGAAAAGACGCAGAGGCTACGGGGAGGTTGTAGAAGCAGGAAATAGTAGGAAGAGAAACCTTAACCATTTGGGTAGTGCACATGGTCAAATATCTAAAAATTACCCTCTGGGATGAGAACTACGATCATTTGCACCGCTTGCTTCCTGTCGTCACGGCACTGAGAGCTATTTTATAAAGAGCATAATAAACGCTTCCTTCATATCAATCTCAAAAGATTAAAAGCAGACTCCCACTTCGTCTTTCTTCTCCTAAACATCCCATTTGAGATCCGTAAGATCTCCCTAAATTTTCCTCTGCTTCTCACTTCACCACAGAACGTGCCTTCTCATAAGGCTGTTGCCACCGTTCAAGGGCCGATATTTTTTCCTGGGTTTGCCGCTTCCCACAATGTTTTTTTCTGTTGGCACTTGAACCATTAGACACTTCCCAATTTTACCACTTTCAGTTTTACCGTCTGAGGAGTCCTCGAGATACTTTAACTCGGGCACTTCTATCTACCTTCATGCAGACACACTACCTCTCAGAGAAACATCTGTTAGCATTTGGCTTTGTGTTGTTTTTTATTGAGTGTCAACACTGTAGGCTTTGAACTACAGTTTCACATTAGAGGAGACCGGTGTTTGGGTCCAGGGCCCTTCCTGGTCATGTCTTGGCCAAGAGCGGGCATGAATTATGGTCTTCGGAGAACCATCAGCAAATATTTATTCCCTAGGACCCAACAGCAAACAGTCAGAGCCCATCATCCGGTCCCTGTGACAGAAATCATTTTTTCCTCATTATGCAACCCTGTAATTTTTGTCCTCTGCCACTTCTCTCCCTGCAGTCTACCCTCAGCAGCGTAGCATTCTGTTACTCTGACGACCAGACAGTCCACCCAACCTCAAGCAGTGATTAAGTGTTGGCTTCATAAGACACAAAGGAAGGGATCTAAGTGTAACAACAAATGTAAGATGAGGTCCCACCCCCGCAGAGTTACTAGACAGGAGCTCAGGCGAGACGTTTCCATCGACAAGACAAATGTGTGGAAAGTTGAAGAAAAAAATGTGTGACAAAAAGACAAAGTTGTCCAGAAAAAAATAAATGGCAGGCACTAGAATAGAATCCATACCAACTGGCATGCTACGAGGAGATGAGAGACCTGAATGAGAAAAGGTAGGTGGGGCACCCGGGTGACTCAGTCGGTTAAGCATCCAACTTTGGATCTCACAGTTCCGGAGTCTGAGCACTGCAGTGGGCTCACTGCTGACGGGCCAGAACCCACTTTAGATCCTCGGTTTCTGTCTCTCTCTCTCTCTGCCTTTCCCCAGTCACACTCTCTTTCCTTCTCAAAAATAACCATAATTCTAAAGATGTTTATGTATTTACTTTAGAGAGAGAAAGAGGAAATGCACACACGAGTGGGGGGGAAAGAGAGAGAGGAAGATACAGAATCCAAAGCAGACTCCAGACTCCAAGATGTCAGTGTAGAGCCCTAGGTGGGGCTGGAACGCACAAACTGTGAGATCATGACTGAGCTGAAGTCAGACACTTAACTGACTGAGCCACCCAGGAGCCCCAACATTTTTTTAAAAAGGTTTTTAGGGTTTTTTTTTTAATGTTTTATTTATTTTTGATACAGAGAGAGACAGAGCATGAGAGGGGGAGGGGCAGAGAGAGAAGGAGACACAGAACCGGAAGCAGGCTCCAGGCTCTGGGCTAGCTGTCAGCACAGAGCCTGATGTGGGGCTTGAACCCACGATCGTGAGATCTGACCTGAGCCGAAGTTGGAGGCTTAACCGACTGAGCCACCCAGGCGCCCCTAAAAAGGTTTTAATAACAAAAACAAAAACAACAGGTAGGAGCCTCTGTAAAGAAAACCATCTACATTCTTTCCTCCAGTTGTTTATAAAAGCATGAAAAACAGGAGCTCTAGTAAGAGAGAGTATGAGACACTACTACAGAACAGTGAATTCTGCTATAAAAGAACATATTTATAGTGGATTGCTACACGAAAAAGGCTACCAAGGAGGGCCAGCCTATGATGTCACTTTTGTCAACGAGATACATACATGCATATCTAGCCAAATAACAAGTAGTAGCAATATTAAATAGTAATTTCTGAGAGATATGGTCATAGGCTGCTTAATTCTACAATAATAGGCTATATATTTTGGCCAACAGCATCTCCATTTCATCTCCCAGCTCTTACAAAATGAACCACCAATTGATCCTTGTCAATTCTCCATGTAAAAATGCTTTCCCAGGGCAAGACAAGTCCACCTTCACCACCAACTGACGAGTCATCTGAACTTGAAGGTCCAAGTCGGACTGTATCTTCCATGAAGTCTGTGTCCGTTCTCTTGTTTCGCAGTGCCATTTTCAGTGAATTTTGTCCAAGATTCCCTAGGTGTGTTTCTCCTGAAACAGAAGCCTCAGTTCCTCTTGTGGGATGTCCTCTGACTTTACGTGACACTTCCAGTTCTTTTCTTTGACAAGCAAGTTTCATATACTGTCCCTCTTCCTCATCTCGTAAGCTGTCCTTTTGGGAAGTCTGCAAAGATGCCTTTCATTTACACAACTCAGAATACCTATATACTACGCCGCATTTCTTCAGTTCTCTGCCCAACGTTTTTTCATGTCTTAACATCTGAAAGTGGACTATGTTATATAATCGACGAAACCATAATTTTTTGGCACCACTTTCCTTTCTTTGTACACAAAACAACGGCGTGTCTGATAACATATGGTGTCTTGTACCTGATGAGATATAGTACGCAAACTGCTATTCATTTCAGAGTAAGGAAGTGGCCAGGTAAACCTAACGTAAGTCAACAACGGGAAAGAAAAAATCTTAGATTAAGAGTTATTTCCCACTTTTCACAGTGGCTCAATTTTGAATGAGGATTTCACAGCCCTTGCCGACCTCACTCAAAGGTAACGAGAGCTAAAACAATAAACCTGAGAAAAGATTGATTCCCCAAACTCCTAACACTGACCATGTCCAGAGTGCACATCATTCTTTCGAGCATTATGTAAAATTCAATTCGGGGAGGTGAATGCAAACAGCAGGTGACTGCTTAATAGTTTACCTGGATCTGAAAGGAATGTACTCACTCTTTTCATCTAACAGTCTAAATTATTCACTAGGAGAATATTTTTTTAATGATAGCTTCTTCAGAACTAACCTTAAATGCAGCTTCTAACCCGTTGCAGTTAAAGAAAGCTTCACAAAGAATTGTCCCAAGCCTTCTGTCAAAATCCAAAGTTTTGGACTTAAAGGTAACATAATCACTTTCAAATTCCTGTAAAATTCAAAGGGAAATAGTTTATGGGAAAGTTTCCAACAGTGAAAATAGCGATCCCCCGAGCATGACATACCTCCCTCCCTCCCTTCCCTGCACCATCTTTCCTCCCTCCCCATGCCCCCCCCTTCTCCCATCTCTCTGAATGTTTCACAGCAGGAGTCCCGGGAGAATCAAGGAAGAGCTATATCTGACTGTCCAAAACAGGAGACTTACAGGAAACTGAGCAGTGAGCACTGCCAGCCCGTGTTTTCACTGGCCTTTCAACCGGCTCAGACCCCGACACCAGCGGTTGGACCCACCAATCTGTCCTCCTCCCAACGCTTTTTTTTTTTAATAAGCGACAAAGCAAAGCTTTTCAGAAAATTAAAAAAAAAAACCCATCCTCATTGTAATTTCAGTGTACCTTTAAGTTTAAAGAGGAAGGCTTTTCATTTTGTTTTTCATGAAGCAGAAAACCTACCTATTTCTTCAGGTGAGAACAAAAACCACAGGTCTGTAAGGAAGCGTCATCTGTGATACGGATCAAACACAATGCTCTTCCATTTTCCCAGTGTGTTAAAAGGCAGTTAACAACCCCCCAGTTTCCTAACAATAACCACCCACTCGCGTAATTAGGAAGAAGGAAATCGTGAAAGCAGCATTATCATCTGCACGGCAGTGCAGTTCGTGGTCTTCGCCAAAGAAGTCCCAGAAATTCACTAACACCTTAGGCTTTCCAGGCAGGCTGCCCCTAGAGCGTGTGCCGCCCATTTGACATCACAGAGTCCTCTGTTACCTCCATAAACGAAGCTCATGTATTAATAACCACAGTAAGAATGACAGCTAACATTTATTCAGTCTTCTGTTCTGAAGGCTTTACAACATTAACTCAACTTGCACAAATGCCACATGGTGTAGGTAATATTGTTTCTGTTTTATAGGGGACAAAACAGGGGCGCCTGGGTGGCTCAGTCAGTTAAGCGTCCAGCTTCGGCTCAGGTCATGATCTCACGGTTCATAGGTTGGAGCCCCGCATCAGGCTCTGTGCTAACTGCTAGCTCAG
>NC_043701.1:95928765-95934641 GCF_006229205.1 Suricata suricatta | reverse complement strand
TGTGTAGAACTAATGTTAATTCCTAAATATTTGGAATTAACTGAAAAATACTCCAGTTAAACAGTCCAGTCCTGGATACTTCCTTTGGGGAAGTTTTTCTTTAAAGTTTATTCTATTTATTTTGAGACAGAGACAGAGTGAGGGAGGGAGGAACAGAGAGCAAGGCAGAGAATCCCAAGCAGGCTCTGCACTGCCAGCACAGAGCCCGATGTGGGGCTCAAACTCATGAAACTGGGAGCCAAAACCAAGAGTCAGATGCTTAACCAAGGGAGCCACCCAGGCGCCCCCCTTTTGCAGAGTTTTTAAATCACAAATCCAATTTCCTTAATAGTTATATTGTTTAAATTTTCTATTTCATTCATCACAGGGGGAAAAAAATGTCAACCAGGTGGGGAGATGGATGTTAACTAAACCTACTGTGATAATCATTTTTCAATCATTTCTTATGTCAAACTCATGTTGCACAACTAAAACTAATACAATGTTATACGTCAACTTTATCTCACCTTAAAATTTATTCTGGGGGCACGTGGGTGGCCCAGCCGGTTAGGCATCCCACTTCAGCTCAGGTCATGATCTTGCGGTTCCTGAGTTCAAACCCACATCAGACTCCCTGCTGTGAGCACAGAGCCCACTTCCAATCCTCTGCCCCTCTCCCACCCATGCAGTCTCAAAAATAAACATTAAAAGTATCTCAATTTATCTTGTTCTTACTGGATGAGCTGTGATAGTTCTGCTCTTTGAGGAACATTTCTTCTAGGTGTCAAAGTTACGTGTGTAGAGGTTTTTTATTGTGATATTGCCTATTATCCTGTTGATGTCTGCTGAGGATGCAGTGGTAGCCCATTTCCTTCCTGATATTGGTAATTTACTTTCTCACTTTGTCTTTTCAAAGAATTAACTCTGACTTTCCTTGATTTTTCTCTATTTTTTAAATTTCATAGATTCCTACTCTTTACTGTTTCCTTTTATCTGGGTGCTTTGTCTCTATTTTGCTCTTCTTATTACTAGGTTCTTCCCCCCTCACCTGCCCTCCTGCCCCAGGTTCTTAAAGTGAAAACCTAGATTGCTGATTTGAGATGTTTTCAAGGTATACATTCTTAGTGCTATCACTTTCCCTCTCAGAACTGCTTTGGCCGTTCCCACAAATTTTGATAGGTTCTATTTTCATTTTCATTAAGTTCTCCATATTTTATTCCTTTTGACATTATTCTTTGGTTCATGAAATATTTAATGATGTGCTTTTCAGTTTCCAATGTTGAAATTTTCCTGTTATGTTTATGTTATTGATTCTTTTTGATATCACTGTCATCAAAGAATATACTCTGTACAATTTCAAATATCATACATTTGTTGAGGTTGTCTTATGGCCCAGATATGGCATATCCTATCCTGGTATATGCTTCCTGAGCGCTTAATAAAAATGAATTCTATTTTGCTGCATCGATTAGATCTTCCTGGTTGATGTTATTAGTGAGTTCTTCCACATCCTTACTGATTTCTGATTCACTTTTTCTTTCAATTTCTCAGAAGGGACCAATGAATCTTGGAATGTAAATTTGTCTATTTTTCTTTTCGGTTTGATCAGTTTTTCAATCACATATTTTGCTGCTGTCTTCTTTGGTGTACACATTTAGGATTGCTAGGTCTTCCGGGTAGATTGACCCTTTTATCATTAAATAAACATCTTCTCTGGTAATTTTGTTTTATGCTAGAAAATCTTCTTTATCTTATATATATAGCCATTACTGCTTTCTTCTGATTCATATTTGCACGATAGGTCTCTCTCTGTCCTCGTATTTTTAACCTACCAAGGTGATTATACTTGAAATAGGTCTTATTTTTTAGTACACTCTGGCAAGCTCTTTGTATTGGTGTATTAAGATCATTCACATTTAAGGTAATGATTGCTACATTAAGGCTTAACGCTGCCATTTTTTTGTTTCTTTTCAGGAATTTTTCTCCATTTCTAACTGTTGTTTTCAGTTCAAATGATTTCAACTTTTTTTAGAATTACATTTGGTATATAGTGTTATTATATAACTGCATATAATAAATTCATATAATATATGTGATATATACAATACATGTATTATATATAGTGATATATAGTATTTCAAATGTATCTCTTTGTATGGCTCTAGATTTTATACCTAGATACACATATATATTATTATATTATACATACACTAATTACTGTCTAATGTCATCATCTTTCACCAGTTCAAGTAAAGTATGAAATCTTTCCTCCCAGCGATGCTTGGGTAGCTCAGTCAGTTAAGTATCTGACTTCGGCTCAGGTCATGGTCTCCCAGTTTGTGAGTTTGAGACCTGTGTCAGGCTCTGTGCTGACATCTGAGAGCCCAGAGTCTGTTTCAAATTCTGTTTCTCCCGCTCTCTCTGCCCCTCCCCCACTTTCTCTCATGTTCTCTCTCTAAAATAAACATTAAAAATATTTTTTTAATCCTACCTCCAACAATCCAGGAGTCAAGAAGGAATCACAAAGGAAATGAAGGCTATCTTGAGACAGGAGTTCTAAGATGACGGCACAGTAAGAGGAACCTGCGCTCCCCTCCTCCCAGGACACACATTGAATGTAAGTCATTCTGAAAATGATTGAAAGATTAGCCGAACAGATCATCCACAGCTCAAGACAAAGAAGTAGTCACGGTGAGAAGGGAAGAAAAGACAGAGATGCAGTTGAGAACCACACCCCCAGGGTAGGGACCCACAAGTGAGAGGGATGCCACAGGTGTTCCTCCCTGGGGCACAGTGTGATCAAGCCACGTATCAAGCATATTAACCTGTACCTAAATCCCTGCCCCCATAACACTTGGCTTTGAGAAGGGCTGCACTCCAGGAGAGCCAGAGGCTCACAGGAAACTGAGACTGCTCTTAAAGGACCGACACACTGTACCACTGTGCGCAGGGCCCAGCACAGAGCGGCAGTTTGTCAAGTACCTGGGTTACAAGTGAGGGGCATCTACTGACTAATTTTGGAATGGGTGCTGAAGGGGCAGAGATCTACAAGAGCTTTCTCAGAGAACGAAGTGCTGGCGGGTGCCGTTTTTCGTGCCCCCCTTCCATCTAGCTGGCTGGATGCTTGCCAGAGCCCACTCTGACTCTCCGTCTGCACTGCTAACATGTTCACCCACCCCAGCGTTCCCCTGCTACTTCAACTGATTCTGGACATTTCCACATTGTCTGATGAGACTTTGGATCTTAAACCTTGTTTTTGCTGACTTTCCCTGCACTGCTCCAGCCTCAATATTGTCAGGGAGACATTTACATCCAGGTTCTCAATGGCGTCCATTCACACCTAAGTGTGGGGAGCTCTTTACTATGGCTAGGCATTCAGGTTCCACCTGTGGTCTCCACAGAGGCCACAGTGTAGGGGACTTCGTTACCACTTGGCCACAAAGTCTGGACACTCCAGCAGGCTTCATCTGAACTACTGCAGTGGGTAAGAATGCTATTGGATGAGGAAAGAGGCCCAGGATTCCCATAGGGTCACCACTGACGCCACCAAGAGCGAGCTCATTACTGGCCAGTCAGGATGAAATCACATCTCTCAGGCCAATCTCTGACACCATCCCAGTGGGGTCAGGGGGCTGAGGTACCTGTTACAAACTGGTTTTTAGTCTAGACTCCCCACTCAATCTTCGGTGACATGGATAGGAGTGGGACACATTTTGTTCCGCCATGTTTGGCTGAACTAGAGAGATTATGGTCGGCAAGCTTTCGGTCTTACTATGCTGCCCCTTTCTTAACAGAGATCAGGCTTTTACTGGGGCTTTTTAGGTCTGTGCCCATTGGTGTTTCCATACTGCCACTATATCCAGTTCCATGCCTGGGTCATTTCAGGTGGCAAGAAAGGCCCCTAGCCAGTCCACCTCTTTTCACCCTTCAGAGTCTCTTGTTTCACTTGTAGTAACCAGTGTTTTAGTCCTACTTACTGAAAGGAATAGGGAAACCTGTATCCATTCCATCTTCCCGGAAGAAGTTCCTAAGTGAATTTTTTAAAGAATGGTGTCTGTTACTTTGCCATTTAAAAATGAAAAGTACATCAGTTCAATGGAATAATACAGAATTGTTTAAAAAGTAGGCAATACTTTTGTAGTGATACAGAACGACCGCCAAAATGTATTGTGACAAAAGCAAGATATAAAGGATATGGAGAGAACGCGACCTGCGCAGAGAGAGAACACGAAAGACTATCGACGTGTGGAGGCTAGTGCATCCACCAAGCATCTTTGGAACATTATACAACAAACTCCTGATGGTAAGTGCCTTTGGGGAGAAAAACTGGAAGACTTCAGAAAAAGACAGCAGGGTAGGAAGGAGGCGACTACATCCTGCATAAGCTACCATTTCCAGAAGGACAAATGAGTCCTGTTTTTAAATAATAAATTTTATCTTGAAAAATAAGTGGGTAAGATATATGAAAATCCTGTAGATGGCTAATGTAAAATGTGTACCACAAAAATGAAAAATGCTATACATATATATATATAAACAGAAGAATTAATCATTCAGTAGACTTGAACAAAGATTAAATATTGACCTTTGGGATTTTTCTTACATTTATTCATTTATTTATTCATTTATTTATTCATTTATTTATTTATTTATTTATTTAGAGAGAAAGAGAGCAGAGAAGGGCAGAGAGAGAGGGAGCAAGAGAGGGACAGAAAGAGGGAGGGATAAAGAAGAGAGAAAGTATCCAAAGCAGGTTCCATGCTGTCAGCACAGAGTACAAAGCACAGCTCCATCTCACAAACCATGAGACCATGACCTGAGCCAAAATCAAGAGTCAGACACTTAACTGAGTGAGCCACCCAGGTGCCCCTAAATAACAACTTTTAAAATGTATTTTGGATTCTGGGACAATGACAGGCTAGGTACCTGAATCAACCCTCCTAATAAGAACTAGCAGGAAAAAGCAAAACAGACACACAGCATCTTGGATCACTCCACCTCAGAGCGCAGGTCTTCAGAGAGGTTCCTGCAACTGCCCCAGATGAAATTATGGGGTTCAGAGCTCAAGGCTGCAATCCGCTCCACTCTGTGGGGACAGTGCAATCTCAGATAATTTACTTGATCTCATCTGCCTGGGTGTCGCTCTCAGGATTTTAGGGAGAATTATAGTGTGAACACTGGGCACAATTCCTGGCACCCCACAATTGCTCAGTAAATATTAACAGACTGAGTAACAGAAACTAAGTGGAAGACGTTCCTCTCACAAAGAGTCACCACCCTGGCTTAGTTATCCAGGGAATTTTACTTATCAAGTAACACCTCAAAGTCAGCCAAGCAAAGCTGCTGAGCCTAATATCATCTGACCAGCTGTTAAATACAAACAATTAATAAAGCAAATCTCTTAGCAAGTCTGTTGTCTTAATACAATATTGTTGTGTCTACATTCATTAATATCAACCTTCCTGAGAGACTAGAACATAATGAATCCAACCACTAAAAAGAAAGGATAATTATGTAATGTGACAGAAGTGCTAATTATCGTCACCATGACAATCACATTACCATATATAAATGTATGAAATTACCATGTTGTGCACCTTAAATCTGCATGATGTTATAGGTCAAATAAATTTCAGGTAAAAAAATAATGCAGAGATCGAAGAAGACACCAAGAAATGGAAAAATATTCCCTGTTCATGGATCGGAAGAATAAACATTGTGAAAATGTCATTACTACCCAAAGCAATCTACACATTCAATGCCACCCCCATCAAAATTGCACCAATATTCTTCTCCAAACTAGAACAAACTATCCTCAAATTCATATGGAACCACAAAAGACCCCGTTTAGCCAAAGTTATATTGAAGAAGAAAACCAAAACGGGAGGCATCACAAT
>NC_043701.1:95919135-95928665 GCF_006229205.1 Suricata suricatta | reverse complement strand
GGGGGGAAGACAGGTGGTGGTGATGGTGGAGGGCACTTGAGGGGAAGAGCACTGGGTGTTGTATGGAAAACAATTTGACAATAAAATATTATGGAAAAAAAAATAATGCAGGTCTCTCCCCATAATCCTATCAATCTCAAAAGTTCCATAGGAAGAAGTCAAAGTGGTCTTTCTATTCAAAAATAATTGAGAAACCCAAGAGTATTTTCATGGACACAACTGAGAAAATCCCCATTTTCTGTAAATGGACCACAGTGGCACACCTGTTTTGCCACACCAGTGAAGGCTCAAAGCCTGATAATAGGCTTGAGATTGATTAACAGAGAAATAAATACTAGCCTATCCCAAAGCAACAATTATTTCTTTAATTTACTGAAACATATTTAAACCAGCATTATACCAAAGTCGCGCTACACTCAACTATGTTAGCACTAGTGTATATTCAATGGGGATCGGGGAGCAGGGTGAAGTATGCGCAGCGGGAGGAGAATGACACCAGGGCAGGCGTGTGGATACATGTGTATGAATATACTAGGTTGGAAATAATTTGACAAAATGCCTCAAAAAAAATATGAACTGAATTCATCATAAAAATCAATACATTAAATTCAGCTAAAAAGTACCAAATAAAAAGCTTATGGAGCAAAAAATACATAATCATTGCAATATTCTGAGGCAATCCTGAACCAGAACGCATTCAAAAAAAAGCAAAGCTCTTCTTCAACGTAAGCACAGCAATTAAATGAAGTTCTGGCTATTTACTGTTCTAATTTTAAGGAATGACTGAAATCAAGGAGCTTCTTAGTCTGAGGCAAGATAACCAGATAGGATGACGAAGGAGACTTTGAGGGCAGGTTACTGACATCTCCAACTCCCACAGCGATGGCACAAGCAAGCTTCCCCACTTTACCTGAGAAATAAGTGGGGCTTCAAAATACTGAATACCAAAACACAAATACCCAGCAAATATGTATGTCAAGAGCAAATGAGTTTTCTATTCATTCCTACATGTTTGTGATTGTCCAAGACTTCGGGCACACAGGATAAATTCAGGACCGTTGGCACTGCCAAGGCAATGACCTCGCTAACCCTAGCCTCGTTCTCCAACGCCGGCACTCTGAAACCCTGCCGGGGCTCCTCATCATTAGGAAATCCAGACCTTGCTATCCAGCGTGCCCGAGGACCCCCTGCCCGCTGGGTCTCGCACTCCTCAGCCAAGATGCCCAGGAGAGCTAAGCCGAAGCCCTGCTAAGAGTTCTATTCCATCCAGATTCACTGAACACCCGCCAAGGGCTAGACATCTTACGAGGCTCTGAAGATGAGCTCAGGCCATCAGTCACCACAGCTGCAGGGTCCCCCTGCTCTTCCACACAGCAGTAGGACACACGATGGCTATGGCCTCTCACTATTACTTCTGCTTCCCAGAGCTGACGACAGTTCAGCAGGATATGTCGGCTGCCCTTGTCCTTCCCAAGGCTGACACACTACGCTTGTATGTTTCAAAGAATCAGTTATTCGACCAAATATAAACGCATTAGTGAATAAATTCATATTCTGTATAAAACAACGAAGACAAGAGCTGTTTTTTGTTTTGTTTGGTTTTTTTGGTACCCAGACTTCGCTGTTGCTGGCCAACAACTGAAATTAGGTTATTTTTATGCTAGAGCTGCAGGGATGCTCACAGGTAACTCCCTGGCTATCAACATGCTGGGAGTGGCAGAAAATAGAAGCAGCTGAAGTCTGAAAAGCTTCCCCTTATTTCCTTGAGGCTGAAATTCTACAACTATAAATAGCACTAAAGAATAACAATAAAAAATACAAGAGACGATATACATGTTAATCATCTATGTAGTCAATGAACTGAAAATAAATGTTTAAATAGACCAAGAAATTATCCAGTGATCAGGAAAAGGCTAAAATAAAACACACAAGTTACAGAGACATCAGATAGTCATACAGAAAGTTCCTTTTCAATACACATAAATAAGAAACAAATCCACAGTTAGTCCACTGCTACATTAGAAACGGTTCTAAATGTTCTAACTTTTAAATGCGAAGACCTAAGTTCCAGTCTCTGATCTACCACCAAGTAGGTAAGAGACTTCAGGCAAGTCTTTTAACCTCTTTCATCCTAGAGAGATGGTACCAGATGATCCCTAGTACCACTGTGGCCTTTTATCCTTTCTAGCTTTAAAATTATAGGCTTCTATGAAATGGAAATGCAAGGGTGGGGCACCTGGATGGCTCAGTCAGTTAAACCTCTGACTTTGGCTCAGGACAAGATCTCACGTTTGTGGGTTCAAGCCCCACGTCGGGCTCTGTGCTGACGGCTCAGAGCCTGGAGCCTGCTTCTGATTCTGTGTGTCCCTCTCTCTCTGCCCCCCTTCTCATGCTCTGTCTCTCTCTGTATCAAAACTAAACAAAACATTTAAAAATAAAATTAAATTAAAAGATTTGTAAAAAAAAAAAAAAAAAAAAAAGAAAATGCAAAGATACCGTATTACTGCAATCAGATGGGTCGTAAGTGCTCTGTTTAAAAAGTTCGCAGAGTTCCATGAATTCTTCTGTCATCTCATGGATTTGTCCATTTAAAATCGCTCCTTTGGTACCACCAAATTCAAGTCTTTCCAGCTTTTCAAATTCCAACATGGTGACAAATATATCCTTTGAAAAACACATAGTACAATAAAGATCTTCCCACCACCTTGAGCGGACAAGAACGTCTTAAAGCTAAGGAAAAACACTTTGAAGTATACAAAATCAGTTAGTTAATGGACACTTACATGACAGACAATAAAAATATTTAATTGAAGAAAGTTACCCCCTATTTTTAAAATCATCCTCCCATTTTCACATTTTCTAAGATTTTCTAGCAACTGCAGGTGTTTGCCTGCAGCACGTACTTTGCTGCAGCTGAGCCCACGATTCCCTAGTTTTCTGTCCTTCTGATTCCAAGTCAGAGCCCCAGGGAATACCGAAAACTCCTCTTTTTGGCTGCCTATACTTTGCAATGAATCACTTCCCTTGATGAAAGGGGGTGTAGGACTGTTAAGGAAGGGTGACAAGTTGCCTGGAGTTAGGCATTTAGCAGCCAGACTTTAAGAGGCATTCAAGCTGATTAAGTGGCGAGAATTTTCAAAACATTAAGCTCTAAATTTGGATGAAACACAACAAATTTTATATTAATAAGAAAGTCCAAACTTGATAGAAAGACCTTTCTAAAGAATTTAGGGCACTACCCCTACTTCCACCGTATTTTAAAAAACCCTACCCATGGGGCGCCTGGGGGTCTCATTCAGTTACGCTGATTTTCAGCTGAGGTCATGAGCTCGCAGTTTATGGGTTCGAGCCCCGGGGAAGGCTCTGTGCTGACAGCTCGGAGCATGGAACCTGCTTTGGATCCTGTGTCTCCCTCTTTCTCTACCCCTTCCCCATTCATGCTGTTTCTCTCTCTCTCAAAAAAAAAAAAAAAAACATAAAAAAAAAAAAAACCCAGCCAATTGGCTCTATACACTTATGTGTGTTTTCATTTTGTGTTTGTTTTTTAGGATTCTGAAACATATTTATACATAGCACATATTTCCATGTTATTTAATACGTGGCTTCCATATTTTTATAATTTATGTATTTATAAATTAAAATATAATGTGGTATTTTGGATTAGCAAATGGATTTTCCAGGTATAGAATCCCAAAGTCAAACATTAAACCTAGAAAGGAAAAAAGTCCTTAGTTTACAGATTCATGATTTACAACTGTCTTCCAAGAGCTTACTAAGTTATTAAGTGAAAGGTCATTGGTACATAGTAGAGTTTCACTTAAACTCAGTACACTAAAACAATCAAAAAAATAATTTAAAAAAGGAAACAGAAGGTAAAGCCTATAAAACTATCTTGATAGCACTGGCCTTGAGAGCCAGGGGCCTAAGAATGACTGGGAATGGAGGGCTCCCACTCCCCCATCCAAACAGAGTAACTGCTTCCTGAATAGAAAAAACTAGAAGATTTTTTTTTAACCCACCTCCAATATGAATAAATTACAGGTCAATAAATGAATACCTCTATTTTCATGAAACGGTCCAGAAATTTGTCAAATCTACAGAACACCAGTTGAGACTGGAAATCCCATGGTTTTGGCTCATTTCCCGTAAAATAGCTTGCCAGTTCTTTTCTATAGCTGAAAAAAGACTTTTTGAAAGTCTTGAAGATGTTAATGGCCACCTGCACCTTTTCCAAAGAGTCTTCGACTTCTTCCTTCAAAAGGTCTTCAGGTGAAAGGTAAATTAATGCCTAGGATTTAATGGGGGGAAAATGTTGAGGGGTACCTGGCTCAGTCAGTTGAGTGTCTGGCTCTTGATTTCAGCTCTGGTCATGATCCCAGGGTCGTGGGATGGAGCTCTGCATGGTACGTGGGGCCTGCTTAACATGCTCCCTGCACCCCTCCCGGACACACGAGCACATGGTCTCAGAAAATATAATAAAGTTGCTTCAAAAAGATTTTTTTAATATGGTTAATATTTAGTGAAAACACCAGGTTCAACTAATCATTAAAACATTTTTTGGGGGCACCTGGGTGGCTCAGTCAGTTAAGCAGCTGACTTTGGCTCAGATCATGATCTCACGGTTTGTGGGTTCAAGCCCCACATCAGGCTCTGTGCTGACAGCTCAGAGCCTGGAGCCTGTCTTCAGATCCCGTGACTCCTTCTATCTCTGACCCTCCCCTGTTCATGCTGTCTCTCTCTCTCTCTCTCAAAATTAAATAAAAACATTTTTAAAAAAAACGTTTTTTCAATGAATCATTTTAAAATGATACATGTCTAGAATTGGGCAAGCAATGCTGTGAGGAAAAAAAGTAAGTTCTAGAAATTCAGACACTTGGGTTTCAGTGACAGACCTGTGTACATTAGGACAATGCACAGGAGACGGAGACTCTACATTTCTGAATTTATACTTTCTAGCAGTGACTAAGTTTTTGCTAAGCTTTATAGGTATGACAACCATATCATCAAAATTTGTATGGATATTCTTGCCACAAATATTCTGCATCATTATTCCTTCATAAAAGAAATACACAAGCCGGAAGGAGAAATCTCTGAAATCATGAAACTTTAAAAATACAGTCACCTTACCTGGCAGCAGTGGGTCGTTTATCAAGGTGAAAAAGAGCTGTTAGAGGTGAGCATATCACTGGCAATTCTTTTAGGTTAGCAAGTTCTTCTGGGAACTTAAGCACATTATAAGACATAAACTCTAGTGGGGATATACCATAAAACTAGTTTTAAATAAAGGAAACAGAAAGAGGAGAAGGGTTTTTAAAAGAAAGACTCAAGGAGAGGCACCTAACTGGCTCAGTCAAGGCCCATGTTGGGAGTAGAGCCTACTTTTAAAAAAAAATAAATAAAAGACTCCGTAGCAGATTCATGTAGCACTGGCCAAAATCTCCAAAGTCATCGAGGTGCCTTCCTATCCTTCCCTTTCCATATTCGTTAAAAAACTATAAATTCTAAACATTCTCTTCTGTACTATTTCTCCTTGATGTATGTTAACCTCATATAAATTATAGGCTTAAATTTTGGGCCTTGAATTTTGAGTTTGCTTAAAAAGTTCTCTATCTCCATGGAGTATGTAATGAAAGCCATGGAGTTCAACTTACCAGATGGAAGGGGTTTTTTTCCTAAATGTAGACCTATTATTCTTCTACCATTAATGGCTGTGGTTTTACATGTAATATAGACTGTGTCATAAATTTGTAAGTAAGAAAATCATGTCATTTCCAAAACCCGTAACAATTAACATCCTTTCAGCATGAGCTGTAGAGTCCCAATCTATGCTCTTATTTCTCACTCAGACCCCATGGAAAATTACCCTTTGCACACAGACTGCTAACACCGCACAGAGAACAGAGAAAAGAGCTACTAGTAATCCCTTAGCGATGTACGTCATAAAGTAGTTCACATTTTGGTATGGGCTAGGGATTCCACAGATCTTTATCTACATATATTCCTCATAATAAATGTATACTGTATCCTTTTAGGAAGCTAAAAATAAAAATCTTTGGAGATTATTTGATTGCCTTCTGTTTCAGACGTCCCTGTGACTTAATGACCTATGTCTAACCTAACTTCCAGGCAGACCATCCTTAAGTTCATTTTTTGCCCTTCCTGACAGACCCTCATACAAATAAGACAATCAGAGCAATTGACCTTCCAAATACAAGGGTACAGTACTAAATAGTACTAATCATACGACACACCCACAAGACAGAAAATCCAGTCGATACCCTTTCAATGGGAAGCAGGGGTATTTGAGGGCAAAACCATCAACAAAGGATGGGAGACCTGGATGTCATCCAGTTAGAGGGGCCCCTGCTGCTTTTGTGACATTAGCTAAATTATCTCAGGATAGCTCAGTTTCCTTATCTGAAACTAGAGATAGAGATTTAGGTGAACCTTAAAATTCCTTCTAGCACTTAGCTTCTGAATTCTTTTCTGTTTCCTGTAGCAACTCTGTGTAGCATACCCAAACAGGGACACTCGATTCTCCCATTTGCAATGGTTTCAGCACAAACCAACAACAACAAAAAACCTACCAATTTTAGGATGAACTCGTCCCACTTCACAGGTCTTATAAACTAACACACTGCTAACCAATTTATCAATAAACCAATTAATCAATTATTAATTAACCCATTTATCAGTGATAGTATGTTAGTTTGACACCTGTCTTCCAGCTGTTGTTTTTTTTTTTAAGGTTTATTTTAAGAGGGAGGGAGGAAAGGAGGGAGAGGGAAGGAGAAAATGGAGAGAGGGAGAGAGAATCTCAGGCAGGTGCTGTGCTGTGAGCATGGGCCTCACACGGGGCTGGATCTCACCAACAGTGAGATCATAATGCGAGTGGAAATCAGGAGTCAGTCGCTTAACAGACTGAGTCCCCCAGGAGTTCCACCAGCTGTCGTTTATGTGCTTTTATGGACTCCTACTTTTGCTCAACCCTGGCATCACTTCTTTAAGCTCACGTCTCAGACATAAACCCTTCTTCATCTAGAATTTTAAATGACAATACCCACAACAGGATGCCAAACCATGGAACAGGCAGAGTGCTGGGCCTCGAGTGGTCGTTAGGTACAACACGCAGGCTGTAGAGTCAGGTTGCCAGAGAAAGGGGCAAAGCATTACCAAAAAACAAACAAACAAACAAACAAAAACAAAAAAACATTAGCAAAACTCCAGGATGCTATTGGCTGAGGTGGCCAGAAACTGGACCGCCTAGAAGATCAGGCATATAAAGAAAGTGAGTGAAGTCAATCAAAGAGACCAGGAGTAACAGCAGATGGTGGAGATGATGGTCACCAGCGCAGCACACGACCTTTCCAAAGGAGCACCTGAAGCCCCGCAGTGAACCGTACCAATGGGGATGGAGAAGCCACTGCTGCGACACCCCTGACTTTTCAGGGGAGGCTGGGACACTGAAATTTAAATGAGTCCTCTGCAGTTTAAGCAGCATTAAAACATTTCTTTAATATCATAAAAAATAAGAACACTGCGCTGATATATTAGCCAAATACAGGTGATAGGATGCCAGGTAATGACCTATGATGGGTAAGACAGCAAGAGTTTGCGTGTTTCATAAACACATTAAGGTCAATAGATTCACGGGACACAAAGTATACGAAAGCTATGTGATGTGATGAAATTACAAAAAACACAAAATGTATAAACACATATGAAATCATGGGACAAGAAACATGTTACCACTATATACCCAATGAATCAACCCTAATTTTTTACAAATGTTACCATTTGTTCAAAGCTGGCAAATTACAGTAAAACTTTTTACACAGTGAAAATAGCAAAGTAATAAACAATGTTTCATTAAAAAAAATTTTTTTACATTTATTTATTTTTGAGAGATAGAATGAGATAGAGCATGAGCAGAGAGGGTCAAAGAAAGACGGAGACACAGAATGTGAATCAGGCTCCAGGCTCTGAGCTGTCAGCACAGAGCCTGATGTGGGGCTCAAACCCACCACCTGTGAGATCATGACCTGAGCCAAAGTCGGATGCTTAACCAACTGAGCCACTCAGGCGCGACCCCTAGACATAATGTTTTAAAAAGGAATTTGTAAGGGCACCCATGTGGCTCAGTCAGTTGAGCGGTGGACTCTTGATTTCAGCTCAGGTCATGATCCCAAGGTCATGGGATCAAGCACCATGTCAGGCTCTGTGCTGAGAGTGGAGCCTGCTTCAGATTCTCTCTCTCCCTCTGCCCCTCTCCTCCACTAGTGCTCTTTCTAAAACAGACTTTTTTTGAAAAAATAAAAAATAAGCACAATTAAAAACTGCTCAGGAGTCATGAAAAGATTGTACCCTTTGATCAACATTAGAAATATATATTAAACCAATTATGCAAGTTAAGGAAAAAGGATTCCCACACCAAGTTGTTTGCTTGTTGCTTTTAAAAGAGACTGAAAGCAACCTGAATCTCCAACGACAAAATAATTTTTCAAGGAGATGGTAAAATACAAATAAAAATGATATGTATGATAAAATACAAAAATATGTATAAACTTTGGGAGAACTGAGTACAAAAAATGCTAATTTTAGAATGATAGATCTTCAGGACTATTTCCATTGTTAAAAATCTTAAGATTACTGTTGGATATGCTCATTGGATTAGTATACCACATATTACATTGTAATTAAACATCAAAGTATTATTTTAAAATATAGAGCCTAGTGGCACCTAGATGGCTCAGTGGGTTGGACTCTTGAATTCAGCTCAGGTCATGATCCCAAGGTTGTGGGATGGAGGGCTGCACTGGGCTCCACTCTCTGCTTGAAGCCTGCTTAAGAGTCTCTTTCTGGAGGACCTGGGTGGCTGAGTCGGTTAAGCATCCGATTTTGGTTCGTGAGTTCAAGTCCCGCATTGGGCTCTGGGCTCTGTGCTGACAGCTCAGAGCCTGAAGCCTGCTTCAGATTCTGTGTGTCCCTCTCTTTCTGCCCCTCCCCTGCTCATGATCTGTCTCTGTCTCTCAAAAATAAATAAATGTTCTGCACTGCAAAGGAAACAATCAAGAAAACTAATAGGAAACCGACAGAATGGAGAAGATAGTTGCAAATGACATATCAGATAAAGGGCTAGTATCCAAAATCTACAAGGAACTCACCAAACTCCACACCTGAAAAACAAATAACCCAGTGAAGAAATGGGCAGAAGACATAAACAGACACTTCTCCAAAGAGGACATCCAGATGGCCTACAGGCACATGAAACGATGCTCAACATCACTCATCATCAGGGAAACAAATAAAAACCACCCTTAGATACCACCTCACACCAGTCAAAGTGGCTAAAATGAACAAACCAGGAGACTATAGATGCTGGTGAGGGTGTGGAGAGACGGGCACCCTCCTACACTGTTGGTGGGAATGTAAACTGGTGCAGCCGCCCTAGAAAACAGTGTGGAGGTTCCTCAAAAAACTATCAATAGAACTCCCCTATGACCCAGCAATAGCCCTGCTAGGGATTTACC
>NC_043701.1:95897159-95919035 GCF_006229205.1 Suricata suricatta | reverse complement strand
AGGGATAAAGAAATGTGAGGCATAGGGGCACATGTACCCCAGTGTTCATAGCAGCAATGTCAACAATAGCCAAAACATGGAAAGAGCCTAAATGTCCATCACCTGAGGAGTGGATCAAGAAGATGTGGTATATATATACAATGGAGTATTACATGGAAATGAGAAAGAATGAAATATGGCCATTTGTAGGAAAGTGGATGGACCTCGAGGGTGTCATGCTAAGCGAAATAAGTCAGGCAGAGAAGGAGAGAAACCATATGTTTGCACTCATAGGTCTAACAGGAAAACAGGAGAAACCTAATGGAGGACCAGGGGGAGGGGAAGAGGGAAAGAGTTGGGGAGAGAGAGGGATACAAAACTTGAGAGACTATTGAATACTGAAAAGGAACTGAGGGTTGAAGGGGAAGGGGGAGGGGGGCAAAGAGGTGGTGATGATGGAGGAGGGCACTTGTGGGGAAGAGCACTGGGTGTTACATGGAAACCAATTTGACATAAGCTATTAAAAAATAAATAAATAAATGTTTAAAAAATAAAAAAAATATATAAAAATAAATGAGACAGCAAAAGACTGGGGAAGAGTGGGGGAGAGCTTAGCTCTTCAGAGAACCCAGGTATGAAAGTTGGCTCATTACTGATTTTTGATTCCTAACATGTTGGGGCACATGTGACTACAAAGTCCACTTGGAAAATCAAGGAAATCAGGCCTTTGGAACATTTGGACAGAAGCCAGAAACAGTAACTATGCAACAAGAGGAGCTACATTATTTTTTTTAGGAGTTTAGCAAACTGACTATTGACACAGACTAGGGACCAGGAATAATAGGTCTATAGACTTAAAGGTGACCAGGACTTCTTTTAAACCTCTTACTACAGTGAATAACCAGCTCTAGCGTTTACCACCCAACCAGGGCTTTGGAGTAAGTTTTAAAAGTTCTCAAAATGAGATGAGGAGCCTTCAAAAGGTGTATAGAAGTTGTGGGTATAGTTGTTGACTATTCAATAGGGATCATGGTCTCTGACATGGAGATCCAACGCCATTAGGACCCAGCATACTTGCTTAACAACAAAGAACTAGAATCAAACTAGAGGAGTGGATAAAATAGAGGAAGCTGTCTCCTACAAAAGATGCAACTAGAGGCACCTGGGTGGCTCAGTCTGTTAATCGTCTGACTTTGGCTCAGGTCATGATCTCACACTTCATGGGTTCAAGCCCTGCGTCAGACTCTGTGCTGACACCTCAGAGCCTGGATCCTGTCTTCAGATCCTGTGACTCCTCTCTCTGACCCTCCCCTGCTCATGCTGTCTTTCTCCCTTTCAGAAATAAATAAAAACATTAAAAAAACATTTTTTTAAACAGATACAACTAGTTTGTGCGTCAATAGCTTAGAAATAGCTTTGACTGTGCCTCTATTAAATGCCATTTAGGTGATCTCCGGATGCTCATGACAGCCCAGTGAGGCAGCATCCTCACCGATTTTTAAAGTTTGAAGATGTAATTTAACTCCACTAGTGTTTCAATTAGAATTGAATCCAGGTTTGTCTGAGTGCAAAGCCCTTTTCCATATATTCCACCTCTTTGAAAGCACACACGCGCATGCGCACTCACTCACACACACACACACACACACACACACCCCTAACTCAATTTCATACTCCAACTATTCTAGACTGCAAGTCAGAAGATTTGTTTTCTAATCTGGATTTCACCCTAAATTGCCAGGGAAATTCAGCAAATGATGTGATTTTTCAAGTCTCAGGTAATTCATCTGAAAAAAAAAAAAAATACCAGGGACTGCACTGGAACGCAGTTCCCAAACCACTGTTATTGACCCTAGGTTCTGGGACCTGGGACAGCAAGAACTGCAAGCTGCTTGCCTCGTCTATGAGCACACTTTAAGGGTTCCAAATGCCCTCCCAAATTACCCCACTGTGTACTAAAGTGTTTTCCTTTAAGTTTATTTATTTATTTTGAGAGAGAGAGCACACATGCAAGTGGGAGAGGGACTGAGAAAGAGGGAGAGATAGAATCCAAAGTGAATCGCTTTCAGCATGGAGCCTGATACAGGGCTCGAATTCATGAACTGTGAAATAACCTGAGCCAAAACCAAGCCGTGGACACTTAACTGACTGAGCCACCCAGGCACTACGGTATTTTCACTGGCTATGCGACTCATAACTTCAACACCGCTAGGAGGCGTTAGGCTAGATCAGGGATTGAGGTCAATCACAGTTGTCCATCCTTCTCTGAGTAAGTGACCCAAAACTGTCCAGAGTGTCCCAGCTCCCCTGCCACAATGACTGGTCCAACGAGGGAATTAGAACCCACAGGACCAGAATTAATAAAGAAAGCCACTTTTGAGAGAAGTTCTCTGCTAGAAGGATCTACTTCTGGAACTATTATTAAAAGCCACCACACTTAACATGTGATGACCATAAAGCCAAACACAAGGACCAAAATAGGGGATGGCAGGGAGCTTTGAAATTATCACCTGAAACACGCTATTCCACAAGCTACTGCACTCTTAGACTTTTCAGTTCACGTGAATCCATATATTTTTTGTTTGTTTCAGTTTGTCGGTTGCAGCTGGAGGCAATCTGCTTTTCACAGACAGCATTCTTAACGTCTCAGAAGCCAGCCATATACACGGATCCTGATTCTCTGACATGTGTTTTACAAAAACTCCTTAGTGGTTCAGCTACACAAGCTGCTATGGAGCTTGTGACAGTGTGAATTGTGTCTCACTCCAAATTCTTATGTTGAAGCCCTAACCACCAAGGGGACCATCTAGAAATAAGCCTTAAGGAGGTTATTAAGTCATAAGAGCAGGATCCTAATCTGAGAGGGCTGTGACTTCATAAGAAGAGAAGAGAGCTTTTTCTTTCTCCACCACGTGAGGACTCAGAGAAAAGGTGGCAAGCGAGGGGGGTGGGGGGGGGAAGACCTCTAACCAGAACCTAACCATAAGGGTTAGGAGCCCCCAGTCTCTGAAATTATGAGACAACAGTTTCTGATGAGAAAGCCACCCAGTCTCTGGTATTCTGTTATAGCAGCTCAAGCAGACTAGGACACACCCCAACTGAGAACCACTGGATTACATGCCCTCCAAGTATCTTTTAGCTTTTAAATTATGTAATATTCTGATTTTATGGACCCAAGAAGAATGAAAGTTCACAGAAAAAATTTAAGAAAGCAGTCCAATTGAAAAAAAAAACAAAACATTTTACAAGTGGGGCACCTGGGTGGCTCTGTCAGTTGAGCAACTGACTCTTGACGTTGGCTCAGGTCATGATCCCAGGCTCATGGGATGGACCCCCATGTTGAGCATGAAGCCTGCTTAAGATTCCTTCTCTCTCCCTCTGCCCCTCTCTCCTGCTCACTGCCCTCTCTAAAATAAAAATTATTTATAAGAAAAAAATTTAGCAAGTGAAGAGTAGAGAATTATGAGGATTTCTTAACACCAATAATGAAACAATTCTTTTAAGACAACTATACTACTGTTAAATACTTTTTTCCAGCAAGATTTTCTTAACTTACTTTACTTTCCAAAAGTCTATCAGTCATCATTCCTGGGGAAACCAAAGGGAAAGCTACAAAGAAAGCACGACTCATATCTTTTATTAGACAGTGCCATACACCTCTTTGGAGAAAGGTAGGGTATTAAGCAAATCCAGTAACAAACTGTCCTTTAAATGCACCTGATTTTCAGAGCTTCTTTGTCATTTAGAATAGAAAGTCACCTTTCTATTGGCCTTTGTTATCCCAACAGTCTTTTCTGAACAAAGAAAGGAAAATGGCCTTCTGACTGTAAACTAGATGATTCTTTTTCATTGGCTTAATAAAACCCACCACATGGCAATGATTCCTCTTCTTCCTATTTTTTACTACTACATACCTGGTCAATGAGGAGATTGCAAAACTCTTGCAATAAAACTATAATCCGAGCAGGAGTATTATAAAACTTGGAATGACTCCAGATCAGACAGATGGTATGAAACAATGGGGCGATGAGCACACGGATTTGCGGGAATTCCGTCTCCTGGAGGCACTGAACGTGTGTTCTCAGGGGTCTCAGGAAAAGCTCCACATCCTGGGCTTCAAGGAGAGCTGAAAGTGAAGAAAATCACCATGAATGTGAGGGTGGTCTTTTCCTAAATTCACGTCACAAGAAAACAAAGCAGAACAACATGTGGTCCTTAAACGTGGCCCTCTCTTTTTTAGACGGATCATCCTACAGATGACCTACTATGGCTTTGGTCTTACACATGGTCCCTGTATAGCAGCCACTCCGGGGAGCCCTGGGACAGTTACCTACACAGCTCTAGCGAGTAGTAACACAGTGTTGGGTGGGAAAATGCCTTGACAACCTAAAGAAATCTACTCAACTCCATGAAGCTGCATGAGCAAAACATGGCTCCAAAGTTGCCGGCACCGTCATTTTATAGTGTGAGTTACAAGCCTCATCACTGCAATGTTAATTACTGCTAGGTACCAGGCACCTGTATTAAATAAACAAACACATATATGCATACATACACACGGAGAAGAATATTTTCAATTACCGCCTAATCTAATCCAAATCTCTTGATTAAAATTAGTCATTTGCAGAGCATGCAAATCAATCTCAGAATCATGAGTTCAAGCCCCACAGTGGGTGTAGACCTTACTTAAAAAAAAAAAAAAATTAGTCATCTTAATGTACCATAAATGGATTGCCATCAGACTGCATTTTATTCCTGAGACCAGAAATCCCTCTAATTAATGGAAAACAGACTTCACTTATGATGGCAGGGAATGGAGTAAATTCTTACTTCATGGTGCTATCCCAAAGAACTCCTGTCGTGGCCGAGGTGGGCAGGCAGGTGACAAACAAACCTGCCAACTTCTTTTGGCTTTGAGAGTTAGGAATGCACCCACTATATTAACATAGAGCCAATTTATGTGCCCTAATGATAAAGACATAGGAAGAAAGAGAGCATCCAGGAAGTCTTTTCTTCCCTGGTGCTGCTCATGTTTTGAAGATAGTATTGTCTTTACTCATGTTAATCTCAAAATTAAGTTAATGCATCTAATAGCTAAGTACCTTTAAAACATGGTAAGCTCAAGTGACAATTTCAAAAGGCCTCAAGTATGTCCTTGGGAGTGGGCTGTCCACCTCTAACTGACAATGGCTTTGGGACACTT
The DNA here is from genome assembly GCF_006229205.1 of Suricata suricatta. NCBI lineage: Eukaryota > Metazoa > Chordata > Mammalia > Carnivora > Herpestidae > Suricata > Suricata suricatta. The sequence continues at coordinate 95,913,853 of NC_043701.1, read as the reverse complement.
GTTCTACTGAAAGTGTTTGTGTCTGAATCTCCAGTCCACGCACTCCTAAGGCCCTGAGCACCCCTGGGATCTGTTCCTGGAGACGCTTTATCCACAGAAAATGTTCACCTTCTACTAACTAACACAGAAATGATTTCAAGCAGCCTCTACCTATCGAGGACATGCCTACCGTGTGCCTAGTACTTTGTACCCGTCACCTCACTCCACTGGTTCTCGGCCAGGAAATGTTTTGCCCCCAGGAGCCATTTGGCAATGTCGGGAGACATTTCTAATCATCACAACTGCACCAGGGGGAGGTGGGTGGAGGCCAGGGATGCTGCGAAACCTGCAGGAACGCACAGCTTCCCGCAACAATTAACCTGCCCAAGATGTCCATGGCGGTAAGCACTGACGAGGTTGGGAAATACCGCTCTAATCCTCAAAACAATTCTGCAAGGGGGCTGTTAATACGCCACTTCGGCCAAGGAGAACCGGCGGCTCGGCTACTTTAACATGCACTGAATGGATGTGGGACAAGGAAACAAAAGTGACTGCATTGTCAAAATAGACAATAGGTGGAGGAATTGTTTCCTGAGCAGTTCAGCTCATGGACATTTGGTAGCATAATGCTGGTAAACCAGATGGTTGATCAGAAAAATGAGAAGTGTGTACAGTGAGGAGACACCAAGGAGGGGTGGGAAAGCAGGAAGAGGCGACTAACTTCATTCGCTCAACAAGTTCTTACTAACGGAGGCCGGGCCCTGGGAATACAAAGTAATTCTGGAGGGTTCGCACATCCAGGAGACTCCCAACTTACGGTTGAGGGAGTTTCCCCCCCACCAAAAAAAAAGGTATATCTGATTAAAAACATCTTTCTGACCATCAAACTTGAATCACCTGGCGTGCCAGGGCTTGAGAAGGGTACTTTTGCCTCAGAGTGATTCATTTAAAAACAAACAAACAAACAAAAAAAACCCTGAAATAATAACCACACATTTCCACGTGTATCTGAAGCATTTCCTAACCTTACCAATGTTCCAATAGGAAGAAATTAAAAAGTAATTTTCTAATGTTAGAAACCAAAAACGTTATTTGTCCAATTACCTTACAATTTCATCACCTAAAACCTCAGTATCGTGTCTATGCTCACTTGCTTGAATAGGCCTAAAGAAACATGAACAGGGGTGCCTGGGTGGCTCAGTTGGTCAAGTGTCCAGCTTTGGCTCAGGTCATGATCTCACGGTTCGTGAGTTCGAGTCCCGCATTGGGCTCTGGGCTCTGTGCTGACAGCTCAGAGCCTGGAGCCTATCTTCAGATTCTGTATCTCACTCTCTCTCCTACCCTCCCCTGCTCACGCTGTCTCTGTCTCTCAAAAAATAAATAAAAAAACATTTTTAAAAAATTAAAAAAGTGGCGCCTGGGTGGCTCAGTCGGTTAAGCCTCCGACTTCGGCTCAGGTCAGATCTCACATTCGTGGGTTCGAGCCCCGCGTCAGGCTCTGTGCTGACAGCTAGCTCAGAGCCTGGAGCCTGCTTCCAGTTCTGTGTCTCCCTCTCTCTCTGTCCCTCCCCCTCTCATGCTCTGTCTCTGTCTGTATCAAAAATAAATAAAACATTAAAAAAAATTTCTTTTTAATTAAAAAAAAAAAAGAAACATGAACAGAAATCAAGAAATGAGAGAGCTAGCAGTCCTGGGTGGGGCTGAAACTGGCAGTGAGTGGACGAGGAGACTTTTCACTGAATAATTTTTTATAATTTCTAGTTTTTAACAATGTGCATATGTACCTGTTCAAAATTCACCAAAAAAACCCTCTTCCTCCATACGTTTAATCTTCACCCAAACTTTGATGATGACTTTGAGCATTTTTGAGCTAGTAAGTGACAGATGCCGAGCAGATTCAGACTCTGCTCAAGAATAACTGGACTGGGGCGCCTGGGTGGCTCAGTCGGTTGGGCCTCCGACTTCAGCTCAGGTCAGATCTCACGCTCATGGGTTCGAGCCCCGCATCGGGCTCTGTGCTGACAGCTAGCTCAGAGCCTGGAGCCTGCTTCTGGTTCTGTGTCTCCTTCTCTCTCTGCCCCTCCCCCTCTCATGCCTGTCTCTCTCTGTATCAAAAATAAATAAAACATTAAAAAAAAAAAAGTGAAATGCCTTCCATAAAAGTGAAGCAAACTTTAAAAAAAAAAAAAAGAATAACTGGCCTAACTGGAGCCCAGCTGCTGCCTAGGAAACTGCCACACTGTGCTTTCATTTACCGGCTGCAAAGGTCTTTGCCCTTCACACACACACACTCACACACACACTCACACACACTCCCATTAAAACTTCAAATCTAGGGGCGCCTGGGTGGCTCAGTCAGTTAAGCGTCTGACTTGGGCTCAGGCAATGATCTCATGGTCCGTGGGTTCAGGCCCCCCGTCGGGCTCTGTGCTGAAGGCTCGGAGCCTGGAGCCTGCTTCGGAGTCTGTGTGTCCCTCTCTCTCTGCCCCTCCCCCACTCATGCTCTGTTTCTGTCTCAATAATAAACATAAAAAAATAAAAAATAAGAAAATTTCAATCTAGAGGCAATTTGGTAGGAACCTATGATATTTCCTAAAAACAGTTTAATTGAATTAGAGGATGAAGTACTGAGGAGTATGAATTTATTAGAAGGGCCAAGGGCAATCATTTTGTGAACGTGTTAATGGTAGAAGGGGAGATGAGGCTGGACAGGCAGGCTGAGATCATGAGGGACACCAACACCAGGCCAGAAACCAAGAGTCTTACCATTTTTCACAGCCACGAAAATGTCCTTCAAAGTTGGAAAATAGCTGCTTTGTTTAATTTGCAGGATCCTAGCCATTTTGAGGACAATAGGAGCTTGAAGCTAAATTAAAAAAGAAAATTTAATATAAGCTAGGTTAATGACTAATTAGAGGCATTTGGAATAAACTGGTTAAAAATTATATTGTACTCATGCACAACACACATGGTATTTGATACGCAAAGATTTATCTGGCTTCAAGTTGAAAATGATATTTAATAGCATTTTTTCCTTAAGCTTGAATTTTCTTTTACATTTATAGCTCTTGTGTTTTCACAAAGTGTGTCAATTTGCACTTTATGTGTAAAATAATAAACTTCCCAAAAAATTTCCTGCTGTGTTTCAGAAAATCTGAGAGACACGTGAAATGCAAATCAAAATTTTAGTTTTCAGGACATTCAGTCAAGGAACACGGAAGGCAAAGGGCAGAGGAAGCCAAGTTAGCTCTACCAAAGCCACACTTCTCCACTCAGCAAGACCGGATTCCTTCCAACGTCAATTCAATCAACTAGATTAAATGTTACCATCTTTGACATTTCCCTGGGGAACGACTCCTATGCCACAGTGTTTCCAATTATTAAATGCTGTCAAAATATTCTCCAAATGGCAAAATTACTTTTAATCCGCATTCATTTCTAAGGTGCCTATCATAAAACTTTGGAATAAGACACAAGAACAGACTATTAAAATAGGATGTTAAGCCTTTGAAGCAATAGGAAGTCACTGCTCTAGAAATCAAATGCTACAACTGGCTTTGCTAATCCACTCTGTGAGCAATCTGCAGGGCTATCCGCTTACCTGATCATAAACGCACGACAGATTCTCTCTCCTCATCAGCCAGAAATCCAGTTCGGTTTGAGGATTCGAGAGAAGACCATTCAGCCAAGGCTGCACTGAATCTTTTCCTACAATTTCGTGGATCTGATGTGACCATTTAATAATCACAGACTCTATTGCGTGGAGTACTGTCCTTTCATTTGACTCCAGCACATAAACACTGAAATGATTAATAAAATAATTCAAAAACCAATTACTGCACCTAAATAAACATAGCATTTGGATGTGAAGGTGTATTTTGTGTATCCAGAAACTAGTTTTCCAAATATAAATGCTCCAAAATCATATCCCTTATATTTGTAGCCCAATTTTACTTGTATTGTAAACATTGTTAAATAATCATAACCTCAAACCATTATTGCTAAAAGAAAGCTGTTGACAGCAGGTCAACTCTCACAGGTTGCTTTTAGGAGCTGTAATTTGTGCGGCATTTGGGTGGCTCAGTTGTTTGAGCATCTGACTCTTGATTTCAGCTCAGGTCACGATCGCAGGGTCGTGGGTGGGGATGGAGCCCCACGTCAGGCTCCGCAATGAGCATGGAGACTGCTTTAAAATTCTCTCCCCCTCGGCCCCTCTCCCCTGTTCACGCTCTCTCTTTAAAATTAAAAAAAAGTACTTAATAAGGAAACAATATAGTATACATGGTGCTCTGCACACATTTAAAAAAAATGATATAATAATTCTCTTGCTAATAGCTTCTATGTTAATTGGGTATGTAGGCTCTCCACTTGAATATCCGATATGTATCATATGATTACATACTTGGTCTCTGAGTATTTCTGATCCAGGTCAATTTTTCCTGCAATCGTGGGAATTGGTAGAAGAGTTCTTCTCAACATTTTGCCCCGAAAAACATGCACTTTATTTTTCAGGACTTCTATGTGGTGTTCCATGTCTTGTGAAATAAAACAGGACCAGGATTTATGGTTGTTCTTATTAGAAAGAATGGGCACTAATATCTAAAGAGAGAGAAACATTTTCAAAAGAAGTTAATTTATGGACAACATACTCCTCCAAAGATTTTCTTGTCATACAAAATCAGCCACAAACCACTCAATTTCTTAAATATCTTCTGAGGTCATCAAATTTACAAAGAGAGGACAAAAATCGATATTCCATTTAGACATAATCAATTAGACAAATACTTCCAAAGTACAAATACTATACTGCTTGTTTCATTTACTCATGTATCAAACATTTGCAGAGGCTCCCAACGACTCACACAGAGTATAAAAGCACAACCAGGTCAAGTAAGCAAACTGCTTTCTTAATGCAAACTGAGCACACTGGCAGTAAATGAGTGAGAAAATTTTTATGAATCACACGAATGCAAAAGTAATCTTCTCAAGCCCTGGCATGGCGGCCAGTTGATTCAAGTCTGATGGTCAAAAAGATGGACTTTTTTTTTTTTGGAACTCACTCTACCATAAGCTGGGAGCCTCATGGATGGGACCCCATGGACGTGAGAACCCTCCAGAATTACTTTGTATTCCCAGGGCCCGGCCTCCGTTAGTAAGAACTTGTTGAGCGAATGAAGTTAGTCGCCTCTTCTTGCTTTCCCACCCCTCCCTGGTGTCTCCTCACTGTACACACTTCTCATTTTTCTGATCATCCGTCTGGTTTACCGGCATTATGCTACCAAATGTCCATGAGCTGAACTGCTCAGGAAACAATTCCTCCACCTTTTGTCTATTCCGACAATGCAGTCACTTTTGTTTTCTAACTGTTGAAACTAGTCTTTCCAGGCTGTATTACCACACGCTCCTGCTTGGCGCCGACGGCAGGTCAAGCCAGGCAAACCGAAGAATAAGAAAGTCTCTGCTGGAGAGACGCTCAGTGGGTTAGTTCCTTTGCTACAAGAAGTGCCCGCATTAGAGGCATGTTTGGATGTAATGTGGGGACACAGGGTAAGCACCTGGCTCCGGAAGGGACAGGTGTTAGGCAAGACTTGCCACCAAAGTTGCTACTTGATTAAAACACTGAAGATGAGGGCCTTCTGGGTGGCATCAGTGACGTGTCTGACTCGGTTTCGGCTCAGGTCGTGAGCTCACCGTTTGTAGGGACCGAACCCCCCACCGTGCTGACAGTGTGGAACCTGCTTGGGATCCTCCTCCTCCCTCTCTCTGTCCGTCACCCACACACACATGTTTAAGTGCTTTCTCTCAAAGTAAATAAATAAATTTAAAAATAAATAAATAAAATGTTGAAGACGAAAGCTCAGGGCAGGCATTCCGGAAAAGTGAACACCAGTAAAATCATTCAGGGCTTCAGGACAACCTGCCAGACTAGGATGAGCTTTGAGAAACGCAGGGTGGTTCACGAAGAGCTTTGGAAATCAGGCTGAAGAGCTCACGTTTATTGGCAGAACACTCACTGATCCACTAGAAAACTTTCCAGGCTAAATCCCCACTGTGTGCAACTATTTCTAAGTATCGGGCATGAGGAACATTCTGGTTATTTGGCATATCTAATTTACAGGTAACGGTTTCAAATTTTCACTCTACTTATGATTCTGTGACAAAGTTAACTTCTTTTAAATTTAAATATTTCTGTCATAAGCTATAGATAAAACTGTGAGCCACATCCTTTGTAGAGTAGTTAGTCAAAGAGATAGAGCGTCTCTGTAAGTGCCATTTAAAACAGGGATGCCAGGGTGGCAGAGCTGGTTCAGCATCCAACTTTGGCTCAGGTCATGATCTCAGAAACCATGGGTTCAAGCCCCGTATTGCGCTCTGTGCTCCAAAGCAGGCTCCAGGCTCTGAGTCTCCCTCTCCCTCTGCCCTTCCCCAACCTGCACTCTGTCTCTTTCTCTCAAAAATAAACATTGAAAAAAATCATTTAAAACAAACAGACCTCGGATATGCTTTTTCATTACAATATGTCTTCTTCAACTATACACCAAGTAATTCAATTATTTGGGGGTTTTATTTTGTCTCAATTGGGAAATGTTTTCCTACTTTTTGTGGTTTAGGAAAATATTCCAAACTTTTTCTAAGAACCAAAATAATTTAAATGTTTATATATTGCAATAGATACATACAAGGTACAACTACAGATTAATAAACTTCGGCACTTTTGCTGTGGTTCTCTTTACCTACCTTCTCTCTTTGATCCCTTTTTAAGCTAGGGGTTTTCTTTTTACAATGGTTTTTAAACCAATAAATACTATTCGTAGGGCAATACCTTCAAAACGTAGGAGCCTAGGCCTCTAGACACTAACTACAACAACCAAATCATACTTCCATTTGAGCTTGATAAGCCAAGGGACTAACAGTAATTCACAATTATTATTTCCTGAAAGATTCAGATCAATATGATACATCAAGAAATGACTAGCCAGGAGTTACACTGGCGGAGCAGCACGGACACCCTGAGCCGGTCCCCTCGCTGAAACGCAGGGAGCAGCACCCAACCACACCTAGGAAATTGATCTGAGGACTAACACAACGACCTGCACAACTTGAGCCATGGACCGCGGCAGGTACACAGTGCGGAGAGGTGAAGTGGAGGAGGGAAAAGCCGCGGAGGGCCGGGAACCATGTCTGCAGAGAGAGGAAAAGGGGAAAGTGGAGTGCATCGGGATCATGCAAGAAAAGCACCCCCCGCCCAAGAATAGCTGGAGAGAAAGAGTGAAAACATTCACGGGGGACTGAATGGGAAACCTGTTCCCCAAAACCACTGAGGAGGAGAAGTAGAGGGTTTCAGTACCCCCAGGATTCTATAAATACTGGAGGGTAGAGTCTGAAGTTCCAGAGCTCAGTGCCTGGAGATGCGCCGGTGAGCAGGCAGGAGCCGCGTCTAAGGGGCCCGTGTGCCACACGGCGAGTAGTTCCCCTGCTTAGAGTCCATTTGGTAGAGGCCATGCAGCCTCCGGACAGGCAAAGGTCCCAGAGCACCCTGGAGAGCGGCCACATCTGCTGGTAGTGGGACAGACACCAGGGTGCGGTGAAACCTGGAGCCAGCCGTGTGTTGTGATTTGCCACAGTGTCTGAAGCAATTGCAGGAACCTTTTCTGGGGCAGGCCGGCACCCAGTCATTGCTCAGTGACACCCTCCCTCCAGAGAGTGGGCACGGGTCCAAGCCACGGGGGTCTCTGAAGTGTGAGGTGTTGAAACACAATCCCGTCTGAGATACAACTCTGGAGGGAGGTGCCGCCTGGCAGGTGGACAGCTTGGACGTGGACAGGATAAACGCAGGGAATAGATGGAGGCCTGAGATCAAGGAGGAGTACCTGATCACAGGTTGGGGAGTGTGCAAATCCTTGCACCAGAGCCTAGGGGCCTGGGCAAGGCCAGTTCCACCTCCCCAGCACACTCGCATATGAGGATGCATACAGATCCACCCCAGTAAGCTAAACACCGCCACCTAGTGGAGAACGGAGCCCTAACACCAAGCCCCACCCAGCTGTGCCCTCCAAGCACATCTAGCAGAACACCAGCTGCCCCTGCCTGGTGTGCGGACTACAGAATACTTCATAGTTTCAGTTTACGGGAAAGTAAATGTAAATTCATTCAGGTTTTATTCTGTTTGCTTGTTCATTTATTTGTTCATTTTGTTTGCTTCTGTTTTGGTTTACATTTTCTTTTCTTTCTCTTTCTTGAATACAGAAAATCTTATTTTAATTCTTTTTTTATATTTTAAATGTTATTTTATTTCATTTTCTTTCTATTTTATTATACAAATTTTTATTGTTTTAATTTTTTCTTACCTGTTTTTTCTTTCTTTTTCTATATTCTGTAAGGCTTTCAACAAGCAGAGCAAAACAGACCTAGGATCTAGCTACCTTTGTGGGGTTTTTTTTAATTTTTTAATTTTAATTTTTCATTTCATTAGTTTTTATCTTTGTCCCAAATAACAAAATGAAGGAATTCACCCCAAAAGAAATAACAGCAAGAAATGACATCCAGGGACTTAACACAGATATAAGTAAGATGTCTGAACTAGAATTTAGAACCACAATAGTAAGAATACTATCTGGGATTGAAAAAGGATAGAAGACACCAGACAATCTCTTTCTGTGGAGATAAAAGAAGTACAATCTAGTCAGGCTGAAATATAGCCTGCTAAAAACTGCTGTAACAAAATCAGTGATATAGAAGATAAAATTATAGGGAATAATCAAGTAGGGGAAAAAAGAGGGAAACAAAGGCAAAAGATCAGGATACAAGACTTAGAGTACTCAGTGACTCATTAAAAAGGAATAACATCCCAATCATAGGAGTCCCAGAAGATGAAGCGAGATTAGAAGAGGCAGAAGGTTCATGTGAGCAAGTTACAGCAGAAAACTTTCCCAATCTGGGGAAGCACACAAACATCAAAATCCAAGAAGCACTGAGAACTCCCATTAGATTCAACAAAAAATGACCATCACCACGGCATGTCAAAGTCAAATTCACAAAATACACAGACAAGGAAAGAATTGTGGCGGAAGCAAAGGAAAAGAGTCCTAACCTGTAAGGTAAGACAGATCAGGTTGGCAGCAGACCTATCCACGGGAACTTGGCAGGCCAGAAATGGTGGGATATACTCAATGTGCTGAATTGAAAAAAAAAAAAAGAAATGCAGCCAAGAATTCTTTATCCAGCAAGGCTATCATTCAAAACAGAAGGAAAGATAAAGATTTTCCCAAACAAAAACTAAAGGAGTTTATGGGCATTACACCCACCCTGTGAGAAATTTAAAGGGAGACAGTGAGTGGAGAAAAGAACAAAATAAAATAACAAAGACCAAAAGCAACAAAGACTAGAAAGGACCAGAGAACACCAGAAACATCAACTCTACAGGCAACACAATGGCACTACATTCATATTTTTCAGTACTCACTCTAAATTAAAATGGACCAAATGCTCCAATCAAAAGATATATGGTATCAGAATGGTTAAGAAAATAAGACCCATCTATATGCTGCTTACAAAAGACTCATTTTAGACTTAGGCACCTGCAGATTGAAAATAAGGGAATGGAGAACCATCTACAATGCTAATGGTCATCCAGAGAAAGCTAGAGTAGCTATACTTCTACCAAACAAACTAGATTTTAAAATAAAAGCTCTAACAAAAGATCAAGAAAGATTAAGGGGTCTATCCACCAAGATCTAACAATTGTGAATATTTATGCCCCAACGTGGAAAAGCCCAAATATATAAATCACTTAAACATAAATAAATGTATAGATAACAATACCGTGGTTGTAGGGGCCTTCAACCCTCTACTTACAGCAAAGGACAGATTATGTAAGCAGACAATCAACAAAGGAACAATGCCTTTCAATGACACACTGGACTAGATGGACTTAAAAAATATCTATCAAACATTTCATCCTAAAGCAGAATACACATTCTTGAGTGCCCTTGGAACATTCTCCAGAATAGATCACATACCAGATCATAACTCAGCTCTCAAAAAGTACAAGATGGAGATCATACCTTTCATGTTTTCAGACCACAACACTATGAAACTTGAAATCGATCATTAGAAAAAATTTGGAAGGACAGGAATACTTGGAAATTAATGAAATCCTACTAAATAATGAACGGGTTAACCCAGAACTTAAAGAGGAATTTAAAAACTACATGGAATCCAATAAAAATGAAAACACGGTAGTCCAAAACCTCTGATACAGCAAAGTCAGTCATAAGAGGGAGATATATAGCAATCCAGGCCTTCCTAAAAAAGGAAGAAAGGTTTCAAATACACAATCTAATCTTACACCTAAAAGAGCTGGAAAAAGAACAAGTAAAACCAAAAACTAGCAGAAGAAGGGAAATAATAAAGATTAGGGTAGAAATCAATCAAAATTAAAAAAAAAACAGTAAAACAAATCAATGAAACGAGCAACTGGGTCTTTGAAAGAATCAACAAAATTGATAAATCCCTAGCCAGATTGATCAAAAAGAAAAATGATCCAAATAAACAAAATCATGAATGAAAGAGGAAAGATCACAACACGCACAGCAGAAACACAAACAATGGTAAGAGAATATTATGAACAATTATATGCCAACATATTGGGCAACCAGGAAAAAATGGACAAATTTCTAGAAACATATAAACTACCAAAACTGAAACAGGAAGAAACAGAAAATTTGAACAGACCCATAATGAGTAAAGACACTGAATCAGTGATCAAAAATCTCACAACAAACAAGAAACCAGGGCTGAATGGGCTTCCACAGGAATTCTACCAAACATTTAAAGAGTTAACACCTATTCTTTGAAGCTGTTCCAAAAAATTGAAATAGAGAAAAAACTTCCAAACTCACTCTATGAATCCAGCATTACCTTGATTCCAAACCCACGCAAAGATCCTAAAAAGGAGAACTACAGACCACTTTCCCTGGTTAACATGGATGCAAAAATTCTCAAGATACTAGCCCATTGGATACAACAATACATAAAAAGAATTATCACCTCAATCAAGTGGAATTTGCTCCCAGGATGCAGGGCTGGTTCAATATCATCACATCAATAAAAGAAAGGATAAGAACCACATGATCCTCCTAGTAGATGTAGAGAAAGCATTTGACAAAATACAGCATCCTTTCTTGATAAAAACCATCAAGATATGGAAACCAATTTGACAATAAACTATTATTAAAAAAACCATCAAGAAAGTAAGCACAGAAAGAACATACCTCAAGAATATAAAGGCCATATATATAAGACCCACAGCTAATATAATCTCAATAGGAAAAAAAAACCTGAGAGCTTTCCCCCTAAGGTCAGGAACACAACAGGGATGTCCACTCTCACAACAGTGTTAGAAGTCTTAGCCTCAGCAGTCTAAAAAGCATCCAAATCATCAACCAGGAAGTCAAACATTCACTCTTCACAGATGATGTGATACTTTATGTGGAAAACTCAAAAGACTCCACCAAAAAACTACAGGAGCTGATCCATGAATTCAGTCAAGTCACAGGATATAAAAATCAATGTCCAGAAATCAGTTATGTTTCTATACACCAATAATGAAGAAGAGAAATCAGGGAATCAATCCCATTTACAGTTACACAAAAACCCATAAAATACTTAGGAATAAACCTAACCAAAGAGGCAAAAAATCTATATACTGAAAACTAAAGAAAGCTTATGAAAGAAATCGAAGAAGACACAAAAAAATAGAAAAAACATTCCATGTTCATGGATGGGAAGAACAAATATTGTTACATAAAATGTCAGTACTACCCAAAGCAATTTACATACTCTATGGAATCCCTATCAAAATAACATCAGCATTCTTCACAGAGCTACAACAACACACAATTCTAAACTTTGAAGGGAACCAGAAAAGACCCTGAATGCCCAAAGCAATCCTGAAAAAGAAACTGAAAACTGGAGACAGCACAATTCCATACTTTAGCTGTATTACAAAGCAACAATCCTCAAGACAGCTGTAATCATCAAGACAGACACATAGATTAATGGGACAGAAGAGAGAACCAGAAATGAACCCACTAAAGTATGGCCAACTCATCTTTGATAAAAGTAGTAAAGAATATCCAATGGAATATAGTCTCTTCAGCAAATAATGTTGGGAAAACTAGACAGTGACATGCAGAAAAATTAACCTGGACCACTTTCTTATACTATATACAAAAATAAACTCAAAATGGACAAAAGACCTAAATGTAAGACAGGAAGCCATCGAAATTCTAGAGAGAACAGGCAACAACCTCTTCAACGTTGGCCACATCAACTTTTTACTTGACATATCTCCAGAAGCAAGGAAAACAAAGGAAAAATAAACTATTGGGACCTCATCAAGATAAAAAGCTTCTGCACAGCAAAGTAAACAACCAGCAAAATTAAAAGGCAACCAAAGGAATGGGAGGAGTTATCTGCAAACGACCTATCAGATAAAGGGTTAGTATCCAAAATCTATAAAGATCTTACCAAACTGAACACCCAAAAAACAAATAATCCAGTGAAGAAATGGGCAAAAGACATCCGGATGGCTAACAGACACATGAAAAGATGTTCAACGTCACTCGTCATCAGAGATATACACATCAAAAACCACAATGAAATACCACCTCATACCTGTCAGAGTAGCTAAAATTAACAACTCAGGCAAACAGATGTTGGAGAGGAAGGGGAGAAAAGAGAACCCTTTTACACTGCTGGTGGGAATGCAAATTGGTGCGGCCGCTCTGGAAACCAGCATGGAGGTTCCCCAAAAAATTAATAATAGAACTACCCTATGACCCAGTAATTGCACTTCTAGGTATTTATTCAAAGGATACAAGAGTGCTGATTTGAGGGGGCACATGCACCCCAAGGTTTATAGTGGCCCTATCTACATAACCAAAGTATGGGAAGAGCCCAAATGCCCACTGACGAATGAATGGATAAGAACATGTGGGGTGTGTGTGTGTGTGTGTGTGTGTGTGTGTGTGTGTACACACAATGGAATATTACTTGGGGACCAAAAAAAAAAGAAATTGTTGCCATTTGCAACAATGTGGATGGAACTAGAGTGTATTGCGCTAAGCGAAATATGTCCGTCATTCTTCATATGATTTTACTCATGTGGAATTAAAAAAAACAAAACAGATGAACATAGGGGAAGTGAAGCAAAGGTAAGATAAAAACAGGGAGACAAACATAAGAGACTCTTAAACATGGAGAACAAACTGAGGGTTTCTGGAGGGGTGTTGGGTAGGGGGATAAGCTAAATGGGTGGTGGGCATTAAGGAGAGCACTGTCAGGGATGAGCACTGGGTGTTACATGTAAGTGATGAATCACTAAATTCCACTCCTGAATCATTACTATATGTTAACCAACTTGGATTCAAACAAAATGTTTAAAAAAATTTTTTAATTAAAAAAATAAAAGAAATAACAAGGGGCGCCTGGGTGGTTCAATCAGTTAAGTGTCTGACTTTCAATTAAAGCTCAAGTCATGATCTCAAGGTTTGTGAGCTGAAGCCACACCTCAGGTTCTATACTGAGAGCACAAAGCCTGCTTGGGATTCTCCCTCTCCCCTTCTCTCTGCCCCTCCTCCACTCATTCTCTCTCTCCCTCTCTCTCAAAAATACATAACTTACAAAAATTTTAAAAAAGAGATAACTACATGACTTTTAAATACTTTTGCTTAATATTATATAATACAGCTACAATAAGAGTACATGGGAACACATAACAGTGTTGAAGAGTAGATTGGGAGTCCAGCTTTGGATGTGTCAGATTTGAGACATTACACGCTAAATGGCTATGTCCACAAGGAAGATGGATACCTCAGCCTGAAGTTTAGGAGAGAGATCTGGGATGGAGACAGAAGTGTGGGAGTCCCTGGCACAGCAGCACGAATTCCCATGAACCCCCCATCTATCTGAGTCAAACTCCAAAAACTGTTCAGTATTGAATGGAAGTGAGAGTACATTAGATCATTTAAATGAGAAAGAAACTAAATATGAAGGCACAAATGACATTCCTCACCTGCAGTTCAAATACTTGGTCCATTCCTTTTTTATTCTGTCTCATTAAGAAGCCAAACACTAGAGAACTCTCTTAGTACTTTTTAGACCAGTCACTACCTCCATAACAGTCTCGCCTTCACTCAACAGGTTGACCAATTCATGGCTTTTTTGTTAATGTACAAATCAGACACTTAGAGGCTGATTAGTTTGGAATGCAAGTAATGAATGACCACTGACATTCCACGTGACTACACAACTTCCGAATTCAACCAGCCCTGATTAAAGCCTTCCCAGAACATGAATGGCCATGATCGTCTTCCAATCAACACATGGATTTGGTCTTGGCCACTGCCTTTGCTGGCAACCACCTGAAAAAGTTATGTGGTCTTTTATATTCTAATCAGTCTCTCCAGCCCTGTTTCTCACCACCTCCCAGATCGGGTTCCCCAATCCAGCTACATTAACTGTCTCCTTTTTTAAAAAAGAACCTGCATTTCCACACCTCTGTGCCTTTGTAGTGCTTCTCCCTCCACTCAGAAAGCCCTTCCTCCTCCCACATCTAGCTGTCTCCTCCTTGTTCTTCAACACGATGGGGACCACATTGCTTACCGTACAAGTCTGGAGGCTTTCAGGAGTAAAACGGAACACTAGAACTTCTTAGTGGACACTAACTGATTTCTGACAGGTGGAAACCAAAACTACCCCAGGCAAATTGAGACCCAGATAATCCTATTCCAGAGTCCCCAGTCCCTGCCCGCCCTGCAGGCATGGGCGGCGCCACACATCAAGGCTCCCACCCCGTGGTGATGAAGACTCCTAGGAGCCCTGACAACCAGTCCTCCTCCAGCAGGCTCTGCAACCTGCCTCCGCATCAGACTACATGCCTTCTGAGGACACGATCTAAATACATCACTAACTACCACGTGGGGTGTCCAGTCTCTAGCAACAGGTAGGTTTGCAGTAAAGAGTGATGAAATGAATAACTGAGATTATCCTAAAATTCCCCAGGGTCCTTTTCACAGGTCCGAAACAATTCAAATGGAAATAGAGATCATACCGGCAAAGGCTTCTCTAGAGAAATACCTTGAAGCTTCAGGTTTGGTCTTGTAGGACAACAGGATATCAATTAGCCCTTAATTGACTTTCATTCATGTAGCAAGTCCTGAGCTCCTATTACAGTGTCAGGCAAAGTCTTAGATGTCTGGGCCACAGCAGGGAGCAAAACAAAGATTCAGAGCTGGGAGTAGGGTAAGGCAAATAAGGCATTAACACCAGAAATGGATTCTAAAATAGTACCAAAAAACTTAGTCATTGAGATGAATTATCCTTTAAGATACTTTTTAAGTCAAAATTAACAGAAAACAATGACTTATCAGCACTTTTAAATAAAGGCGACATCGATATTACGGACTTATTTTTGCCTCAGGCTCCAATATGATCTAGTACGATACCGTTAGTGAGCTACTGTTTATTTCAAGGGTTGAGTTCTTCATTTAGATTTTTTTAATGTTTATATATTTTTGAGAGAGAGACAGTGTGAAGAGGGGAGGGGCAGAGACAGAGACATACCAAATCCAAGGCAGGCTGTCAGCACAGAGCCCAATGCAGGGCTCGAACCTGTGAGATCACACCCTCAGCCAAAGTCTGAGGCTTAACCTACTGAACAACCCAGGCGCCCTTTATTTTGATTTTTTTTTTTTTAATACTGCATTAAAAGGAGGGCATTTGTTGGGATGAGCACTGGGTGTTGTATGTAAGCAATGGACCACGGGAATCAACCCCCAAAAACCAAGAGCACACTTTACACACTGTTAGCCAATGTGACAATCAATTATATTTAAAAAATTAAAAAACCGTAAACTCATATAAATATTATGTACGTCTCAGTTTAAAAAAAATAAAAAATACTGCTTTAAAATTTTATCCTAATTACTGAAGTTTTGTTTTGTGCTCCCTTTGCCCCCCTGTAAATGTGCTCTTGAAGTGGGCGCCTCATTGGCTGACCCTAGTCCCTACCCTCCTGAAGGGTGACTTTATTCAAAGATATTTGAGGGGCGCCTGGGTGGCTCAGGTCATAATCTCACAGTTCATGGCTTCGGGCCCTGCATCGGGTTCTGTGCTGACAGCTCAGAGCCTGTGTAAGGAAGCAGGTCTGATACTGACTCCATGAGACAACAGAAGGGCACACGTTGCCCAAGGCAGAAGGGACCACCCTTGTAACACCCAATCTGGAAAGGCCAGCTAACACCCTTAACATTTCTAAAGGCGGGCCTAAAGATGGAGGCTAAGACTAGTCACGCCCTACGTGAGGGTCCTGGGCCCACTCTGTGGTTGGTCAATACTCTAAATGTTGTGATTGGGTCCCGCCAAAAGTAACAAATACTCTCGGCAACGTGAATGGTTAAACCTGCTGTCAATAATATTGTATAATAATGATTGGACCCCTGTACCTATGTCACAATTTCCTGTAACTCCCCCTTCCCAAACTCATAAAAGGCCCTGCCCCGCCATGTTCGGGGCTCTCAGCACGGATCCACTGGGTCGGTAAAGGCTGTGAGCCCGAGCTTAGGCCCGGCCAGCCTAAGCCCATAATAAAACCGCCCTTTGCTTTTGCATGCGTGATTCGGTCTCCCTGGTAGTCTCTGGTTTTGGGGGGC
>NC_043701.1:95823675-95897059 GCF_006229205.1 Suricata suricatta | reverse complement strand
CAATTTCCTGTAACTCCCCCTTCCCAAACTCATAAAAGGCCCTGCCCCGCCATGTTCGGGGCTCTCAGCACGGATCCACTGGGTCGGTAAAGGCTGTGAGCCCGAGCTTAGGCCCGGCCAGCCTAAGCCCATAATAAAACCGCCCTTTGCTTTTGCATGCGTGATTCGGTCTCCCTGGTAGTCTCTGGTTTTGGGGGGCGATATTAAAATCTGGGCATAACACCTGGAGCCTGTCTTCCCATCTGTGCCTCCCTCTCTCTCTCTCTCTCTGACCCTCCCCTGCTCACGCTGTCTCTCTCTCAAAAATAAACAAAACATTTTTAAAAAATAAATAAAAGATATTTGAGCAGAAAGACTCGAAAGACTGAGTGAATTCTGGGGGAGGTAAAGCAACAGCAGGTGGAACAGTGTACCTGAGACAAGTGAGAAGAGTTTAAGGAGGTCACAGGGACATCAGATCACAGATTCCAGACTACAGATTTCATCCTTTAACAAGCCTAGGAACCACTTATGATCCTGCCTCAGTAGCTCTGAAGAAGATCCTGAGATTCTACCGTTCTCCCAAGTTTCCAGGTAATACTGAGGGCTGTGATCCACAGAGAACATGGGAAAGCCCAACGACTAAAGGCACCGGGGCCCTTATTCAGAGTAAAAGGGGAGCCAGGGCAGAGAGGCGACATGTCCTGACTCAGGCGTCAACAGAATCTCGTTAGCTGCTACGCTGGGAATATGTGCTAGATGGGAGCCACATAGAAGCAGAGGGATCAACTGAGAAACAAAGGCAGTGGCACAGGCTATAGGCCAGGGTGAACCAGCCCCGAGGGTAGCAGTGGAGGGGAGAATGGAGGCCGATTCTGAAGGTAGGACTTGCATGATTGCCTGTTTTTAGTTTTAATTTTATTTTAATCCAAGGTAGTTAACATATAGTGTAGTAGTGGTTTCAGGAGAATCCAGTGATTCATCACTTACATACAACACCCAGCGCTCCTCCCAACAAGTGCGCTCCTTAATGCCCGTCACCCATTTGGCCCATCCCCCACCAGCAACCCTGTTTGTTCTCTATAGTTAAAACAGTTTTATGGTTTGCCTCCCTCTCTGTATCTTACTTTTTCCTGTCTTCCTCTGTGTTCCTCTGTTTTCTTAATTCCATATGAGTGAAACCATATGATATTTACCTTTCTCTGATTTATTTCACTTAGCATAATACATTCTAGTTTCATCCACATTGTTGCAAATGGCAAGATTCCCTTCTTTTTGATCACCAAGTAATATTCCATTAAATATTCCACTGAATATGTATATATATCTATACACACACCTCATCTTCTTTACCCATTTGTCAGTTGATGGATATTTGGGCTCTTTCCATACTTTGGCTACTGTCGATAGCACTGCTATAAATATTGGGGTGCATGTGCCCCTTCAAAACAGCACACCTGTATCCCTTGGATAAATACCTAGTAGTGCAATTGCTGGGTCATAGGGTAGTTCTATTGTTAATTTTTTGAGGGCCCTCCATACTGTTTTTCAGAGTGGCTGCACCAGTTTGCATTCCCACCAGCAAGAATTTGCATGATTTCCCCCCAGAATGGATACAAAGGAGTCAGGGCTGTCTCAGAAGTTTTCTGGCTTAAGCAACCGGAAGGAGGAAGTTCATGTCCACTACTGTGGAGATAATCATAAGCAATGCAGTGCAGGCTGCGGAAGGGCAGTTCAACTTTGGACAGGTTTGGGATGTTTATTACAGAACAAATGTGAATTTCAGAAAAACAAATGATCTCCAAGTTTGAAATTCAGGAAAAAGATCTTGGCTAGAGAGAGAAGTTTGGGAATACCCTGCAGATCTTCATAAACCACTGCTAATCAGCCAATTTTGCAAGCAACACTGGATACTAAGCAAAGACAATCCTAATAAAACACTTGCTTTAGGGTCTTGTTCATACTGAATTTAAGTCTTGTCCATAACTAAACCCTAGTGACTTCCGAAGTGTGATCTTACTTTTTCTTTTTCTTCCCAATACTAAGATCTTCAAGGATAATTACATGAATCTCCTCACCACTTAAACTCTGGTTCTGGATGGCTCATACCTACAAAAAAAGTACTTGCTGACAGCTTACTCTCTTCATTTAATCTTTCTCAGAGCAGAATGCAGACCCTAGTATGAAGATAAATCCATACCAAGATCAGAGGAACTTGTAAGAGTTGTGTATCTTCCGTCTGTTGCCAGACAGATGGTAATCTAAGAATTCCAACAAAGAGGGCATCTTTGCCTTTCCAAGCCCCAACTGATGGCAGTGTACTTTCAAATGACCAAGAGCCATTCCCACTTCCTGTGAAATGCTTTCCTCAGGTTCAGTTCAGTCAAAATTTCTTTTAAAAAAAATTTTTAATGCTTTTTTATTTATTTTTGAGAGACAGAAAGAGACAGCGCAAGCAGCGGAGGGTCAGAGAGAGAGAGAGAGAGAGAGAGAGAGAGAGAGAGAGAGAGAGAGAGAGAGAGAGAGAGACACAGAATCCGAAGCAGGCTCCAGGCTCTGAGCTAGCTGTCAGCACAGAGCCCAATGCAGGGCTCAACCCCATGAACTGTGAGATCATGACCTGAGCCGAAGCCAGACGCTTAACCGAATGAGCCACCCAGGTGCCCCAGTTCAGTAAAAATTTCTTGAGCTCCTGCTACAGACCACAAAGTGTCTCAGGTGAAGATGGAAAACTCTCTGCGTCTCCCTGAATCCTCTAAAATCAAGTAAACTCAACAGGAGGAGAGGGAAACCAAGGTACAGTAGTGAAGCTGGGAGTTAGAGACTTTGGCTAGTCCAAGAAAGCAACAAATGTGTCCTCTCAAGACAAAAGGAAAAGAAGATTCAGGAAATAGAACAGGTATGAAAGAGACCGGCAAAAGCATTAGTAATGAATATTCTGGCAATTATTCCTACCTTACAATGGCCTTGGCAGAACTGCATTGATTACATCTAACCTGGGGGGCTCTCAAAGTTTGGGACACATAAGAATCACCTGGGGATTTTAACCATTATCACCACGGGCTCCCACCCCATTCTGATTTAATTGGTGTTAAAGTTGACCAGGGCAAAGGCAGGTTAGGCAGTTCCCCCAGGTGATTCTAATGTTGAGCAAAGTTTGAGAATCACTGCTCTGATTCTACAGAACCTGGTCATTCGGTAGGTCTTTCCTCAAAGCCGGTCCATGAACAAACAGAATCAGTATGAGATCAGATACTGTAGAAGATCTGCCCCACTCCGGACCTACTGGAGCAGCTTGTCTTTAATAAAATCCCCAGGATCCCACATTAAATCCCATTTTTAAAAAACCCACATTAAAAAAAATCCCACCATAGTACTTTTATTGCAAGTATCAATAACCTGGGTTTAGAGAGCATTTCTCTGATTTAAGGGGGGAGAATGAGGAATTTTAAAGGAACCATTTCAAAAACTTCGTTTCTATTACCTTTCCACATTATCTGTCCCGACTGTCACAGAAACTAACAGAAATCTAAAAAACTTAACAATACTCACTTCCAAAGTCTGTTTGTGTCTATTCAACGTAGAATTTAAAAGCTATAGCTAACTACAAGAGCCTATTCAAGCTGCTTTTTACTTACCATATTTAGAAACAAAGAGAAAAAGGATAATCCTACAAATTACCATTTGTTGAATATTAGCATCAGTATCCTCACATTCAAAAACAGCCTATTAACCACACTCCACCCACCTAAAGAGATCACTGGCTTCTACATTCTTTTTTAAATAACCAGAGTTTTTCTGAATAATTCCAAGTGTCATAAAGATTCAAATATTAAAGACAGACTAGTACCTCCTCTAGGAAAGCAGTTACATGTCCGAAAGATGAGGCAGTTAACTCTCCAAATAAAACCGTTTGAGAAAAGTCCTTTACTCCAATGTTTTCAGTAAGCTTCTTGGCAATATAAACAAGTTTACGTTTTCCATCTCCTGAAATCTGAAACAAGATAGTCTAAGCTCACAGCGTAGTTTCAATGTTAACACACAGGATCTGCTCTATCAAACTTGTAGCTGGATTGTTAGAAAAAGGAATAAAACCTGGCATCTTGCCTACCTTTTTAAATAAGGTAGTTCCCCTGCCCTTTGCCCCACCTTCTGCAAAATGTATTAGTTTTCTTTGTCCTTTTAAAATGCTAACTTCACAGCATTATTGGTATGTAAATATTACCTTTAAAAGGGCTTGTCAATTACCCAAGATCATTATATACCTTAACCTCTCATTAAAAGTAAACATAAGGAGAATTTAGAATTTTTCTATCTTGGAAAAGGTCATTGGTCATTCCTTTTTAAAATCTTTTTTTTGTTCGTTCGTTTGGAAATAAGCAAAAGTGAGATGAAATTCAGGCATAAGAAGTTAATTTGTAAATCAAGATAAAATGTTTAATGAAAATATTTTAACATTTCCACAACTACTAAATTAGTTCTTCAGATATAACGATCATTTAACTTAAGTAATCCTAGAGTCAAGTATCCTATCTCCTTGTTTGGCAAATTTTTTAATTAGTTATAATTGGGAAAATAGCAAAACAAAGTATTTCAGAACTCAAAATCCTAAGGCAAAATGTTAGTCTTTCTCTGGGATCCTATTCCCAACTATTAAAGTGACCTTTAACGGCGATAAACACTTCACACATGCAACACATTACACTGAGGCACTGTACAACACTAAAAACTTGATTTTGGCTCAGGTCATGATCCCAGGGTGGCAGGATCGAGCCTTGGGTCTGCTCCATACTGAGTGTGGAACCTGCCTCAGCCTCTCTCCTGTTCCCTCTACCCCTACCTTACTCATGCTGTCTCTGAAATAAAAATACTGAATACAAATGCTGTATTTATAAGTGATACATTAACCTCCAAGTAGACAGTCTAAAAAAAAAAGGGAAGGGAAAAAGAAAAGATGGAAGGGCAGAAAGGACTGGTAAACACCATGTGTGCACAGATTGCCAGGGCACTCCATTTTTAAGGACCAAATATTTTTCTTAGGATGAAATGTGACAGGCAGGCAGACTGAGCATATGAAAAAGTATTCAGGCTCTGCTAAAACATTTTTTAAAGATAGCACCCCAGAACGACCAGAGCAAAAGTTATGCGGCACAGAGAGCCCACCTTGTACCCAATGCCAAGGCAGCTGAAGAAGGTGTAGCTTTTCCTGCTTTATCTGGGTTGAGCAAGCTGACCTTCTAGAAAATTAGCTACAGTTGCTTAACTGCAGAGTGGGCGCACGTGGGTGATTTTGCAAACTCCAAGGCAAGGGCTCCAAAGAAAGTTTTTCAAAGCCCTCGAGTGCGTGCCCCATGAGAACCCACGTAGATGCGACTGGCCTGTCCCCTCACCCCTTACCTCCCGGGAGACCGCGAGTGGCCCCGCGGCGGCGACGGTGAAGACAAGGCACGCGGGGCTGGGGTTCTCCAGGAACTCCCCCAGGACCTGCCGGTTGTCCTCATTCTCCAAATGCTGGCTCCATTTCTCCTCCGAGAGCCCTAGCATCAGCTTCAGGCGTCCGCCGAGAAAGCGCACCCGCGCGTCTCCGGCGAAACTCCGCGCTCTCCTGGCCGCCGCCTCCTCCTCCCCTTCTTCCTCTTCCTCCCCTTCCTCCTCCAGTTCCATCATGCCCACCACCTCTAGGTCAGCGCCCGGAGTTCGGCGAAGGGCCGGGTCTTCTGGAAACCCGCGCACCTCCTGGGCTGCCATCACGCACGTCCAAGAGGGTGAAGGGTCGGTCGGCTCCACGCGCTCGCGCCCCTGCCCGGCCTGGGGTGGGCGAGGACACCTCCCCACACGCGCTGCAGCAGGCGCCCACCTCCTCCCGTTATTGCAAGCAGCGTAGCCGCTAGCCCCCACCTGCTGCTACTTGGCTGCGGGCGTGGCACGGACCGCGCACCGCGAGTCCCACTAGCAGAGGCTCCGGCCCAAGCAGAGCTGCGCGTCCAGTTTCCCGGGAGACTGAGTCCCCGCCCCAGTCAGCTGTGGGCGGAGTCGGGGCGGGGCGGGGCCTTCGGGCTCAGCGCTCCCATTGGGGCGGCGTGGGAGGGCGTGTCCTCCGCGGATCTGAGCCGCTGGGTGGACAGCTGCCTCTGCCCGCCGACTCCTAACCCCTCTGGACGTTCCGTGGGGTTCCCAGCGACCGAGACTAAGAGCCTATCACTGATTAAGATAGTTTAAGCAGTGCTGTCTTGTGCCGAGCTCCGTGCTAAATTCTTCGCCTTATTTCATAGAATCCCTAGAAAGTCAGTTTGTCTTATGAGCAAGGGAGCTAAGTCACTAAGTTGCCTGCGCACCAAATAGAAAGTGAACCGGAATTCAGGCCCAGCGCTGAGGGCTTTTATTCACCTTGCTGAAAGTTGTTCGAGTATTACCAGAAAAGAGTTAACCCGGCAGGACAATTTCTCTGGTTGTGGAAATATAAGATCTAGGTATTCGAAGTCCTAATTCTGATCCTCATCTGCTACTTAATGGAATGTTAATAGGCCCAGTAAGAGAATGGATGGCGCTCCTTGTGCATAGCAAAGTAGTACTAGAATTATCAAGCAATCCAAGAGTAAAAGATCACGCGAGAAAAGTTCCAGATTAAAAACCGCCCCTACTAGCAATGCAATGCAATGCAATGGAAATTCAGTATGGCATATTGACATCTGTTGAGTGTATTAAGGAAACTCGGATTACTGAAGTAGCCAGAATTTTGAGGGTGGAGTCCTTGAACTAAAAACTTGTTTAATGGGTCCCCTTTAATTGTTCATTTCAAAATAAAAACTTCAGTCTCCATTCTTTCATAGGAGCTATGGAGGTGTGTTGCCCTCAATAATCCATTATAACTAATTATTGAGGGCGCTCTTGTAGCTCAGTCGGTTGACCTTGGGACTCCTGATTTCCAGTGAGTCATGATCCCAAGTTGTGGGATCAAGCCCCCAGTGGGCTCTGAGAGTGGATCCTACTTGAGATTCTCTCTCCTCTCACCCTCTGCTGCCTCCTCTCCTGCCCCCTTCGCAAACTCGCTCTTCATTCAAACAAAAAATCCCTCATTATTCATAAATAGGTGCTTCTAGCAAGATTTAGAAATTCAATAATTTCTCTTTTTGGAATTAAGTCTGATAACCGTCTGTAAATTTTTCTAGTGACATAATCAGATTCCTGAATTAGCGCACGCTCCTGGAAAGCCTTTATAATGGCTTCAAGCCATCAAGGGTGCCACGTATGGGTGACAGCAATCCTTGATCCTCCAATGGCTGGTATGCAAGTCTGGGAATCATTGCAAACACTTTACAATGGACTTCTTAGTCTCTCCTCTCACCCCTATATTCCAGCTTTGCATTCCCCACCGAAGAGAAACAAAAACGCCTTAAATAAGAGTTGAGTTAAAATGAAAGTGAAAACCACTTTCAGATTCAGAAGGAAAAAAAACCTAGATGGTAGGGCTAATATTAAAGTACAATTTTCAAATAGTTAAATGTATAACTCAAAATACAGAATGAAAACATGTCAAAGATTTATTCAACTCATTTATTGAGGAAACCAACAAAATGGTGATGTTGGTTCCACAGGGAATTAGAGAAAAAGATTTCTAGTCAGTGGAGAAAGACTGTTGGGGTAAGATTACTAGGGTAGATACAATACTTCTTAGTGTCCTCCAGGACACTGTAATGTTAACTTTTGTTTGTTTTTTATTAATTCCATTTCAGAAAGAATTTACATCTGTAAAGAACAAAAATCTATAAATAAAAATATAGCTTTATAGAGTTTAGATCTGTAACCAATAGTAAATAATAAATCAAAACAGGTACGTTCCCATAGATAATTAGGTGATCTTTTAGTGGACTAGTTAAATGATGTGTCAATGTGACCCTGAAGAAACATTCTGCCTTTCCTTTCTCTTGGGTAATTCCCAAGTTTTGAATAAATTTTCTTATTAATAGTTAACATGTATCAAGTATCAACCAATCAAAGGCTATGTACTGTGCTGAGTTCATTTATTTGCTATGCAAATATTTATTAAATGCCAACTAAGCACTGTTCCAGGTGCTCAGAATACAATAGACTAAGTTCTTGCTTTCATATTACTGGTATAAACTAGACTTGTATCGGTTAGACTAGAGGTATACCAACTGGGTGCACCTTCCACTTCTACCACACCTGAGTATGTGACTTTGACCAGTTGCTGTAAGGCCGCAAGTCTGAATCAAACTGACTCCATGACAGGCTTCAAGTTTCCCCTCTGACCTTGGAGGCCTAAGTGTCAGTTTCTCAGAATCAGACAATAAAAGGACATAGATTGCTCAACCAGGGACCACCCTAGTAACACCCAATCGGCCAGCTAAAATGCTTAACACTCCTAAGGGCAGGCCTGAGATAGAAGCTATAGATAATCATTTATTGCTTAAGGCTAGTTACATCCTACGTGAGGGTCCTGGGTCCACTGTGTAATTGGTTAATACTCTAAATGTTGTGATTGGGTCCCGCCAAAAGTAACTGAACACTATGGACAATGTGTATGGTTAAAGTTACTGCCAATGATGTTAGGCGGTAATGATTGGACCCCTGTACCTGTGTCACAATTTCCTGTAACTCCCCCTTCCCAAACCCATAAAGGCCCTGCCCTGCCTTTGTTCAGGGCTCTCCGCATGGATCCACTGTGTTGGTGAAGTCTGTGAGCCCCAGCTTATAAGCCCGTAATAATAAATGCCCTTTGCTTTTGCATGAGTGACTCAGTCTCCCTGGCAGTCTCTGCTTACCTTCTCAGCTTCCTCATCTAAAATAGGAATACTAAAATGGCAGATTTGATTATTTTTCAGTAAATATCCCCTCTACCCCACCTTTCTGTTCCTTTGAAGTTGTATTTGGCCATATGACTTGTTTTGGTCAATGGGATGTTAGCAGCCATGACACAAAGGCCTGAAATGTGTTTGCGTGGTGCGGCTTGCCCTCTTGTGCCCCTGCCATTGTCATGGCAGAACATCCCCCACTAGCTCTGGTGGAAGGAACCAACCTTGTCCCAACTTGAGCTCAGAGGCAAGTCCAGCTAAGCCTCGTCTAGATCAATCTACCCTCATTCAACCTACAGATGCAGGAACAATAATAAATGATTATTATTTTAAGCCTCGTAATTGTGGTTGGCTTATGAACTCAGCTTACATATATAAAAAGCACAAACACTTGGGTCAGTGCCTGGTACACTTAAGCATTACAAGGAGTTTATCATTAGTTAGGGAGTGGAAGACCTGAGAAACTAAACAAGCAAAGGTGTAGTATGTTTATTATGTCAGATAATGATAGGTTCTAAGAAGAAAAGCAAAGGAGGGTAAAGAATGGGGGAGGACAATGCTAATTAGTATTAGTGTTCAAGAAAGTCTCAGTTTTGAGCAGAAATGTGAGAAAGTGAGCCACGGATTCTGGGAGAAGACTATTCCAGGCAGAGGAAAGAACACATAGACCCGTAGAGATGGTGCTTGGTGTTTGGACAAACAGCAAGGCCAGTAAGAAGGAAAATAGTAGGAGAAGGGGAGAAAGAAGAAACATGCGACCAAATCATGTAGCGCCATGGTAATGGCTGGGTTATTCTTAAACCGGGATGGTGCAGTAGAAACTGCTACCTGTCCCCAGTGTCTGCTCCCCTTTTATTCCTTCAGGTAATAGAACACGTACCCCTTTCCAAATTTTAGTGGAACCCATGGTCACCCAACTAGAAATTTCATTTCCTAGTTACTCTTGTAACTCATGGAAAGTGAAAGTAATGAAGTACAACTTGTGTGTCATGTTCTTAAAAAGAATCTGCCAACCCTTTATCTCTTTTGTCTTCCCAGTTTGCTGGCTAGCATACAGACATGGTATGCTGAGTCATGTTGAATCATGCAAATGATCCTTAAGCATATGAAAAGGTGGTCAACCTCCCTCACAAAAGAAACATATAAATTCAAACTATAGTACAATACTATTTTCTTACTTGCTAGCTTTAAGACTGACATATTCTGGGTATGGCCAGGGAAACAGGCACTCACATTACTGCTGGGTATTCAAAATGATACATACAATCCCAGAGAATTAGTTAATTTCTAGAAAAAATTACCTATGCATTCGCCCTTTGACCCAGCAATCTTTCTTCTAGGAATCTATACACAAAGCTGGTTATCACAACACTATTTTTAAGAAGAAAAGACTGGAAGCAACTTATATGCCCAGGAATAGAAGACTGGCTAAATAAACTACAGAGCATCTAAACAATGGAGTCATATGTAGCTACAAGAAAGAATAAGGATCCCTCTGCTTTAGTGGAATGATTTCCAAAATATTTTTTCTTTTTTTTTTATTTTAAAGATTTTTTTAATGTTTGTTTATTTTAAACTTTTTTTTAATGTTTTTTATTTTATTTTTGAGAGACAAAGAGAGACAGCATGAGCAGGGGAGAGGCAGAGAGAGAGGGAGACACAGAATCTGAAGCAGCCTCCAGGCTCTGAGCTAGCTGTCAGCACAGAGCCCGATGTGGGGCTCGAACCCACAAACTGCAAGATCATGACCTGAGCCAAAGTCAGACGTGTAACCGACTGAACCACCTAGGTGCCCCATGTTTATGTGAAAAAATAATTACCACAATAGAAGTACAAGCCCAAAACATTTAAAACTGTTTACACATGAGAAAGGGTAGAGAAAACAGGGATAGAAGCTAGACTTCTGAAAATATACATCATTTTCTATAGTTGACAGAAATCATGTAAATATTTTACATAATCAAAAAATAAGTTTAAACTTAAAAAAACCTCTAAAAATAAAAAACAAAATGAACCAAATGATTTTATCTGTATATTGAGTTAATTGGCATAGTCATAGAGAGAGAAACTATTTTAAGGGATTTAAAAACAGTAATTAGACAATGTAGCCCTAAGACGATAAAACCTAAGAACAAAAAAAGCACACAAAATAAAATAAAAATGATGTCAAAGTCATTTTAAGTTGTTTTCAGTAAGTATGTTGCCGGTAATAGGGTGGGTAATATTATTATAAAAATGAGTATGCGTTGTGAGAATAAAGCTGTCATAGATTGGATTCTGGGATAAACAGACTGTAAGACTCTGTGGGATTTGTGTGCAGATCATTATTACAGAGTGTGCTTTAAATGAAATATATACATATACTTGTAAGGCAATAGAAGAAGCCAGATTGGGCAGAGGGACAAGCTGCCTTGTCAGGAAGTTGCAAGAGAAGATTTGGTTGATCTCATGAGGAGCTCTTAGACTGTGATGGCCCTTTACCATTGAGGGTGTTTAGGGTGGAGCTGATTTTCCAGAAAGTATTTTTCAATGTCTGTTCAACCTTTCTGCCATATTCTATTCAAAAGCAGAGTCACTAAGTCCAGTCTTAGCTTCAAGGAAAAGGTAATTAGGCTACATCTTTTGGACAGGAGGAGTGTCGATTAATCAATCACTTAATTAATAGTGGGGATAAGAGTGGGTATTGAGGCAAGAGAATGCAACTTTGGCTAAGGCAGCATCCTCTGGCAGAGGCAATTCTGGGAGAAGACTCAGCATGAGGCCTTGACAGGCAATATTCCCAACAGATGAGTTAATGAGTTCCTTGTTCCTGAGGAGAAAGATCTGGGCGGCACCTACTATAAAGGTAAATGAATGATTATGCTGATATTCTTGGAAACCAGGAATTTGGGTATTGTGAGAAAGAAATAGAAAGAAGATATATGAGGTTAAATAAAAACTCCTTACACCTGATTCTAAAATTAAAGTTTTCCTATATAGTCACAATCTCTTGTTTTTTATCAAATATCCATTACGAAATTTTTCTCACTGAAGAGTTTGAAACAAGAAGTAACCCTCTGCCGTGAGCATCCCTACTACTTAGACATTGGTGTCTAAATACCATTTTCCACTCATAGAAACAAGGACACTTTGAGAAATGGCTGGTTATAGCTGTGGGACAGAAAAAGTACAAGCTAGTCTTGGAACATGCTGTACTTGCAGAAAGCCAGGAAGCTGTCAAATACTTAAGAGAGTGTGACAGAATTCTTCGGGGCCAACTTGAAGAGGCTGCCACTACCTTAAATGTGAGCTCCTGTGAAAATAAAAACGGTAGTAGCTTGAAGTGTTTCGAGTATGTGGCAGTCTATGAATGTGTGATAGAAGTATGCTTCCAGATTCTGCTTGTGAAACAGAAATCTAAGAAGAGCTTTGCTCCCAGTCTTATGACAACAGTAACAAAATATGTAGAGAAATCCACAAAAATCACAATGTTGCTTGAACTCATCAGAGACCTAAGATTGCAGGGCAATGACCCACACTGAAGAGATGGACCAAGAGCATTTGATTACTTAGAGGGGATGCCTCTCAAATACAGAGACTGTGGGGGCCGCAGATGTGAGGAGGATCTGCACCCACTCACAGGCTTTTTTCAATGGACATGGCAGAATTCCCACTAAAACAGTTTGGTGAGAGCCCTGAAACAACATCCTTTGCAGCTCAGGCCTGAGGAAGGGGAGCGAGCCCCCATGTCACCCCTTCTCTCCTGTCTCTTCCGCCAGTACCCCTAGTTTCCACCAGTGCCCCTCACCCTCCAGAAGAAAATCATATCACTATATATAAATGTGTCAAATCAATGCCCTGTACACCTAAAACTTACACAATGTCATATGTCAATTACATGTCCATCTTTATAAAAGGAATTAATATACAAATAAATACCCACTCTTATCCCCACTATTAATTAAGTGATTGATTAATCGACACTCCTCCTGTTCAAAAGATGTAGCCTAATTACCTTCTCCTTGAGGCTAAGACTGGATTTAGTGACTCTGCTTTTGAATAGAATATGGCAGAAAGGTTGAACAGACATTGAAAAATACTTTCTGGAAAATCAGCTCCACCCTAAACACAAACCAACATCACAGGAACTTGAAGCTTGGGGTGCCCTATGCACAACCAGAGCAACAGTTAACCTCAAACCAGGTCAACTGCACACACCATAATAGAGCTGAAGACTGCTTATGATAAATTCATCGGTAGACTCGACGCATCTGAGTGAACTTGAAGATAGGTCAATAGAAATTGCCAAAAATGAAATGGAAAGAGAAAAGGAGTATAAAAGGATGACAGGACATCTAAGTACTGTGGGACATTATCAAACAGTCTCAAACATATAGTTGGAATTTCAGAAAGACAGAAAGCATGAGGCCAAATAAATATTTCTTAAAAAAATGGCTGACTTAATTTTTCAACATTAACCAACAATACTAAGAATAGCTCTAAAAAACTCAAAGGGCGACAAGCAGATTAGATACCAAACAAAGTAAAACAAAGCAAAACAAACAAAAACCTACATTCACACCTAGGTATATCCTATTCAAAATGTTTTAAACAAAAGACAAAGAGAAAAACCTGATAGGCAACCAGATTGGCTGGAGGTGGGGGAGAGAAACAAGTGGCATAAAGGAAAGAAGCTGTAAGATAGTGGAGTGACATCTTTAAAGTACATAGGAGAAAAAAAGGGTTAAGTCATAATTCTATAGCCAGCAATAATATCTTTCTAAATGAAGGAGAAAATTAAAAAAAAAAAAACTTTCTCAGATAAACAAGAAGCAAGAGAATTCATGGTCCACAGACCTGCATTACAGGAAGGTGGCAGAGCAAGGTAGAGGAAATCTGGTTTTCAGGATGAATTCTTGGAGTAATGCTGTTCATCCTTCTATACTTCCCTCACGGCTTTGAACTTGTACAGAAAAAACAGAAATAACTATCCTTCTTTACTGTATTTTGGGTCTCTGTGATGAATCATTTTCGTCTCTATTCTAATTTGTGCAGATGGGAGCCTATAAGGGTTCTTTAAGGAAAAGAGTGACATGGTCTCACTAAGATTTTAAAAGGATGATTCTAGCTGTTGGCTGTGACTAGGCAATAAAGAATCAAGGATTATAGCAATAACCTGGATGATGAATAATGATGGTTATATTTAGCAGTAGAGTGGTGAGAAGTTATGAGAAGTGGTTAGATTTTGAATGTGGTTTAAAAATTTTTTTTAATGTTTATTCTTTTGGGGAGAGAGATTGAGTGTGAGCAGGGGAGGTGCAGAGAGAGTGAGAGACACAGAATCTGAAGCAGGCTCCAGGCTCCAAGCTGTCAGCACAGAGATGCGGGGCCTGAACCCACAATAATGAGATCATGATCTGAGCCAAAGTCAGACACTTTAGACAGAGCCACCCAGGCACCCCTAGATTTTGAATATGTTTTAAAGATGAAGCCAACAGAATTTGATAAAAGTTTGGATGTGGGATATATTTTTTAAAAAACCAATTATGGATTAATAGGGTTGTTTTTTCCTGACCAGATGAGAGATGGATTTGAGATGTGCTGAGATAAAGGAAGCTGGAGATAAAACACATTTGAGGAAAGAAACCAGGAGACTGGTTTTGGACATGTTAAATGTCAGATGTCTAGTCAACGGCCAAATGGAGGTATTGAAATATCTATCTGTTGGATATATAGTCTAGGTTCAGGGGACAGGTGAAGCCAGAGAAATAAACTTGAGAGTCATTGGCATAGAGCCGATATTTCGAGTTAGGAGACTCAAAGAGATCATCTGGGGTTATCTGAAGACCAAATGCTGGAACTAAGGAGGAACCAGCAAAGGAGACAGAAAAAAAAAAATCAAATGGTGTAGGAGGAAAAACAAGGAAAAAATCAGAGTTCTAGAAGCCAAGATAGAAAATAAAAAATGTTTCCAGAAAAAGGGAATAGCTAACTACATCAAATGCTTCCAATAGGTCAAGTGAGATGAAGACTGAGAATCAGCTGTTGGACTTAAATGTGGAATCTACAAAAGCTGAACCTATAGAAAGAGTAGAATAGTAGTTACCAGGGCTGCGGGTTGGGGGGAAATGAGGAGATGTGGTCAAAGGGTACAAATTCCCATGCATGAGATGAATGAATTCTGGGGATCAAGTATAGAGCATGGTGAGCATGCCTAACAACACCGTACTGAATACCTGCTAAGAGAGTGGATCGGAAATGCTCTCACCACACCTAAACCAACGAAAAAGGTGATTATGTGAGATGATTGAGGGGTTAACTAACCTTACTGCAGTAATCATTCCATACCTATATAGCTGTATCCAATCGTGAGATTGCACATCTTAATGTTACACGATGTTACCTGTCAATAAGGCTGGAAAAATGTTTTCTTACGGTACCTAAGCTGAGTAAGGAGAGGAATGAGGATATGAAGGGCTTAAGGGGCAGTAAAAAGGTAATAGAATCAATGGACTCTGACATGGAGAAAAGTGAAGAGCTTGCCTAGAGTACGTAAATGCTCAATTTCTCCTCCGCGGAAGCAGGGTTTCTGCTAAATACCTCCATGGATGAATTCAGACTTTGTATTCAGGACCAGCCTCACAAGTAAGAGTAGGTGATTGTTTTCAGTCTCCTAAAATGGTTTCCTCTACTGTTTGCCAATGCCTAAGTCCCCTCAGCCCATTTACTCCAATCACACAATTATTCATGTGGGTAATTAATCCAATTTCACAACTTTTTTTCAAGTAAACTGAGTATTTAAGAGTAGGAGGACTCCTAACAAATGAAGGAGAAGAGAGCACGCTGAGGAGAACGTGGAGGGAAGCAGGGAAATGGAGGCAAATTTAGTGACCCCCTGACCCCACCACAAGGGATACTTCAGGGAGAATTGCTTCAGTTACAATTGCAGTTAACCAAAACCCCAATGACAGTGAAACACAATAAGGACATTTGGAGCCTCACATAAGTGAAAATGTCCAGCGACAAGAAAAGGGAACATCATCATTTTTGAGCGAAGAAAATTTTCCAAAGCCTTCCAGAAGACCTCTCTTTATATCTATTCAACTAGATTTATATCTCTTGCCCATATCCAATCCTTGCACTTCTCAAGGAAAAGAAGAACTTCTTGATTATTTTAGCTAATCGAGATCCAACTCCAGCCTCCTCTTAAGGATATGGCCACTAGGAGGAACCTGAGCAAAATCTGGGTTCTGTTAGTGAGTGAGGAAAAAGAGAAAAGCGTCTATTTGGTAGTTAACCAATAAAGATATTAACAGTATTTTTTTCCCTCAGATGCCACTAATAACATAAAACATTATGGGAAATGCCACCTTACACTAACACAATTTCCCAAAAATTACAAAGACTTCAGCACTTTTTTTTTTAAGTGTTGCTATACATTAAAGGGAATTTACTCTTGAAGCCCTTGCCTGAGGCCATCTTAAGATTTTGGAAGGAGAAAAAGAAAAAGAGGGAAAACTGAAAAAACTATGCAATTTGAGGGATTTTATTATCTGGATATTCAGAGATATCTAGACATTGAAACAAGGTGGTGAAGGACAAATCGAACAGGAAGTTGCTAAGCCATAAAGATACATAACGTGGGAAGAGAGAAGGGTGATACCCCACTGAAGAGACAGATGCAAATCACAGACAGGAATGTCAACTCATAAGGTCAAGATTATTCAAAGCAGATATAAAACAATAGCTTAGTTATATTTTCTTATCACTGTTGGTTTCGATTAAAAACAACAACAACTTAAGGCATCTCTGTAGAAGATAAGCATGGATTTAGAGTGAAGGGGGCGGAAACAGAGTAGAAAGCCAAAGGATTTGCAGAAAGAATCATCTCATAGTATTTAGAGAGAAAATACCGAGTGGTACTGGAAATGACTGACAAAAACAAGTTAAGTGAGCAAACAATAACCACAAGGCTCTCAAGAGAGGAAATCCTCACCCCTACTCGGTGTAATGTCTTCCTGTACCAGTATAATGCACCCTACTTAACATGACAGTTGTTTGCACAGCTTTCTTCTTTTTTTTCTTATTAGCACCTAAGCCATTTGAGGGCACAAACTGTCAGTAACTGTGCCATTTATTTATTTATTTTATCCCCCACGGCATCCAACATGAACTCTATAGCAACACTACTGTTCAAATACTTGTTGAATTGGAGCAAGTGATTAAAAAAAAAAAAAAGCCAGCAGAAGAAAGGACTTCTGTTCTCTAAGAGATTTTAGTCAGGGAAAACATGAGGGTCTCCGAAGGAAGATGAAAAAAATAAATCTGTAGAAAGAGATTATTAAATTACAGGTGATCAGAACAAGAAAGCAGCTTTATTCTAGGAGCACTGGTTCCAGAGAAGGAAGATTTAGAGATTAAATACATTCATCAAACGACTATGAAGGGGAGTTAAGCTGTAGGGGGTATAAACACAATTACTTCTGAATATCTTTTAAATCGTATGAACCATTATTATTTCTATTCCTGTCTATTAAACGTTGCACTGAAGGAGACATGAGGGGGAAGCCCAGAGAAGGTGCTGTGCTTCCAGCACAGGTGGGAATTCAGGGAGGATTAGTGGCCTCTCCCAGCGTGGAGGCAGCAAACATGGAGGTAATTGAGCCTTACGTTTGCTTAGCACACGACAGTTTACAAAGCCCTTTCCTGAGGGGCATCTCACTTAGTGGAGAGATATAAGGAGGAGAGCAGTGTGATTTAGGTCAGAAAAATCTCCTTTTTCCTTTTATATTTACATTGCTGATGTACCCATTGTAATGCTGCTTAGATTTCTTTCTGAACCAGTGTTTGCTTTTCTCCCTAAGAATATGTATTTATATTCCATTTAGGTTACAGGATATACAATTCCACGCCAAACTAGAACATTCCCAAATCCCCAAGGAGGAGCGTGTCCTCTTTAATGCCCAAATTCTGTCAGCACCAAAAAGCTGCCATCACTTTCCCTTCAAGTCCAGCCCCTTACAAAGAGGGCACCGTCTTTGTGACTCTCCTAGGGTGGCTAGGGATAATAAAGCATTCTTGCGGGTCCCAAGTGCCATCCATGGCACTCCCCCTGCCAATGAGGATGCAGATACAGTAATCCTCCCGGACCTCAGTACCTTTGTCCTAAAATGGTCAGTAGAACTGCCATTGGCAAGATCAAGATCTTGGAGAAGAGAAGGGGGTGGGGGAGGGCAGAAGGGAAATCACAAACATAGCTTAAAGTGTATCGCCTCAATTCTGTGGTGCGTGTTCTGCTCACATCTCTAAAATTGGGGTGTGTCTTACGTTTGTGGGCTGCAGAGAGGCCAGTTGTTGTAGTGATTATTGCCCCACCACACACCCACAGCAAAGCTTGCAGAGAAATTCCTGGAGTTCTTTTACGAAACGCTGCATAATTAATGCCGTTAATGTCACAGAAGATGATATTGGTTGAAAACTGATGACTCCTGGCTAGCTATTGCTGTGAAGCCGCTCCCCAAATGTAGCAGCTCGAAACAGACAGACACTTGTTAGCTCACAGGGTCCCTGCTGGTCAAGAATCTGGAGGGGTTTAACTGGGTGCTGTGGCTCAGAGTCTGTGAGGAGGTTGTAGTCGAGATGGGGTCTGGGGCGGTAGTCATCTGAATGCCTGATTGGGCTGGAAGGTCTGTGTTGAGCTCACTCAGTTGACAGTGGTCCGGGGGGGGGCTCAGTTCCTTACCAGGCGGGCCTCTCCTGACGGCTACTTACACCACAGCAGCGGGTTTCCTCCGAAGTGGATGATCCAGGAGAACTGAGAAGGAAGCCGCAGTGACTTTCTATGTCCCGGTCTCAGAAGTCCCACACTGTCACATTCCACTTTATTCTGTTCATTAGAAACAGTCACAAAGTCCAGCCCACACTCAAGGGTCGGAATTAGGTTCCACTTATGGAAGGAATATCAAAGAATTTATGGACATAGTTTTAAAACTATCACTCTCGGGCACAAACATGATTGAAAAGTTAGTGAATATTGAGAAACTATTTCATCTAGATTCTTTTTTTGAAGATTTTATTTTTTTAAGTGATTTCTACACCTAACGTGGGGCTCCATCTCACAACCCTGAGATCAAGAGTCGCATGTTCCACCTACTGGCCAACCAGGTGCCCCTCATTTAGATTCTTAATGTATGTACATGAGCGATACACGAGAAAATACCTCTAATAGAACTCTCAATTATTAAAAACAATTCTACATAATACTAAAGCACTGTAATGTGTATTATTGGCAGGGGTTTTTTAGTGGTATATAAATTAATATATGTAAATAACTGATCATGTCTCAGATTCAATAAATATTTAACAAGCTTTTAAAAACCACTGAAAATAAAGTTTAGGAAGCAATCACCTTTGATGATGTAACAAACCCTTTCTCTGATTTGCCTTTGAAAATTATTTAGGGGGCACGTGGGTGGCTCAGTCAGTTAAGCATCCAACTCTTAATTTTTTTTTTAATGTTCTTATTTTTGAGAGAGAGAGAGCATGACCAGGGTAGGGTCAGAGAGAAAGAGGGAGACAAGAATCTGAAGACAGGCTCCAAGGCTCTGAGCTAACTGTCAACACAAAGCCTGACGTGGGGCTCAAACTCACGGACTGTGAGATCATGACCTGAGCCGAAGCTGGATGCTCAACCAACTGAGCCACCCAGGCGCCCCTAGCATCCAAAGGTTGATCCTAGCTCAGATAGTGATCTCAGGGTCAAGTCCTGCATTGGAACCCAACATCATAATCCACAGAAACTGTATCTTACACAAATACTGTAAGAATTTTTAAAATCATGCTTATCTTTAAGTGAAATGACTTTTCCACTTGTATTTTTCTTTGATTTTGTGTGTCTTGGTGCAAGGCTTATGTAACTGCTTGAGCTTTTTCATAAATCTGACAATTAAAAGGATGTTTTGGGGACTAGGTTTTTCTATCCACATATTGAAAATATGAAGTATAAACCCACTGCGCAGGACTCACCTTCAGGTGTACAGCCACAGTGGTTTTTAAGATATTGAAATAATTCCATACCAGGAAGTAAATAGGCACCGAGGCTACCACTATCCCATGACCTCCCCAGGGTCCAGCAACTGACACAGTAAAGGCTGGCACTGAGGGTAGGAGTGTGTGGGGATGGAGGGGCAGGAGGGACTCTGGGACCTTCCTCCATCACTATGTCCAGCATCCTTTCTGACCTGATGCACTCTGTGCTGTGACTGCTATACGTATTCTGACTATCAAACATGTATCTATGCTAATGAGAACCAATAATTACTTTTCTATTTTTGTTTAAGGGGAATGAACTGAACTTGGAATAGGGTAACTCTTAGTTTGATAGCTAAAGACGTTGGAATTTTGACGGAGTTGTTGATTCTTGAAAACAAAGCAGTGTACCCTGGATTCACAAGCTGGATGTATTTTAAGTCAAGTTATAGCTCAGCTACAAAAATGCTAAATCAGGAGGGTTACTGGATGTTTCTACAGATCACAATTATTTTTGGAGTATTCTGAACAAAGCTAGAGTTTAAAAACATCTTACATATTTCTAAACAAAAGACATTAAGTATTCAAATCATAAATCTGACCAACATTTCTATTCCAATGAAATGTATAGAGTGAAGATGAATATTTTATTTCAATATATTCTTTATGACTATCAGCTCTTTTCTCATACCATTAATTCTTTATAGGATTTTTCAAGATCATGGAGTCTAATAAAGATAATATTTAAAAGAAAAATAATATTTTAAGAGCATTTGACAAAGTAACACTTCTCCTGAAAATACAGAACAATTATCTTATATCTGCAAAATGACAATTTAATAAAATTCTTTACATAGGTTTGCCCTTTTATCCTTTTCCTTTTTTAAAAAAGATTTTCTCCGTAAGTAATCTCTACACCCAATGTGGGATTTGAACATACAACCTTGAGGTCAAGAGTTG
Organism: Suricata suricatta; assembly: GCF_006229205.1. Classification (NCBI taxonomy): domain Eukaryota; kingdom Metazoa; phylum Chordata; class Mammalia; order Carnivora; family Herpestidae; genus Suricata; species Suricata suricatta. The sequence goes on along the minus strand of NC_043701.1, from coordinate 95,876,300 downwards.
CACACTCCACAGCAAACAACAAATCTAAAAGGCAACCAAAGGAATAGAAGATCTTTGCAAATGACATATCAGATATACTCAACACACAAAAAACAAATAATCCAATGAAGAAATGGGCAGAAGACATGAATAAACACTTTTCCAAAGAAGACATCCAGTTAGCTAAAAGACAGATGAAGATGCTCAACATCTCTCATCATCAGGAAAATACAAATCAAAACCACGAGATACCACCTCACACCTGTCAGAATGGCTAAAATTAACAACTCAGGGAACAAGAAATGTTGACGAGGATGCAGAGAAGGGGAACCCTCTTGCACTGTTGTTGGGAATGCAAACTGGTGCAGCTGCTCCGGAAACTAGCGTGGAGATTCCTCAAAAAATCAAAAATAGAACTACTCTATGACCCGGAAATTACTACTAGGAACTTATTCAAAGGATACAAAAATTCTGATTTGAAGGAACACATGCACCCCAATGTTTATAGGAGCATTACCAACAATAGCTAAATTATGGAAAGGGCCCAAATGTCAATAACTGATGAATGGATTAAGATGATGTGGTGTATGTATGTATAATGTAATACTACTAGGCAATCAAAAAGAATGAAATCTTGCCATTTGCAACAATGTCGATGGAACTGGAGGGTATTATGCTAAGTGAAATAAATCAGAAAAAAATATAAAATGATTTCACTCATATGTAGAATTTGAGAAACTCAACAGATGAACATAGGAGAAGAGGAAGGAAAAATAAGATAAAAACAGCAAGAGAAAGCAAACTATAAGAGACTCTTAAATATAGAGAATGGGAGGTTGCTAGAGGGGATGGAGATTGAGGGATGGATTAAGTGGGTGGTAGACATTAAGGAGGGCGCTTGTTTGAATGAACACTGGGTGTCATATGTAACAGATGAATCACTGGATTCTACTCCTGAGGCCAAGACTACACTGTATGTTAACTTGAAAAATAAAAAAAAGAGTTCCACACTTTGCCCACTGAGCCAGCCAGGTGCCAACCTATTCCTTTTTTTTTTAATGTCAACGTCTACATTCACAATTAGATACAAAAATAAAAGTAAAGTAAAAGGAATTGGTAGACATACTTATATAGACTTTTAATACAAATTGGCATCCGAGTGTTTTCAAAATCGTAACAAATAGAAAAACATATAAAGACCTGAGACTCTTTCCAGAGGTCCCTCAACCATGTTCTACTCATGATTTATTCTATAAAAATGAGAATTAAAATAAAGTTATATATTATGTCATCAGAATAGGGCTTATTTTTCAGTCTTTTTGCTCACATAATTGCAGAAAGTGAGAGGAAGCAACTATAATACAAAACCACAGTAACTTATAAAGTTACTTCTGACTTGTGAACTGTAGTTAGAAATAGACATGATGCTTCACTGAACATGCACACATACATACACTTCACGTATACACATATAAATCTGACAAAGATAAGCTGATATAAAAAAAGCTTCAAAGCTGTAAAATAGTTAAGTTAAAGTTGCAACCATTTACAATATTCTTGAACTGAGTTGGAATCTCTTTTCAGTTAGCTTACTGTTTGCCTTTAAATTGTTTTCTTCAACAGTGTTTCAGACTTGTTAGGGTGACCAAATTCTCAGAAGCCATGATGCCCTTTACATAACACCATGAATTACTGATGTATTTAATTCTAGCATAAAATTATACAAGCTAGGAACGACTTTAGCAGCAGAAAATATAACCTTTATTATGGCTCCCACATCTCAAAAATACTACTACTATCAATAAAATATTAAGCCACCTTTCACAGCAAGATAATAAATAACACAATTTAGGCCACGCCAACCATCTAGAAAGGCATGATTCAAAGATGGACGGGTGATTGAGACAACTCATGTTTAATTTCCTCCTCTCCCCTGTATCTGCTTTTGTCTGATCTTTGTTCTCAGAGTCTGACTTCTTGGCTCTCTGATTCTGACTTGAAGCCCATTCATCTTAACTTGACCCAACATGATCTGAGCCTCAGCTCCTCCCTGCAGATGCAGGCTTAATACACTCTCGTATCTGTAAGCTCTGGCCATTCGCTCCCTAGGATTTTGTCAAGAGGATCTTGAGGTGTTCCAGAAATCTAGCTGTGGTAGGGATCCAAGAAGACAGGGTTAGTGCATAAAAGAGGAACAAAGTCCCTTGTGCCTGACCCTGGCATACAATAGGTGCTCAATAAAGTACTGACTGATTGGAAAAAGCATCCCCAAAAGTCAGCTTGGGAATGAAAGGGCAAGTCAGAGTTAAGAACAGGATCTGGAAGCCAAGGTAAGACACTAAAGAGGACAAATGGCTGGAGTGGAGAGCAGGAAGTAGCCAGAAGTGCCCCTGACGCCAGCAGGACACGAAGCCAGTTTGGACAATGTTTTTATATGTATTCTATCTTCTTCTACAAAAAAATCTGAACAGCTACCTGAAAGTAGCTTGAAGCTCATTCTTTTTCTGAATCAAGACTGAAAGGTAGTTTGTCTAGGGTAAGAAAACCTTTGGAAATCAAGTTGCACATTTTCTTTTTTGTGGCTCTATAGGGAGCTGAAAACACACAGAAGTACTTTTGCTTTGGGGGCTCAGATTCATTTTAAATATAGAAACCTTTCCATTCACATCCACAAAAAGGTTATTGAATACATGGGCAGCTGTTTTTGTTTTTCACCAACAGCTTTCTCCTTCACTTGTTTGGTTGTCGGCTATCACTCTGAGGTAGGCAAATTTGGTTAGAATTAACATTTTGTTTAGCATTGGGAAAAGATGACCATCCTCTAATTCTGAGATAGAGCACCCCCAACTAGCTCATAGGCAGATAATCTGAGAAAAATATACAATTGAATCGAGAAATTCCCACTGAATTTCTCCTTCTTTTTCCTTTTTGGGATATTGATAAACTTTTCAAAGAATTGTCCACTTCTGAAGCTTTTCAGTATTGGTCCCACTGGGAAATATTCCATGCCCCTCCCACCACCTTTTGGATTAACTTCTAATTGACAATAACTTCTATTGAAAACTACATCTGAGGCTTGGTAGATTTATCTTTTTTTAAGTTTACTTATTTTAGGAGCACGAATGGGAAAGGGGCAGAGAGTGGGGCAATGGGAGGGGGAGAGGAAGAATCCTAAGCAGGCTCCATGTTGTAGGATGGAGTTGGACGCTTAACCAACTGAGCCACCCAAGTGCCCCTGAGTAGAGTTATCTTATTTGATCTTCTTAACAGATCTGTGAGGTATTATCCTCATTGTGCCAGAGAAAAAGTTGATGCAGAACCATTAGCTTGCCCAAGGTTGTGTGGTTAAAAAGCGGCCCAACCAGGAATGAAGCCCGCACCGCACCCCTCTGCCTCCTAGGTGATCTCTGCATCATAGGGCTTTGCTGTTACCAGGGACATCAGCCCACCCACCCCACCGTCACCAGGCTTGACAATCCAGTGGCTAAGATTACCGGGCCTACAGAATGTTGCTGTCCTGCCACGGTCTTACCTCTCTCCTGTCACCTCTCGGCTGCTCTAGACAGTCATGCTTTCGCCACAGTCCAGCCTTCAGGCTCATCCCTCTCCCTCCAACTTTTCTTCAGATGCTGACTGGCAAGGCTCACTTCAAGTCTGGCTCAGGGATCACTCGGGCAGGCTCTCCTGACAACGTAGTGACAACCGCAGCCTCAGCACTCCTCATCACGTTTATTCTGCGTGTCCCCCACTCTGTCACACATGTGGCCTCCATTAGGGTAGGCATAGGGCTTTCTCTTGTTCTCGATCTATCTCTCACACCCAAATTCGTGCTTGGCACCAAGTAAACAATATTTGTTCAATGAGTAAAGAATCAAAATTTAATCTATTACCCTGTTAAGTTTTACAGCAAATTTAGGTCCAGAAATAGGAAGGATAGATTAAAATGCAGTTTCATGGAAACTCTTGGTACAAATCTTCATTGAGTATTTATTTTAGGCCAGGTGTCTACATTTAGGCCTAACTGTAATTTTTTTCAATGTTTTTTTTTTTTTAATTTATTTTTGAGAGAGAGACGGAGTGTGAGCAAGGGAGCGGATGAGAGAGAGACACACACACAGAATCTGAAGACAGGCTCCAGGTTCTGAGCTGTCAGTACAGAGCCTGACACAGGGCTCAAACCCACGAACCATGAGATCCTGACCTGAGCCGAAGTTGGATGCTTAACCGACTGAGCCACTCAGGCAGCCCTAACTGTAATTTCTTACGGTTTTCTTTCAACAGCTTTAGAAACAAAAGTTTTATTTTGAAGTGTGAACTTAATCCAACCCAAATGTTATGCTGGTATATATCTACAATGCTACACATAGTATAAAACTTTATAAATGTACTTAATTTTATTAAGATATAGGGAGAAAACACCTATGGATTATGTTTACATTGAGCAAAAATTTTAAACAGTGCCAGTTATGCAAGAGGAGTATTGCTAATTGGGGGAAACACAGCTATTGTTTCCTTGAATATAACGTTTTTATTATGGAACACTTCAAACATAAGTTTTTGTGAAAATTTTGCTTGACTGTCACCCAATTTTCCTAGTTGGCTTCCCTAAGAAATGCACAATGTACTTAAGGCTTCAGTATCTGCACTTAAGTGGAGGCAGAATATGATACATGATTTGGCATAAAAATGCCTTTTCTGTTTAAAGAGAATGGGTTTTATGTCGGTATGGTCTAATACACGTACTGCTAATTCAAATCCTTACCATAACAGTTGGACTATATGCATATGCTTTCCTGGGCCAAAGTATTCCAAGTAGCATTGTTTTGTTTGTTTTTTAAATATATAAAAACTTGGGAGTATTGAAATTCTAAAATCTAGTAACCCTATTAATTACAAGATCTTTTTCTTCCAGGAGAAATTATCCCAGCATTTTCCAAACTATTAACTCAGACAAAAGTTTCCAAGATCTGTCTTCCTTCCTCTCTTCTTCCCTCCTCCTATTTGTACTTGACATTACTCTCAGGTACTCACAAATAAATTAGTTGATTGCCACCTGCTGCTAGGAGGAAGGTAGCTGGAGGCCTATGCTAATTAGCAAATCTGCAAAGAATGAAAAGACATACCTTAAAAATCCTGCAACACAATTACAAGTTGGTTGTGTGTATATTAAAGTTATTATTGGGGCGCCTAGGTTGCTCAGTTGGTTGGGTGTCCAGCTTCGGCTCAGGTCATGATCTCATGATTCGTGGGTTCGAGCCCTGCATAGGGCTCTGTGCTGACAGCTAGCTCAGAGCCTGGAGCCTGCTTCAGATTCTGTGTCCCCCTCTTAGTCTCTGACCCTCCTGTGCTCGAACTGTCTCTCTCTGTCACTCAAAAATAAAAAATAAACATTAAAAGGTTATTATTGCTTGGGCAATACATACATTTAACACATGATTCAGAAATATTGAAGAATAAACTATTTTGCACTTCTTGCACTTAAGTCCTTGTACCCCTTAAGCTTATCTGGAACTTTTTAAGTTATAAATCAAGCGATCCTTTTTTCGGGACTTAAAATTATCCCCACCAACAGCACTGTGAACCACACTGTATTAGTCTTGCTCCTTGCACTGCTTCACCTTTCCTCACTCATTACCCCAATTGTTTTACATCAATCATCTATGAAAAAGTAAAAAACAGTACTTTTTAATTTTTCTTCCAGTCGTGTTCATAGTTACCTGGTTGAAGTTCCTGAAGTCCCAAGTCAAACTGGTATTATCATATTAAAAACTAAAAAAAAAACATTTTTCATGTTCCATTTTCACCATCTTCTCTTTTAATAAAGCAATATCATCCTGAAGCTTCCAAATGTTGAGTTTTTCCGGTAATTCTATCATCTTTAGTTTGATACAAAATTTTTAAGAAACTTATTCCTTAACTGGTCTTGTTTGGCAGAAGAGCATAAATTTAACAGTTTCTTGAATCAGTCACTGTTATGAACACAGACAGATTACACTACACTAAGTTGTCACATAAACATACCTTCTACCTTAGGGCTTTCCTGGACAAGGCAACCTGTATAGCTAGCTCTCGATTACTAGATGTAAAAAAGACTTCTTGGTGGAGTTTCCTGTCGGAAGCCAGGGGACTTCCCCTGCTGCCTAACAGCCCCCGCCCCTCATTTGGCTATATCATCTAATCTGGCCTGAGTCTGGAAATCTGATAACTGAAGTTGTTACAATAACGGATTCATGATATTAGTAAGGCTCTTCATGAGGTCTGCAGGGCTCTCCCCCTGGGAAAAGACAACAGCTTTTGCTTACAGATTTTGTGGCATTTATGTGGCATACTCTGCTTCGTAGTGTTTCTGTGGGCTTAAATATTTTAATTATGTTTTCGTTTTTAGCTCTTCCTACAATTTCCTAACATTTATTGCTTTAAAAATACTTAAGTAAAAAGTGCCCTAAATCAAATTTTAATTTCCATAAATGTCCAGAGCAATGGCTACAAATTAACATGAAATCTGATTGGTGTTCTCTGGCAGTATGTTTCAGGGAAATGGTGACCAGATCTTACTACCAGGAATTACGAAAGTTGCCAATACGTTTTCTAGTGAGAAGCATTTACTTCCCAGTGTTCACTGTGATAAGAAGGTTGATACTTCATGTAATTTATTGCCGCTTTATAGTGTACATAATTAAAGGAAGAGACATGTTAAACTCAAGGGAATTTTTAATAGGTTACTTGCAATTGTTATTGCAGGCAACAACTTGTACATGATTTTATTTCCAAATCCACAAAAAACAAATTTTATACAAATCAGCACTGTAAAAATGTCAATTACAGCCCCAGAGGCTTTGCTGGCAGAATAATTGTCTAAATTCTAGGATATGGGAAACAGGTTTTTTTCTGGATTCATCTTTTTTTTTCATTTTCTTATTTTTTTTACAAAAAAAATTTACAAGTGAAATGTTACTACAAAACTTTTTATAAGGAATTTTTGCAAAACATTTACATTTTACCATCAACTATTTCTGTTTTAAAATCATTATGTAGATTTAATACCCTATGCTGCACATCAATTTATGTGGGATGACAACTTAGTGACATGCATAAAAAAACACCACAAGGCATTAAAATGAAGACTTAAATACAAATATTGTTGCAATAAAACAGTTATAAAATTGAAAAATAGGACCTAAACATCATGCTTATCTAAGTTTGACAAATTAACTTTTTCTCCTAGATTACACACTTTTATTACTGCTCTCATGATAGTGTGATAAATAATGACTTAACACCAAGTTCTAATGTAATCAGCAACACATACACAAACCTAACCAAAGAAAGTATACTGTAAGAAAAAACTATTCTAACACTGGAGTTCTACCATGATAAATACATAGCTTTGCACTGATAATTACAATAAAGAAAAGTTTTATAACAGTGGCAGAGGGAATGAACAGTGAAATGCCATTAAATATGACTCTACTGCACATCTGTGCCCTATTACTTATAACAGCTATATCCCACTGAGTCAAATAAAGGACATTGAAATTTACGATTCTTGTAAGACAGAACAGTGGATTCAGAATGGTATGCACAACAGACTGTCAGAGTATTTCTCATCTCGGTGGTGAAATGTGCACCTGCTAACACAAATTAATGTATTTTATATGCTATAAAGCCATCCAGATTCAGTCTGTTAAATTTATAATAGGCCTCATTGTTGATTAAAAAGTAACTTCCATTTCTGATGAGCATACACAGGTATGCATTAAAACCGGTTCATGGAATAATGGTGCAGAGAGCTCATACTTGGTATTAACAACAACAAAAAGTGTCACTTTGAGGAAACATGATTCAAACATTAGGAAAGTTTCTTTGCGTAAAAAAATTTATAGCACTGATTGTGTAGCATAATGATAGATAAAATATATATTTGATGTTTCAGCTCCTATATAATAAAATTAAAAGTCACACCCAATGCTCCTCTGTACCAAACAAAACAACAAACTGATTCTGATGTTTTTAAAGCCAGATACATCAGTTGTTAAGAGTACATTAAATAAAATATACAAAACAATTTACAAAATCCAACTAAAATTTAAAGACTTTGTTACAAGTCTACAAAAGCTTTAAGAAACTTGAAATTTATAACCACAGTGTAAAAATTTTTTTTTCCTTTAATCTCAAAGCTTTTTTATACAAACTGAAAGCACAAAAGGCCCCCAGCTTCACAGAGCGCTACAAAGGGCTGGCCCGAGGTGTGCACAGTGTAAACAGTGATCGCTACAGTATTTCTCCTTCATCGAAAAGACAAGAAACACCATGATTCTGGAAGAGAATTCGCAGGAGTAGTACTTTTCCTGAAATAATAGAGAATGCACAAGAAAACACGTACCTTTACTCAAACGGTCCCCAAACTAAAAATGTTAATAAACCAGGCGGTTAAAGGGTTTAGTTTTCAAACAGTCAATTCCAATTCCATTATGTTTCCAGGTAAATACATTTTTAAAGTGAGAAAATATCTTACTAACACTTAAGCTGTTGGTATAATCCAATTCATAGACTTTTGGCCACCTTTCCTAGAAGATCCTTGCATAAACAATAAAATACAATTTTTTCTTTAGTCATTTATTTGAAAGTTATTCTGATTTTTAAAAAATAATGTGCTTCAGAGTATCACATCATTAAATATTTGTTAGGCTGTCTTTTTAAGGAAAATTCCATTATTGGCATAACATTAAGATATTTCTATGTTATAAATTTATAACCAGCCTTCTAACACAGTACTAGAAATAAAATGAGATTGGCGAAACTTTAGTGGAGAGGAAAACAGAAACTGTAATGTAGTTAGAAGATAATTTTCTGCTGGCCTTAAAAAAAAGGTGTGATAATTCTTTCTTTGGCTACCAAGTCAAAGCATAAAGAATTCTGCACATTGTCAACATAACTCATATTTACAGAATATGAAACTACAGAATGATTTATACTCTATGCAAATATTTCCAATATAAACATTTAAAATGAATTTTGTGGTTCAACCTAGGGTTAGGAATATAATTAATCCTAACTTCAAAACTTACATATGTTAGGTTGCCTCATTTTATTTTCCTGAAGCTATTATGAGTTTGTTTTAACCACCCTCCCCATCCCAGTATTTTCCTAAGGTTTTAATCTAAAATTTAACCTAAAGTTTAGCTCTAAGTTCCTCTTGTGTCTCCAAACTGGAGAAAGTAATTCGACTTCACTGATTGTCTGCATACACACTACTATAATGTAGTGGTAATAAAGATCTGAGATGCATCTCAGATTACTTTTTTGGAACTTACCTAATTCAACTGTTGAAGAATTTCTAACATTTAGAAAAGACGGCCAAAACGATTTTTGGTTGATTTTCCAAAAAACAAGCTAAGGAAATAAAATATTATCCCTATCATCATTTTAATTGTTTTCTGTGCTATAGGAAAAAAACCTACATAAAATTATTACTGACTGAATTTATAACAAAGTACTTCCAAAGAAAACAAGTCCAATTAAGGTCCAGCCTGCAAACTACTGAGGTCTGTCTTTTTAAATATGTTAACACATGATGTTAAGAGAGGGGAAAATTTAGTTTAAAGATTATGTGATATATCTCCAAATAACTACAACGTAATAGTATGGAGGAAATACTTTTCTGTTTCCAGTACATCAGTTTGCTTTTTGTATTTTAAAAAATTCAACACTTCACATGTTGACCCCAAATCTTGGAATACTTAAAGAAGCCAAGAATGAAAACATGATTTCCTACTCTGTAATCCACTTGACCAGCCCATTTCCAGATTTTCAAAGGTGTGTAAACTTAAGTGCAGCACTAGAGGTCTCTGTTATAAATAACTTTTCAGAATTCTTCCATGTTGGTTGAGACATTGGGGGTTGCTGGGTTTGAATCTTGAGAAATGGCTGCAACTGTGACAATTCTTGGGGAGCCAAGCACCTCTGTAACAGATGAGTCCAGTTCTCCCGAGGTAACAATGGCAAGAGCTGTCCCACCACCTTTCTTATTCTGGTGCGTTTTGACATGTTTGGAGAGATGATCGCTCCGCATAAACCTTTTAGAACATTCCGGGCATTCAAACCTCTTTTCACCTAAACAAAATATAGTAAATGAAGTCATACATACATACTTTATTTAAATGAAATAATAATGTTAAATAATTTCTCTTCTGAGTCATACTATACTTTTGTTTACCTTTTGACTAGATGCAAAATACTTTCATTATTTTTTATTTTAAAATGCTATCAAACAAGCAGTGCAGTGCAGGAAAAAGAGCATGTGAGTAGGAATGAAAGAGCTAAGTTAAAGTCTTGGTTCTGCTAAGAACTGGAAGTAAAAGCTGAAGCAAGTTAAAAAGTCACTCTGTGCCTTGGTCTCCCCACCTATAAAAAAAGAGGACTTCTTTTTTTTAATGTTTACTTAATTTTGAGGGTTGGGGAGAAGGAACAGAGAGAGAGAGGAGGATAGAGGATCCAAAGCAGGTTCTGTGCTGACAGCAAGTCTGATGTGGGGCTCGAACTCCGGGAACAGTGAGTGAAATCATGACCTGAGCTGAAGTCAGACGCTCAACTGACTGAGCCACCCAGGTGCCTGAAAATAAGAGGATTTTTTTTTAATGTTTATTTATTTTTTAGAGAGAGAGAGAGAGAGAGAGCATGAGAGGCAGAGGGGCAGAGAGAGAAGGAGACACAGAATCTGAAGCAGGCTCCAGGCTCTAAACTGTCAGCATAGAGCCTGACGTGGAACTCAAATTCATGGAGTGCGAGATCATGACCTGAGCCAAAGTCAGACACTTAACTGACTGAACTACCCAGGTGCCTAAGAGGATTTCTAACAGAATCTCATAAATCCCGTCCAGGTGTAACAATAACAATATATAGTTCAAGGCTCATGTCTACTCTTTCTTAACTACTGTCTCTGTTTTATTATAATGCCTAGAGGCAAAAAACTATCTTAGAATGACCTCAAATAAAATCAGTTCATCATTTAATAGTGTACTGAGTTTCTTCACAAAGCAAAAATGAAGCAAAGACTCCATTTCAAATTTAATAGTTTTTAGGTCTTACAGACTAAGGCTGTCAAGTTCTCATATAAAAAGTGATCCTGAAATATGCTCTTTAAGATGTAAGCTCCACAGGAACTAACTAATTCTCCTTTTTGGAATAAAAACAATTAAATGTTACCTTAAAAGAAAAAAAAAATTACACTGTTGTGAAGTGAAATTTGGTTAAGTGGTATTATCATCATGTTCGCAATGGATCAACGATTAGCTTTAGTCTTTCCCTCTAAAATTGTTACTTAAGGGAAAGAAATGTTTTCCAAGTCTGATACTAGAACTTGAATAATACGAAAATTCAGTTTGGCTGACTTTTTTACTTGGCCCTGCTTTGGACTTAACCAATAGAAAATCTGTAGGTTTAAATTTGTCCATATCCGATAATTCCCCCACATCTTTGTGTTTGCTCTTATTGTTTAAAAAATTACATTGGCAATATCTCATTAAAACTTTCTCTTTCAGTCTTGAAAAATTAAATGAAAGGATAAATACATGGTTTAGAAAAAAATTCTCAAAAACATCTGTTTTCTCTGAATGCTGTTACACAGAAAAGGGCAAAAAATGATTAAAAGAGGGTTTAAGGTTAAGATCAACCTTGAACTCCTCTAAGTCTCCCATTTTACTTCAAAAGAAAAATTCACAATTTACACATTTTAAAGCTTCAAGATCTTATTTCACATTTTCATTTTAAATGTGCGAGCTGAGGCTCAGAAATTAATTAATCTTCTTGGGAATCAAAGAACTTACCAGTATCACAGCAGGATTCAAGGCACTGTACTTCTAGTTTGGGTTTTTTATGTTACATCATCAAAGTGCAATTATGGTCCTCTATTCTTTTATATCGACAATGGCCAAGAATAATCACCAGAAATCAGGTGGTGATGGCTTGAAAAAACGAGCATTTAGTAAGCCCTGAATCCAATGGGTGATCAACCTGTACACAGTAGCTGTTGAGTAAGTCTTTGTGAAGTTTGTGAAGTCTGTGGTGATGTTCATGAATTCATTTTTCAACAAATATTTGTGCAATATCTACAATGTGCCAGGCAGTGGTAATATAAAAATGAACACGTCAGAATCTCTGACATTTTAAGAAGATCCCATTATCTTAAGATAGTCATTTACAACCACATGGAGCTATCAATTAAGAAATCTAAGTCCTGGGGCACCTGGGTGGCTCAGTCAGTTAAGTGTCCAACTTCAGCTGAGGTCATGATCTCACAGTTCATGAGTTTAAGCCCCGCACTGGGCTCTGTGCTGACAGCTCAGAGCCTGGAGCCTGCTTCGGATTCTGTGTCTCCCTCTCTCTCTCTCTACCCCTCCCCCACTCGTGCTCTGTCTCTGTCTCTCAAAAATAAATAAACATTAAAAAATTTAAAAAAAGAAAAAATAATTACAAGTCCTAGTTTCTAGTGGCAAACTAAGATAAGTGGAATATCATGGTGACATCACTTGTATGTGGACCTTTTAGTCTGTCTACTTCTAACGGGTGGATGTCAATTAATTTTAAGCAATGAAAGTCAGCTAGAATCTCAAAATAAGTAAATTACGCTGCACAATTAAACTAATATTAGGGAAATGACGCTTCATTTTGCTATCCTTTTCCAGAAAGAAGCATGTTTTCTGTGGTGTCAGACAATTTCTAAACGTCTTACTATTGGCAAAAATTATCATTACATGTTATCTCAAGGAAGTCAGAGTTCTTATATAGTATCTTCCTTATATTTATAATTATTCTTAGGTTAATACTTTTATAATTGGTACAACCAATTACTGAAACTTGATATTAAGTTACTTATGATAGGCAGAAATGGCCCCAAAGGTGTCCATGACCTAATCCCTTGGAATCTGTGAATATGTTTTATTACATGGCAAACAGATGTAACAAAGATAACAGAGGTTAATACGAGGAGATGATTCTGCTTTATCTGAGTGGGCCCAATCTCATCACATGAGCTATTAAAAGCTAAGGTTTCTTCAGCTGGAGTCAGAGTTGCGGAAGACAATATCAGAGAGATTAGAAGTGAAAGGGATTTGACCTGCTATTGCTGAAGGGTACCACATGGAAAGTATGAGAAAAACTGGACAGCCTTCAGGAGCAAACAACAGCCCCCACCTGAAAGCAAGGAAACAGGGACCTGTGTCCTATAAGAGGACGAACAGCTGGTTGACAGTGTCTATGAATCTGGAAGCAGATTCTCTCCGACAGCCTTCAGTTAGGAATAGCCCAGCTGACACTCCGAGTTTGACTTTGTGAGACGCTAAGTGGAGGACCCAGGCCAAGCCCACTCAGACTTCTGACTTAAAGAAACTGTGATACGATAAATGTGTGTTCTTTGAGCTGTTAAATTTGAAATAGTCTGTTATGGCAGCAATAGAAAACTAAGAGTTCCTTAAGTTAGAAGCTTGAAAAAATTAAAGCCTGACAAGGAAATAAATGATAGCTGATCTACTATATGGTTCAAAATCTGTGAAGTATCTTCATTACAGGTATCCAAAGCATGTTAAGGACAATGTCCAAATTTTATTTCTTTTTTTTCTTTTAGAGAGAGAGAGAGAGAGAGAGAGAGAGACCGACCAAACACGAGTGGGGGAGGGGCAGAAAGAGAAGGAGAGGGAGAGAGACAGAGAATCCCAAGTAGGATTCACAAGACCAGTGCAGAACCCAATGCAGAGCTTGAACTGTGAGATCAAGACCTTGAACCAAAATTAAGAATCAAATGATTAACCAACTGATCCACCCAGGCACGCCTCAAATTTTATTTCTACAACAAAATATCAAGAACGTAACTCAAACAATTTTGGTTTAACTGAGTATAGAAAAAAGAATTGCTTCTTTTACCTAGGTTATTAAGAGAAGACCATGTTATATTACATGATCGTTAAGATATGATAGTCTTTTAAAAGGATTTAAGTATAAGATTCATATTTAGAAACATTAGATTACTTCTTAGCATAATATTCTTAACAGTAACTTCAGAAAAAAATTTGATTGTCAAATGGAACCAAAGATGTGAATGAATGCAATAAATCAGAAATTTTAAGTTTTATTTATTTGAAGTACCATGAGTCAATTACCTTGCTATAATAGTTCTGCCTTTTAATCTAGTTTTCAACATGTTAGCCTCAAATTTAAGCTAATATAATGCATAAGACATACTTTATGAACTAATGTTATTTCTGAATTTGTCATTTGATAATATATCTATAAATTAAAATTAGTTCTTTAGGGGCGCCTGGGTGGATCAGTCGGCTAAACAACCAACTCTTGATTTTGGCTCAGGTTATGACCTCATGGTTCATGGGTTTTAGTCCTATATTGGGCTCCATGTTGACGGCATGGAACCTGCTGGGGATTGTCTTTCCCTCTCTCTCTCTCTCTCTGCTCCTCTGGAGCACGTGCTCCCTCAGAATAAATAATAAACTTTAAAAAATTAAGTTAAAGTTTTATATTTAAATTAAAACTAATTTCGGGAACAAACTAAGTGACTATATTAGTTTCTCTGGGGTTCTGTAAGAAAGCCCATATACACTGGGGGGCTTCAAAAGACAACAGATATTTATTCTCTCACAGTTCTGGATGCTAGATGTCCAAAATGAAGGTGTCAGTAGGGCAATGCTCCCACCAAAGGCTCTAGAGAAGAATTTTTTCTTGCCTTATCCTAGCTTTGGTGACTTCTGGGAATCCTTGGAATTCACTGGCCTGCAGTTGCATCTCTCTAATCTCTCCCTCTGTCTTCACGTGGCCTTTCTCTCCTGCCTGTGTGTCTTCTTCCCTTTTTACAAAGACATTACTTAGTAAATGAATTTAGGGTTCACTAGGTCCTAAATCGTAGGCACCATGCATAGTATGACCTTGTCTTTATTTAATCTGCAAAAAACCTCTTTCCAAATAAGGTCACATTCACCAGAGATCAGGACATTAACATATCTCTCTGAGACACACAATTTAATCCACTGACAGGGAAATTTTTAATGTGTGGCATTTGTTATAACTAAGTAAAAAAACATATCCCTTGGTTAAGAAATAACTTTTACCAAATATCCATGTGTAGCATAGAGAGCTGACCCTTGAATAACAAAGGGGTTAGAGGCAATGACTCCCAAACCTGCACTTTTGAAAATTTGTGTGTAACTTTTCACTGCTCCAAACTTAACTACTAATAGCCTAATGTTGACCAGATGCCTTACCAATAGCATAAAAATTCAAGCAACACATATATTGTGTTATATATATTATATACTGTATTCTAACAATAAAGTAGACTAGAGGAGTGCTTGGGTGGCAGTTGGGTTACCATCTGACTTCAACTCAGGTCATGATCGCACAGTTCCTGAGTTCGAGCCCAGCATCAGATTCTGTGCTGACAGCTTGGAGCCTGGAGCCTGTTTCGGATTCTGTTTTCCTCTCTTTCTGCCTCTCTCCCACTCATGTTGTGTGTGTCTCTCTCTCTCAAAAAGAAACATTAAAAAAATTTACAAAGTAAACTAGAAAAAAGAAAATATTACTAAGAATATCATAAGGAAGGAAAAAATATTTGCAGTACTTTATAGTATTTCTAAAAAAAAATCCACATCTAAGTAGAACTGAGCAGTTCAAACTTACTCTGTTCAAGTCAACTATATACAATTTCTTAGTAACAATAACAACCTTTATTTATAACCCACATTAAATAATTTTTCAATTTTCTCTAAGAGGCCTAGTTATTCAAACTGGGAGGACTGCTGGTCCCTGTAACCCTCGCCTCCAACACTGTCATAACCTATCAGTCCCTCTGGACACTCTTTCTTACCTACCCAGCCTAGAATATGTAAATGAATCTTTCATGAGTATCTTCAATTCTCCCCTATTAGTACCTGTGGATAAAAGTAAATTAAAAGGGGGAAGAATAATAATTTCAGAGAAGTCATGTGGCTTAAATCTTCCCAAAGTAGAAAAACTGGGAGTACAGGGAGGATTGAGTACGAAGGACAATGGAATAAGATGCAAAAAGATTAAGATTATTATAATTATTAAAGATTTTAAATAATTTCTACACTCAACACAGGGCTTGAACTCACAACCTGAGATCAAGTCACAAACTCCACCGATCGAGCCAGCCAGCCACCCCAAGACGGTTTAATTATTAAAATAATGTGGAGGCTGGGGTACCTGTGAGGCTTAGTTGGTTAAGCACTGGACTTCTGCCCAGGTCATGATCTCATGTTTGGTGTGTGAATTTGAGACGCACATCGGACTCTGCTGTTCGTGCAGAACCTGCTTTGGATCCTCTGTCTGTCTGTCTGTCTCTCTCTCTCTCTCTGCTCCTCCCCTGTTCACGTGTTCACTCTCTCAAAAACAAATAAACATTAAAAAAGTGGAATCTGACCAAAAAAAAAAAAAAAATAGGATTGTCAAGCTGTTCTGAGGAGTGGGCTGAGCTTGAGACTATGAATTTATAAGGACTTCAATCTGCATAATGAGTAAGTTTTCATTTCTTCATTTGGCAATTATCTATTTGAATATAGGAATCATATGGTCAATTTGATCACAAATGCTTTTTTAAAGCAATCTGATCTACTCTAATAGTTTTAACTATGAATCTATAAATGAATAATGGAATCAACATCCAGATTCCTAAACCCAACAGGGAACTCAACCTCTCAGAGATATGCAATACACATCATTCAAAATGTACAAACAAAATTCATCATTGTTTATTAAAGAAAAATAGCTGCATCTTGATGATAACAGCAAATTTTATGGTGTTTTAACATCCCTAATTCTATTTTAAACTCCCCCAAAGGCCTAGCAGCTACCAGAGGGAGAAGAGAGCTGGAACTCTTTCAAAAACTCATGTCCAAAGAATTATCTTATGTGATCTATCCAGTGGTTCTTTAGAAGTCTTCACTTGGAACACTATTGCACTGACCCTGAATTGGAGGTAGTCCAATGTGAAGAGTCTTTCCAGGACTGGAAAGGAATATGCATTTGTCTAAAACAATTGTAGGTAAGTGTTTTAACTTGATGGATGCCCCAGGCAATGGGTAACGCTTGAGACAAACAAAAAGAATGAACAAAAAGCTTACTTAAAAGGAAACGCTGGGAAATAAAATATCCATAGTGGCTTTGAAAAACTGTCATTTCCTTGGAATCTAGATGGCCACATTCATGCTTTAAAGCTGTGAGCCTGGGGGCGCCTAGGTGGCTTAGGTTGAGTGTCCAACCTTGATTTCAGCTCTAATCATGATCCTAGGATTGTGGGATCGAGCCCTGTGTCAGGCTCTGTGTGGAGTGTGGAGCCTGCTTGGGATTCTCGGTTTTTCTTCTCCTGTATCCCTCCCCAGCTCTCACACATTCTCTCTCTCTCTGAATTAAAAAATGAAATCAAACAAAATTAGAAATGGAAATGAAAGCTGTGAACTTGATCAGGAAAAGCATGAGAATGCCCCAACTCTCATGTGTGCTTAACTTTTGAGGCTCTGCATAAGCAGAAAGTGAAGGTTAAGGTAGTGTTGTCAACTGCCTGGCTGAGTATTAAAGGGCACTTCAACACACAAAAACTCTCAGCAGAGACAGAGATTAATTGATCCAAGACATTTACAGAAAGAATATTTGCAGAACGGAATGGGTAACTGAAAACTTCCCATATCTGATGAAAAGCATTAATGTACACATCTAGGAAACTCATTAAGTTATAGGTAGGTTTAATGCAAAGAGATTACCACTGAGATATACCATAAACTGCTTAATGTCAAAAACAGAGAATCTACAAAGCAGCAAGAGAAGTGATACACTACCTACAAGGGATTGTCAAATAAGAATAGCAGTGGATTTTTTAAAATCAGAGCTCACAGAGGCCAGAAAGCACTGACATAATACAAGGAAAACCCTGTCAACCAAGAATTCTATATACAGCAAAACTATTTTTCAGAAATGAGGAGAAATTCAGATATTCCCAGATTAATAAAAACTTGAAGAATTTATTGCTAGTAGATTTGTACCTAGATTACT
Source organism: Suricata suricatta (assembly GCF_006229205.1). NCBI lineage: Eukaryota > Metazoa > Chordata > Mammalia > Carnivora > Herpestidae > Suricata > Suricata suricatta. The sequence goes on along the minus strand of NC_043701.1, from coordinate 95,858,252 downwards.
CTAAGATATGAACTGTAGTCCCCAAACCAGGCAATCACTAAGAAAATAATATATAAATATTATAAATAAATAAAGTTAAAATAACACAGGAATATTTAATACCAACTGCCAATAACAGCGGAATACAGGAAAAAAAAAAAGACAGAAGCATATAGAAAACAAATACCAAAGTGGTGGAAGCCCTCATCAGTAATTCCATTAAATGAATGTATTAAATGCTCCAATTAAAAGGCAGAGGTTGCCAGAATGAATTAAAAAAAAAAACCATAACCCAACTATTATGCTGTCTAAAAGAGGTTCACTTTAAACTCAAACATGAATGGGCTAAAAGTGAAAGTATGGAAAAAAGATATGCCATGCAAAAGAAAGCTGAAATACTTAGATTAATAATACACCAATATGATAAAAATAGTTACTACCGATTAGGACACTTTCTAATGATAAAAGACTCACTCCCATCAAGAAGGTAAAGCAATCATACATACACATGCACCTAACAATAGATCCCTGAACTATAAGAAACAAAACTGAGAGAAGTGAAGAGAGATAGACAATTCTGCAATATACTTATCCTTCTCCTATATTCTCCATTTCATTTGGTAGCAGTTATTATTGGTACCAATTATCTCTTTTCTCACATTTAATAATCACAAAGTCCTATCGATTTTATTACACAAACATTTCCTGGAATGGGTCCATATACTGTTACAACTTCTATTCTACTTAGAATCTTATCAACAATTCCTATTATCTTTGATAATTTATCTCAAAATTACTCCCTGTGAATTTATTCACCATACAAATATCAAATGGTCTAAAATAAGGGGCGCCTGGGTGGCTCAGTCAGTTAAGTGTCTGACTTCAGTTCAGGTCATGATCTCTCGGTTCATGGGTTCAAGCCCCATGTCGGGCTCTGTGCTGACAGCTAGCTCAGAGCCTGGAGCCCATCTTAAGATTCTGTATCTCCCTCTCTCCCTCCCTTTCTCTCTCTCTCTCTCTCTCTCTGACTCTCCCATGCTCCCACTGTCTCTGTCTCTCAAAATTAAATAAAAAACATTAAATAAATAAATAAATAAATAAATAAAATAAAGACAACCTGATTTACTGCTAGAAACTTTCAATGGTTCCCTATTTCTTACAGCTGTGGGGAAAAAATTAAATAGTACATAACATGGTACAGTAACTGGCCTCTCCCCATGTTTTTTTATCTATTATGGTTCCCCAACACTGAATTGCTGGTGGGTCTTGACATATGCCACTTTCTTTTTTTGTATGAATTGGATTCTAGTTCAGGATAAAATTTTTTTCAGTTTGCTCCACCTACCAGCCATGTAACTTTGGGCAACTTCCTTATCCAATTTTTAGTTTCTTCATTTTAAACTTAAATAACAGAGATACCTATGGTATGTTATTGTTCAAAGGATTAAATTAGAAAATGAACGCAAAAAAGCATTTAGAAAAATCCCTGCACACTGAAAGAAAAATCCCCAGAGGGGTGCCTGGGTGGCTCAGTTGGTTAAGAGTCCAACTTTGGCTCAGGTCATGATCGCGCAGTTTGTGGGTTCAAGCCCCACGTCAGGTTCTGTGCTGACAGCTCAGAGCCCAGAGCCTGCTTCCAATTCTGTATCTCCCTCTCTCTCTCTGACCCTCCCCCGCTCATGCTGTCTCTCTCTGAAAAATGAATAAATATTTAAAAAAAATTTTTTTTAATCCCCAGAAATTTTAGTTTTTACTACATATAGTGCCTGTCTTAATTCGTTTATTATTCCCATGGCTCATTCTTATTCATCACGAATCACTCAATTTGGCTCAAGAAACGAAGTTTGGGCCTTAGTAAAGAAATCAACCAACGACCTAAGACTTCAGGTTAGTCCTTATCTATAACATGACAGGGTTACACAAAATCATAGGCTCAAATCCTATTATCCTTGGAAGAGTTAAGAGAAGTGTTGTATGATACTGAGGCATATGTATGAGGCTTAAAAGAAAATGGTTTCAGATTCTAAAACAAAAAAGAAAAAGAAAAAAATCAAAAATATCTCCCTTTATACATTTTAATTTCTCAAAGACTTTGTCTCATCCTTTAAAAAGTTTGTTTTAATTTATATACAGTAAAATTATTCTTCTTGACACATAACTCTGTGAATTTTGACAAATGTATTAAATCATTCAGTCATCACCAAAGTAAAAACATGGAAAAGTTGCTATCACTTCCAAAAATTCCTTCCCAAAGCCTTTCTATAGCTGAATTCCTTTTCTCCCTTATACCCTAGAAAAAAATCTGTTCTGTCTCTGTAGTTTTTATTTTTCCACAATGTCAATAAATGAAGTTATATAACAGGTAGGCTTTTGATGTTAGGATCATTTACTTAATATAATGTATCTGAATTTCATCATGCAGTTGTGTGTATTAATAATTCATTTGTCTATGTTGGAGAGTAGTACTCTGTTGTACAGATACATGTTGGTTCACAAACTGGCTCTGTACACAAAGGGCAAGAAGAAACTAAGAGCGGTTGACCATTCCACATTGGCAGGTTCAAGTCTTAACTTACAAGAAAGGGAACTTACTTATGAGGCTTGTTTTGGATGGCCTCCAGATGAACAGATCTCTATATATAACTGCCAAATCTTAAAAGTTTATACTTTTTAAGAGGCCTTCATTGGGGTCAGTCACATACACTATACAGATGGTTTCAACACTTCTCTCAAGACTACATCCTTAGAATAGATCCCAGTGTGGCAAGAGGAGGTAGAATACATATTAAAAGGACATGAGAAGCCTCTGATTATACAGGTTCAGCTTCCAGGTCAACCCGGAATCAAATCCTCTCAATTACCTCCTCCAACAATGTAACACAGTTCTTTATCCATTTACCAATTGAATATCTGGACTGTTTCCAATTTTAGGTGATCATAAATAAAACATGCCATACATATATACGTAGCTTTTTGTGTGAACATAGTTTTTATTTCTTTGGGATGAATACTCAAGAATGGATTTCTAGGTCATATGCTAAATATATGTTTAACTTTATAGGAATGTTGCAAAATGTTTCCAAACATGCTCACCATTTTGCATTCACACTAGGTTGGCATGCTTGCCAGTACTTCTAATTGTCAAGATTTTGGTGCTCTTGTTTTTAATTTTATCCATGTTAATAGATGTGTACCGGTATTCTGTTGCTATTTTAATTTGCATTCCTCAAATAACAGGTGATGTGGAATATCTTTTCATGTGCTTTTCAAATGTATATCCTCTTTGCTGAAATGTCCAAATCCTTTGCCAATTTTTAAAAACTGCGTTGTTTGTTTACAAATTGTTGAATTGTGAGAATTCCTTATATATTCTAGATGAAAGTACCTGTCAGATAACGTGTTTGTTTTTTTTACAAATATCTTCTCAGTGTGCCTCTTGTGTTTTTATTTTCTTAACAAAATCTTTAACAGAACAAAAGTTTTTCTTTATCAAGTCCAACTTATCAGTTCTTCTTTTATAGACTGTTCTTCTGGTGTTGTATTAAAAACACATTTATTTGTATGAATAGCTTTTTTGTAGATACCAGGGTTTTTCTAAATAGACAACCAGGCTGTCTGTAAATAAAAACACTTAATTCTTTCATAAAAATCTATATGCCTTTTCCTGCTTTATTGCACTGGGAAGAACTTCCAGTACTATTGTGAAGAAAAGTGATAAAAAATCAGACATTTCTGCCTTGTTCCTGGTCCCATGGATAATATTAGGTCCTCCATCATTAAGTACAATGTTAGCTGTAATTTTTTAATAAATACCCTTTACCTGGTTAAGGATATAACTTTCAATTCTTATGTTTGCTGATTTTCCCAAATGCTTTTGGTGTATGTATTTAAGCAATCATATGCTTTTTTTTCTTTTTCTTGTTAATATGGTAAATTACACTAACTGGTTTTAGAATATTCAATCAGCGTTTCATTCTTGGAATAAACACAACTGAGTCATGATACATTATTCTTTTTAATATATTACTGGATTTGGTTTGATATTTTGTTGAGCATTTTGACATGTGTATTTATGAGGATACTGGTATGTGAAGTCTTTTTCTTCCCTAGTAATATTTTCTTTGGCTTTGGTATCAAGTTAATGAAAGACTCAAAAAGGATTTAAGAAGTGTTTCCTCATTTATTTTCTAAAAAAGACTGCAGAATTGGTATTATTTATTGCCCAACATAGTAGAATTTGCCAATAAGGTTTTCTTTCTGAGCCTAGGGTTTTCTTTGTCAAAAGTTTTTAGTTAAAATTCAATTTAATAGATATGATACTATTCATGTTATTTATTTCTTCTTGAGCAAGTATTGGTGTCATCTGTGTCTTTTAAGGAGCTGGTCCATTTCACCTTAGTTGTCTAATTTCTGAGTATAGAATTATTCATAGTGTTCCTTTATTATTATATTGTCTGTAGAAGCTCTAATAGTATCTCCCTCTTCCCATTCCTAGAATTGATAAATTTTCTTTGCCAATCTGGCTAGACGTCTCAATTCGACCTTTTCAAAGAAAACTAGCTTTTGGTTTGACTGATTTTCTTTAGTAGATAATTTTTCTATTTTCAATTTTATTTCTTTGTTCTCTCTACTGCTTCCTAACTTCCTATTTTGGGTTTAATTAATTTGTTTTCTAATTCTTTAGGGTAGAATTATTGACTTAAAACCTTTGTTACTAACAAAAGCATTTAATACCATAAATTCCCTCCAAGCACTATTTTACCTACATCCCACAAATTTTGATATATATTTTCATTGAGTTGAAAATATTTTCTACTATCCCTTGAGATGTCCTCTTGACCCACAGGGTTACTCAGAAATGTGTTGGTTAATTTCCAAAATTTGTCTCTCAAAAATAAATAAAAGACACTTAAAAAATCTCCAGATATTTTTGTTACTGGCTTATAGCTTAATTCTATTATGATCTGAGAACACACTTGGTGTGGTTTCTCTTATTTTGTTAAGGTATACATTATGGCAAAGATTATGGTTTATCTTCACGAATGTTCCATGAACTCATGAATAAAATATTCTGCAATTGGCTCAAGTACTCTATGAATGTCAAAGCAATTTGACTTATAATGTTCTATACCCTTCCTACTTTTCTGTCTACTTGTAACAATTACTAAGAAAAGAGTGACAACTCTATAAGACTAATTGTGAATTGGCCTATTTTTCCTTTTAGTTTTATTAAGTTCTTGCTTCATAGATTTTAGAGCTCTGTTGTTAAGTGCCTATTACATTTAGAACTGTTATGCCTACATAGAAAGTGAACCATTCTATCATTATGAAATGTCTTGTTATATCCAGTAAATTTCATTGTTTTAGGAAGTTTATTTTGTCTGTATTATATATAATTACTGATTAGATTTAGGTCTATCATTTTGATATCTGTTTTCCATTTCTGTCCTGTTTTTCATTTTTGTTTTTCCCTTCCCTCTTTTCTTTTGGGTTATTTGAATATTGTTTAGCATTCTATTTTAATGTATTCATCTTTCCCCCCGAATCTCTGTATTTTTAGCAGCCAATAAAGGGATTATACTATACATATCTAACTTTTCATAAAATATTTACCAAGTTCTAGGTTTTCACAGTAAAACAAAGAAGTTTCAAAAAAAAAAAAAAAAGTTTCAACCATACAGGCTTTTTTAGCCTCTCCACTTTACATTATATTTACCATATATATTACATTTGAATACACCGAAAATCCTTCAGTTCTAACATTTTTATTTTAAACGGACGTTTTTAAAAAATTTAAGCAAAGGAGTAACAGTCTGCTATATTAACCCAAGTATTTACCACTTATTTTGCTCTTTAATAGATTTCTCTCTATTATCATTTTCTTTCAGCCTAAAAAATTTCCTTTAGCATTCTTCTGGAGTAGATAAATACTGTAAATATTTAGTTGATACATATCATAAAATGTCATAAAATATGACAAATTATTAGTTTTTCTTCATCTGAAAATCCCTTTGTTTTGCCTTTCTTAATGAGGATACTTTCAATGGATATGAAATGCTGAGTTGGCAATTCTTTTCTTTTTCTGGCTTCCACAGTTTCTGAAGAAAAATCATTCAGCGTTCAAATTTCTGTTGCCCTATATATAAGGTGTCATTTTTTCAGACTCCTTTCCAGATCTTTTTCTTTACCTTTGATTTTTAGCAAATTGATTATCAGGTACCTGGGCATGTTTTCCTGTAAAATCCTGTTTGGAATTCAATGAGCATCTTTAATCTATAATTTACACTTAATAATGGCTGAAGTCTCACTTCTTTATTTTGTCAAAGATTTTTCTACATCAAGATTTCCCTCCTCTCCTTCTGGGAATCTAATAAAACCAATTTTGTAAATTCCACAGATCCTAGACCCAGTCCATGTTTTCCCCTCTCTTTCTTCTTTTCTGTTCTTCACACTGTATAATTTCCAGTGAACTATCCTCAACTTCAGTGACTCTTCTCTGTTATCTCTATTTGCTTTTGAGCACATATAATGAATTAACTTTGCATAATTTTTCAGTTCCAAAATTATCATTTAGCTCTTTTTTAGAGTTTTAGTTTGCTTCTAAGAACTTCTGCCTTTCTTTTTATTTCAAACATGTTTACCTTTAGTCCATGGATGACGGTTATAATAGCTGTTTCATTTCATTTTATTTAAAAAACATTTTTTTAAATGTTTATGTATTTTTGAGAGACAGCGTGAGCAGGGGAGGGTCAGAGAGAGAGGGAGACACAGACTCTGAAGATCGGCTCCAGGCTCTGAGCTACCAGCACAGAGCCCAACGCAGGGCTTGAACCGTGAGACCATGACCTGAGCCGAAGCCAGACGCTCAACAGACTGAGCCACCCAGGTGCCCTTGAAAACCTTTTTTAAAAAATTAATTAAAAAAGACATTTTCAGACAAATTTACTTCCTAGAGCATTACAGTAGGAAGTATTTCATAATGTTTTCCGGCAACCAAGTAAACCAAGAAAAATGAAGATAGGACATCTTGAGAACACTGGATCAAAACTAATATAGCAGGGAAGAAAAGTTTCAATATTACAGCATGCAGCAGCCTTACAGAAGAATCAGACTGATTAGAAACCTGGAGGTGTGCCTGGGTGGCTCAGCCCCTTGAGCTGCCAACTTCGGCTCTGCTCCTCCCCCACTCCTGCTCTGTCACTTTCTCTCAAAGTAAATAAACATTAAAAAAAAAGCTACAGTCTCCAATTAAAACGACAGATTGGATGGAATTGATGCTACTTTTGAAAATAACAAAAGGAGGTTTTCTGTGTCTCTCTGCCCCTCCCCAGCTCACTCTCTGTCTCTCTCTCTCAAAAATAAATAAAACATGAAAAAAATTTTTTTATTTTAAGGTTAAAGGTTGAAGTTTTCAACCTTTTCACATTATCTGGAAATTTATCAATATTATTACTTTATTCAACAATTAAATATAGAAACCCAGATGTATACAAGGCATTCTAAGTAAAGAGGGTGGTTGTTCTATGGAAAACTTAGAAAAAGAAGATGAAACTTACAAATGGAAAACTTTAACACTGTTAGAAGAAAATATTTTTTAAAACTTTATGATCTTAGGGGCGCGTGGGTGGCTCAGTCGGTTAAGCGTCTGACTTCAGCTCAGGTCAAGAACTCTCAGTTCGTGGGTTCGAGCCCCATATCAGGCTCTGTGCTGACAGCTAGCTCAAAGCCTGGAGGCTGTCTCCGAATTCTGTGTCTCCCCCTCTCTCTCTGACCCTCCCCTGCTCATGCTGTCTCTCTCGGTCTCTCAAAAATAAATAAAAAACATTAAAAAAAAACTTTATGATCTTGGGATAGGAGAGGATTTCATTAAAAAAAGAAAAAACGGAGTGGCACCTGGGTGGCTCAGCTGGTTAAGTATTTGACTCTTGATTTCAGCTCTGGTCATGATCTTCCAGTTCTGAGATTGAGCCCCATGTCCACCTCTGCACTGGCAGCATGGAGCCTGCTCGGGATTTACCCCTTCTGCCCCTCTCCAGCTTGTGTGCCTGCTAGTTGTTGCTCCCTCCCTCAAAGTAAATAACATTTAAAAAAATAAGAAAAGTAAAGGATAAAAGAAAAAACATGTAAAAAAATAAAAAGTGTAAAACTTCCATGTGATAAAAAATAGCAAACAGATCAAATACTAGCAATATAGGAGGAAATTACAACACATAAATCAGTAAGAAAAAAAAACCCAAAAGAATAGTGAAGAAGACCATAAATAATCAACAGAAAAAGAAATATAAATGACCAATAAATAAGAAAAGATGCTTAATCTCATGGATAACTGGGAAACTGCTACTTAAAAAAAAATAAGGAAGCCATTTTAGATTTACAAAAAAGAATTTTTTTGAACAAGAAGCATGTTATTTATTTATTTATTTATTTATTTTTTGAAGTAGGCTTCACACCCAACATGGGACTTGAACTGACAATCCTAGTCACATGCTCTACCAACTGAGCCAGCCAGGTGCCACAGACTGACAAAAACTTTCTAAGACAAAAACTTTCTACTACTGAGTACTGGTGAACACACAGCCAAGTGGAAACTCTCAGTCACTGCTAGGGAAGTATGAATGGTTAACAACCACTGTAGAGATTCCTTAGCAGTTACTTAGCAAACAGATAAATTCTTTGTGATCCAATAATCCTACTTTGCATACATGTTCACTGTACATTCACAGTAGCAAAGTTTGTGATAGCAAAAAACTAATGATAATTTAAGCAGCACAAAGAATGGATTAATAGAGTACGGCAGAGTCAAATAACAAAATACTATATACCGAACATGTATATATACATTTATATGTACACATATATGAACTTGGATAGATCTCAAAACATAAATAAAATTATGATACTGTATCATTTATGTAAAAGTTCACACACAAAATTGTATTTTACATACATATCCATGAACAATATATGTAAGACTATTAAAACTATACTAAAAACCTATACTCTAAATTCATGGTAGCTGTTGTGTTTGACAGGACAAAGATGATGTCAAGTTTGTATGATTTGCTTTACTAAAAAATAACAAATATAACATCAACAGCTATCAATTCTGAGAGGTATATATTTGTTATATTATTGATACTTTAGTCAATTTTCTAAATTGTAAAAAAAGCAAAAGGTCACCAATAAGATCATAATTCAACTCTCTTCATCTATTTAAATACTGACAAAAAAATAATATATGTGAATTCAACATGCCAAGAATACAAGTAAATGGAATATATTCCATATTATGTAATTATTCTAATAAACCTCACAAAAAGTAGAATAAAATAGACCTCAGAAATGAGGTAACCAATTTTGATCTTAAACAACTTTCATATTTCCAATTTCATACCTAAACTATCTTACAATTTTCATCTAAGCATTAAAACATAAGTAAAATGGACAAGCCCTGAAATAAACCAACTAACCTGTATGGGTTCTTCTATGTCTTTGAAGTTCATCACTCCTTGTGAATCTTTTGCCACAAAACATCCAGTTGCATACAAAAGGTCTTTCCCCAGTATGCCAGCGAAGATGTGCTCGTAGGTGAGATGTTTTGCCATAAACTTTTCCACATCCTTCAATATGACAGATATGCTGTTTCTTTTTTCCTGGTTCATTACTGCCTCTAACAAAAACCAAAACCAAACATTAATTATACTCCCAAACACCAAGCTTATACTTACAGAAAAACAAAAGGGAATCAACATTCTTAAATGATACACTTCTGAATGGGTTTTTTAAAATCATGCCACAACTGTAGTTAAAAACCAGAGAAATTTCAATTAAAAAAGGGTTATGTATGGAACTCAAAACTGTTATGAAAACATGTTAACCTCAGAGAGTTCATGTTCTACTATGGACTTCGTGTTCCTTCCCTAACAGTCTCTTCCCTTTGGAAAAAAATCTCTAAGCTTTTCAGGACATTTGAAAATCCTTCTCTAAATATTAAAACAATGGCAATCCCCATTTAAAAGCGTAAGGTTCAGAGTTTCACTTCCACTAGGAAAGCATGACGAGCTCCATTGGCCTAAGTCCCCAGTGAAACCAGTAAAAAGTACAAGAAACAAAACAAATAACATGTACAGTCGTTGGAAATGGCTCTATGAGCATACAGCAAATAAATAAATATTCAAGAAAATTAAGAGTTGGTTAAAACAGTGAGAAACAGTGGTATCTGAACCAAGACCTAACCCTCTCTCCCAATTCCCTATCACTTCCCTTGGCATGTGAACACTCTGGATCGGTGCAGCCAAGAACAGGGTTCCCTTTCCTCACCTCCTAGTTGGAGCGTTATCTCCTCAGGAAGGGGCAAGATGTCAGCATTTCTCATTCCACCCCCAGTTACCTGCTGCTGAGGCTACGTTCCAGTCCAGTGTGACTCACGGGTAGGAACTATCTTCTACCGAACCCCAACTCCTGAGACCTTGGCTCTACCTTGGAGAGGGCACAGTGAGAATGCTGCAGTCCAGTCACCTCTGACTCGGCTCTTTTATAGTGGACACATCCGAACTTACAAGCCAGCAGAGGCGAGTCAAGAAAACCTGAGGCCACTGTTGCTCCCCTGCCACCAAGCATTTAGCTCTTACAGCAGGGATGCCACTCAGAAAGAAATGTGCCACTATCCCAACCCTACATTCAGAAGCCATGACAAAGAGATCTTGGCCCCAGAGAGAGCACGGCATAAAACAGAATTCCACATCTCTTCCCAAGGGACTGAATTCATTTGCAAACAAAGTGTGGAAACATTGAAGCATAAGGGTGCTCTTAAAATCAGTGGGGACGGCTGCAAAATGAAATTGGGAGGAGACTAGTAGATTCACTGGAGAAACAGGTAAAACTATAGGCTGACTAGGCTGACCAAAGGAAGGGAGCAAACAGGCAGATGGGAGCAGCCCCCTCCAGAGTCAGAAAAAATCTCAAGCACAGGCCTGTTGATTTAGTCCTGAAAAAAAAAATCTGATTGGATCACTCTGTAGTGCAATATACATTTCAGGGCGTTGGAAACAATACAGGAATCAGCTGACAGTTAGTGGTGTGGTTAGGGACAGGGCAGTTAAAGATCTCAGCTCAAACGACGAGCCTCCAGGGTCACTGTAGGCATATCAATTCTGCATCCACTGGCAAGCAACATGCTTCATGGCGGGTTACGGGAAGTTCACCAAAATAATCCTACCAAGCACTAAAGAAGCAGCAAACAAGAAGCCGGGGTGGTGGGGTGGGGGGTAAGGGGGGCCTTATTAAGAGTTGGCACAATATATTATCTAAATCATCCAGCTTCCAATAAAAATCTAAGTCGCCAAAATTAAAGAGAGGAGTATGACCCATACAGTAAAATAAAAGCAGGTAAGTGTAACTGTGAGACCAAACAGATTTAACAAGACTTCAAAGCAGCCATTTATGACTATGTTTAAAGAACTAAAGGACCCCATGATTAAAGAAGCAAAGCAAGATATAATGATGTAACATCAGATCGAGAATATCAATGAAGAGTTACAAATGGTTAAAAAAAACAATAGAAATTGTGGAAATGAGAAGTACAACTGAAATGAAAAATTCACTAGAGAAACTCAAAAAAGGGAAGGAATAGCAAAAGTGAAGACAGATCAAAAGAGTTGATATAATTCAAAAACAGACAAGAAAAAGAACAAGGGAAAATGGAGTGTCTGAGAAATGTGGGACACTAAAGTATGGGTGAGGGAAGGAGAGGGTAGGAAAGGGGAGGGGAGATGAGGAGGGAGGGAAGGAGAAAGAGAAAAAGTGCAACAGAAAAAATATTCAAAGAAATAATGACTGCAAACTTAGCGAATTTACTCACAAACATGAATCCACCCCTGCAGGAAGCTCAACAGATGCTAAATGCACAGATCCACAAATAGACACCTTATATACTAAAAAATCCTAAAACCCAAAGACAGGACAAAATCCCAAAAGCAGCAAGGGAAAAATAACTCCTCACTTACAAGGGAACTGCAGTAAAAATAAGAACTTGCTTCTCAGCAGAAGAATGGAGGTCAGAAGGCAGGGTGAAATGTGTTCAAAGTACTCACAGAAAAAAACTTAAAAAAGACTCTATTTAGTAAAACTACCTTTCAAAAATGAAGCTGAAATAAAGATATTCCCAGAAAAACACACAGAGAGAATTTGTTTTGGACAGACATGCTTTGCAAGAAATACTAAAGGAAGTTCTTCAAGTTGAATCAACTGGACCCAGAAAGTAATTAAGATGTACACAAACAAACAAAAGAGCCCCAGCAAGAATAATTATGTAATTACAAAGAAGTTTAAGTGCCTATTTCTTGTCTTACTTGATTTGAAAAGTAATTTTAAAAACACTATGTGTAAAACATATTGTTCAAGGCCATAATATTACAGAAATGTAATATATTTAATGTATTTGCCATAAACAGCACAAAGCAGGAAGGTGAGAGCAAAGCTCTACTGGGCTAAGCACATGATGCCAGAAAGGAACTCAAATATCCAGAACAGAGAACTATTGATAAAGTAACATAGCAAAAGTTATAATATACTTACTCATCTTCTCTCAAGTTAAAAGACATTATATAAAGTAATAATTATAATAATGTATTATTGGGTTTGTAACACAGATGTATAATATGTATAATAATAAGATCACAAAAAGAAGCAACCTATAAGGAGATAACATTTCTATAATTCGCTTGGACTAAGTTACTATAAATCTTAAACTGATAATGGTAAGATGTATATGATAACGCCATGATCAACTACTAAGGAAATAACTTAATGTAAGTGAAAAAAATCATTAACAAAACTAAAATGCTATTTTATAAATTAAAATGCTATAGGGGTGCCTGGGTGGCTCAGTTGATTAAGCATATGACTTCGGCTCAGGTCATGATCTCAAGCCCCACATCAGGCTCTGTGCTGACAGCTCAGAGCCTGGAGCCTGCTTTGGATTCTGTGTTTCCCTCTCTTTGTGTCCCTCCCTCACTCATGCTCTATCAAAATTAAATAAACATTAAAAAATTTTTAATTAAAAAAGAGAAAGTCCTATATTATATTCACATAATGCAAAAGAGAGCAATAAAGGAGGAAGAGAGAAAAAAGACATGACACATAAAACAAGCAAACTGAAAGACATACACTCAACCATATTAATAACATCAAATGTAAATGGATTATACAATCCATTCAAGACAGATTTTGTCAGACTGAATTTAAAAAAACAACAAAGATCCAAATTATATGCTGTCTACAGGTGACATAGTTCACAAAGACTGAAAAATACAGGGAGATTAAAGTAAAAAAGATGGAAAAGATATGCAAACAACCACCACAAGAAAGCTGGAGTGGCTATACTAATACCAGACAAAATAAACTTAAAAAACAAACGTTATTAAAGATGAAGAGGGAGACTTTATAGAGCTAAATGGGTCAATTCATCAGGAGAATATAACAATTATAAACATATGCACATTGAGAGTAATAAGAGAACACCTAAACAGATGACGTAAAAAAAACGGACAGAAACAAAGGGAGAAAAAGACAATTCAACAATAATAGCTGGAGATATCAATACTCTATTTTCAGTGATATCTTCATAAAACAATTAGGCAGAACAGCAACAAGGAAACAGAAGACATGATAAACTTGACCTAAAAGACATCCATAAAACACTCCACCGAACAGCAGCAAAATATACATTCTTCCCAAATGAACATGGACTGTTCTCCAAGATAAATCATATATATGATAGGCCATGAAACAAACCTCAACAGAAGACAGAAGTAACACAACATGTTTTCTGACCACAATGACATAAAACTAGAAATGAAAGCACGAAAACTGGAAAGTTCACAAATACCTAGAAATTAAATAATACACTCCTAAATAAGCAGTGGGTCAAAAAAGAAATCAAAAGGGAAAGCAGGAAAAAGATGGAGATGAATGAAGACACAAATAACAAAATTTAAAGGATACATGTAAAGCAATGCTAAGAGAGAATTTTTTTTAATTTTAAAATTTATTTATTTGAGAAAAAGAGAGTGCAGAAATGTGTGCAAGCTCACATGAGCAGGGGAGGAGAAGACAGAGAGGGAGAGAGAATCCCAAGCAGGCTTCACCCTGTGAGTGCAGAGCCCAACTCAGAGCTCGATCTCATTATCTGTAAGATCTTGACCTGAGCCAAAATCCAGTCAGACATTTAACTGACCTGAGCCACACAGGCGCCCCAGAGAGAAATTTTAGCTGTAAATGCCTACATCAAAAAAGATCTCAAATCAATAACCTAACCTTCCATCTTAAGACAATGGAACAAGCAAATTAAATCTAATATAAAGCAAAATAAATCTAAAATAAAACAGAAGGAAATAATAAAGAGTAGAGCAGGAACTAATGAACCAGAGAATTCAAAAACAACAGAGAAAAATCAATAAAACCAAAAGCCAATGTGACTTGACTTCTGAAAAGGTCAACAAAATTGAAAAAGCCTTAGGGTAGACTAACTAAGAAAAAAAAAGATATGACTCAAATGACTAGAATCTGAAACAAAAGACACCATTACCAACCTTAAAGAAATAAAAAGGATTATAAAAGAATACCAAGAATAACTGTATGCCAATTACTTAAATAACTTAGATGAGATGGACAAATTCCCCAAAAGACAAGAAGTACCAAAACTGACTCAAGAACAATCAATCAATCAGAAAAAACCCCTTAAGAGTAAACAGATGAATTAATAGTCAAAAAAATACCCATAAGAAAAATACCCATAAGCCTAAGACTTAGTTTCACTGATCAATTCTACAAAACATCTAAAGAATTATTACCAGTTCTTCACAAACATTTTCAAAAAATAAACTGGAGAAAACACTTCTCAAATCATTCTATAAATCCAACATAACCCTGACCAAAAGCAAAGACATTAAAAAAACCTAAAGACCAATATCTCTCATGAACACAGATGTAAAAATTCTTAACAAAAAATACTAGCAAACTAAAGGTAGCTATACACACACACACACACACACACACACACACACACACACACATATAATTATATACCATGACTAAGTTGGGTTTATTCCACAAATTCAAAAGTACTTTAACATCTGACAATCAATTAATATTGATAGAAAAAAGAAAGAAATGACACGATCATCTCAACAGATGCACAAAAGCATCTGACACAATCCAATATCCTTTCATGACAAAAACAAAATGAGGAAGGAATAAAAGGGATCTTTCTTAATTAAAGGAATATATGAGAATGCTAAGAGCTAATAACATATTTAATGGTGAAACTCAAGATCAGGAACAAAGATGTCCACTTTTGCCACTTCTATTCAACATTATAATGTAGATTCTGGATGGAACAATTAGATTAGAAAAAGAAATAAAAGTCACCCAGAGTGAAACGAATGAAAGAAAACTATTTCTCTCTGCAAATGACAGGTTCTTACATACATAAAAACTCTAATGAATCCACTAAAAAAGCTATTAGAACTAATAAAAAGAGTTCAGTAAGGTTACAGGATACAAGATCAATATACAAAAATTAATCGTGTTTGTATACACTTGCAGTGAACAATAAAGAAAAAGGTCCATTTATAATAGCATCAAAAAAAAAAAACTTAGGGATAAATTTAACAAAAGAAGTACAAAACTTATACTCTGAAAACTACAAAATAGTATCAAAAAGAAATCAGAGATCTCAACAGATAAGCTGATTCTAAAATTAACACAGAATTGCAACGGTCTCTGTATAATCAAAACAATACTGAAAAAGAACAAAAGAGAACACATAGTGCCTGATTTCCAAAGTTCAGAGAAGGGCTAAGTAATCAAGACCGAGTGGTAGAGACTTATGATTCCATGGAATAGAACTAAGAGTCTAGAAATAAACCTATTTGGTTTATATGGCCAACCAATTTTTGACAAGTGTGACAAGACGGTTCAATGAATGGGGAGGGGACAGTCATCAACAAATGGTGTTGGATGGATCCTTACCTTACACCATACACAAAACTTAATCCCAAAATTGATCAAAGACCTAAACATAAGAGCAAAATCTATAAAAACCCTCCCAAGAAAACAAGGAATCTCTGTGACCTCAGATTTGGCAATGGATTCTTAGATAGGACACCAAAAACAGAAGCACCCAAACACAAGACTAAATTTCATCAAAATTAAAAACTTGTATGCTTCAAAGGACACTATTGAGAAAGTGAAAAGACAACTCCCAGACTGGGAGAAAATATTTGCAAATCATGTATCTGATAAAGGACTTGTATCTAGAATATATAAAGCTATTATAATTTAATTTAAAAAATCTAATTTAAAATAAGCAAAATATCTTAATAAACATTTCTCCAAAGAAGATACACAAATGGCCAATAAGCACATGAAAACACACCCGACTAACAAAGTCATCAGGAAAATGCAAATCAAAACCAACTGAAACACCATTTCACACATACGAGGAAAGCAATAATCAAAAAGCCAAATTATAACAAGTGTTGGCAACCAACTGGTACTCTCACACACTGCTGGTGGGAATGTAAAATGGCGGTTACTGTGGAAAATAGTGTGACAGTTCCTCAAGTGGTTAGATTTAGCGTCACGCATGGACCTTTAATTCCACTCCTAGGTAAACACCCAAGAGAAATGAAAACCTATGTCCACACAAAAATCTATATAAAAGTGTTTATAGCAGCATATTAGCCACCAGGTGGGAAAATTCCAAGTGTCCACCACCAAAACATACATGGATAAACAAAATACTGTGTATCCATACACAGTATGTTAATTTGTTCATTAAAAAGAATGAGGTACTAATACATGCTACAATCTGGATAAACCTTGAAAACATTATGCTACGTAAATGAAACCAGTCAAAAGATCACATATTGTATGATTCCATATATACGCAAATCCAGAAACACAAATGCATAAAGACAGAAATTTGTTGAATGGTTGCCTTGAGTTGGGAGGATGAGGGGCTGATGGCTAAAGAACAGGCTTTCTTTTGTAGGTGATGAAAAGGTCCTAAAAATTTAATGATGGATGCACAAGTATGTGAATATACTAAAAACCAACAAAATGTACAAGTTGAGTGAAATTGTATGGTATGTCAATTTTACATCCATAAAATTAAATTTTTTTGCATAATAAGTGGAACAAGAAAACCACTAAAAAAAAAAAAGCAGGACCACAAACACTCCATTCCAAAACTAGCTATTGTAACAATATCCTATCTCAACTTCTAGGCTACAGAGCTAGTGACATACTAGTGATCCAAGCACCCAGCCAATGGCTTGGTTTTACCTACTATTTTATGCCTTCCAGAGAGATAAAGTTGGTAACGGAGCATTTACCTTCCTTCTCCTTCCCTACAATTAGGACAGGAACAGGCAACTCTTCGAAGCCTCTTGCCAGGCTGCACCTCTTGATCAGAAGCTTGCTGGCCTTGCTGCAAATGCACTTGTGTGAGTTGGTCAGGACTAACAGCACCTATCGTTGCATTAGCAATTCCTCCAACTGCTACAGTTACAGGAGCTATCGTGGCTTGTTGGACCTTTACTCCATCTTGTCCTTGCTGCTGACCTAAAAATTGGGGGTGAGGGGGAAAGAGTATTACAATGTTTTCTATTTCTAAAGAGAGGATAAAAAAATTTCACGTGGACATTTTAAAACTACATATTTGTTTTAACAGTTAATCTGTGTAAAATACAACAGCGAAGGGGTTAATGATTTGTATTATGCAAAGCCTCCTAAAATACAATATGCTTATTTAAGTAGCTCAGGCTGCCTCTGTATCTGGGTGGTGGGACTACACATAAATCATTTAACCCTCTTGTGGCTTTAATTTCTTCATCTGTAAAAATGAAGATAACAATACTTGCCACTCACCTACCTCACCAAAGTGCTTTGAGGATTCCTGAGACATTATTTGAAAAGCACTCTGAGATCCTCAGATGAAAGCTGCTATATCCATTTCCACAGTAAACAACGTATCTTGTTCACGACACGAAAATACAGGAATGAAAAGTAACTAATGATTAAGGTTGATAGATATTTCTCATTCCTAGATACTTAAAATTAAGCAAATATCTCTTTATTAAGGAATCTTTTATTATACACACTAAGTTTGTTAAAATGTGAAACCATCCATGATTATTTCATATTATCACTATAATCATATAAGAGACATTTAGCATATTACGACTTATTCATTCATGTCATGAAGCTTAGACTTCACCTCTCAGGTGAGTACATATACCAACTTGGCTTCTTCACTTAGAGAAAACTATGATTAAATAATACATATGATAAATATGACCAAAAAACATCTCCTGAACTTCCCAGGACTATAACTTATAATCATCCTTTCCTCAACACAGCTCTTTCTCCACATCAGGTTTGGAAGGGCAGCTAAGAAAACACCTATTTATAAAGGAATGTTTTTACCTCCAAGAGTTGATTTAAGAATTAAACAAGTTAATTTTTACGAACTCCTTACCACAGTGCCTGGCACAGAACTGTTCATTATTTGTTGGCTGTTATTGCTTTGAGTGTCCATTTAGTTGGGTGGCAACACCAGAATAGAATATGGTAGCAGAAATAAACATATGAGTATTGGGTATAAAATAAAGGGCCTACTTCAAAGCTGCATATGCAGTACTTTACACATGCAGAGCTAATCAAGAAAAGGTGATAAAAATTAGCAAGTGAGTAAAGAGTACACATTTTCTAAACAAAACTAAACCTCTGATTCTCCTAGACAAAGTCAATCTCACTCTCCTCTGTATTCAAAGCACTCTGAAACCTTTTGTATAGCACCAATAATTGTAATACAAATAAAAATATATGCATCTTGTCATTGTTTTAGTAAGGATACATATTTTAGTTTTCCTCCTAAAATTTAAATTTTTATCATCTTTAAATTAACATGGTGTGATAGGTAAAGCACTGCAAATAAAATCAGAAGTTCTGAATTCGTGTCCCATTTGGTAACTATGCACTTGAATACCCTCAAGTTATCTCACCTCTAATAATGCTGACCTCTCTCAAATTCCTGTCCCCTATCTGCTTCAGAGAGGGGTTTTGTTGTTGTTGTTGTTGTTTTATTTACTTTTGAGAGACAGAGAGAGACAGAGCATGAGCAGGGAGAGAGGGACACACAGAATCTGAAGCAGGGTCCGAGCTCTCAGCTGTCAGGAGAGCCTGACACGGGGCTCCAACTCACAAACCATGAGATCCTGACCTGAGCCGAAGTCGGACACTTAACCGACTGAGTCACCCAGGCGCCCCTATCTACTTCAGAGAGTTCTTTATGAAGATCAAGTTGATTTCCTAAAAGGCAAAAACTCTGTAAAGTATAAAACAATACATACATGTAAAGTATAATTATTATACCTCTATTTATCTTTTGAGTATTCAGAAATTGTACAGATTCAGTAAAACAAGATTCCTTAAGGATGCCCAAGGCTAAATAAACTGTTTAAACTACTTGTGTATCTAGAGTCACAGTAATATTATATTGCAAAAGCACTTACAGAAATAGAAATTTGATCTGAACCAGCACTATACAAGATCTTTATAACATGGTCCCTATGGAGTGTGGGTATTTTAACTTGGAAAGTATTCTTTACATTCCTGAAGTCATGAGACATTTCTGGCCATAATTTTTCCAGCTATTGCTCATTCAACACTTGGTCATGCCTTTCAAGTTGCAATGGTATTGGATGCAATGGTAATGGATGTCCTTTACTACATCAAAGAAGTACTAGGAATCCCTCCCTGATCACTGGCTCATCATTTTCCTCAGTTCCTTTGACCATTTCTTGATAGACTTCTCAAGCCTCCACATTATGAGCATTTATTTGTTCAATACCTATACAACTTGGCAAGTTATTCCAAATGAATGATACCAAATACTTGAATTTATATATTTTAGCCTGACCAACCCCCTTGACTTCTTTACCTAGATGTCCTAGACAGTTCAAGTTCAACATAGCTCAACATTACTTTTCTTTCATTTCCACTGCTGCCAGTCAAGTATAAGCCACAAGACTTCTTACCAAGGCTTTCAAGGCCCTGCTCAAATTTAAACTCACCACCCAACCCAAGTTTAAATGACCTCATCAATTTTTATAAGTCTCTCCTCTGCTCACTCTGCTCCTGACACAGTGACCATTTTTTCTACCCTTCAAACAAATCAAGCTCATTCCCTTCATAGAGCCACTGCATATACTCTCCAGTCCGAGTGGAAATGCCGTGGTACCCAAATCTTTGCACAGCCGCCTCCTTAGTAATATTCTAAGTTCAAAACTCTCCTCTTCAGAAATACCATTCCTGACCGCATCATCTAAAATGGTACCATTTAGTCTACTTCTGTATCATTGCGAAGTTTTGTCTTACTTGGTTGAAATTATCTTATCCTTTTAACTGTTTTCTATTTCACCTCGTTTCTGAATGTTTAGTGCCATGAGAAAAAGGATCTTGCCTGTCACGGTCACTGCTCTTTCCACCACGTGGAATACCACCCCACATATAGTTGCCAATCAGTAACAAAAGCTTACTTAATAAAGGAATTTTTAAAAATCAATTCTTCAAAATTGTTCCTACTAATGTTTGTTTTGGTTAATGCTAATTACTACTCTCCTTATTACCTACACTCAGAACATAAAAACATCAACTCTTAGGCTACTTCTACTTTATCCATTAATTACATCCATGCGCTAGCCAAGTTATAAAGTGCATAAAAATGTAATAGCTCTTGCATTCATCTTATCTTTCTGTTGCCAGAACCATAATCTTGGTCCAGATCCTTGTTACTCTGTGCCTCTATCAGCCTAAATAGGACCCACATCTCCTATCTCATCCTTCAAATTGCTGCCAGAAATTTTGAAATGCTCACTAACTTTCAATCAGTCACCATTGGCCAAAGTCTGGCATTCAAAGGACTTCACGACTCTTGGCTCACAGACTTCCTCCTCATAGCCAAATCCAATGCGAATTTTCCCACTGAGCAATACTGGATTACTCTGCTGCATCTGATACAATCAGCCACTCTTTCCTTCTTAAAACTTGACTGAATGAGCTAACTAATTTCCTACATTCTGAGAAAGCCCTTTTCTCTGTTAGCTATTATCAGCATATAAATCTAAGCTTGCGTCACATTTTTGTTTTTAAAAGATTTTATTTTTGGTTGCCTGGATGGCTAAATCACTTAAGCTTCTAACTCCAGCTCAGGTCATGATCTCGCGGTTAGGTTAGTAGGTTCGAGCCCCACATCGGTCTCTCTGCTGTCCGTGCAGAACCCACTTTGGATATTCTGTCCCCCTCCCTCTGCCCCTCCCTCCCTCCCCCTTCTCTCAAAAATAAATAGAAACATCTTAACATTAAAAAAGATATTTAAAAATAAAAGTTTTATTTTACATAATAAATAAAAGTTTACTTTATTTTTAAGTAAACTCTGCACCCAATGTGGAACTCAAACTCACAACCTCAAGATCAAGAGTTGTATGCTCCACCAACTGAGCTAGCCAGGAGCCTCTGTGTCACATTTTTAAAAGATTTATCCTTATTGATTGCCTTTCTCCTCATTTCCCATTCTCTCCTTAAACTAATAAAATTCTTTGTTGAACCCATCACTCCACTAAAATCATGACAGAACTAATAGTGTCTTCATTCATAAACCCAAAGGTACTCTTCTCTTTGATCCCGTTTCAGGTCTCTGGAGCACCTGAAGCTGCTCACCCTACATGCTCCTCGAAATGCTCTGCTTGAGCTTCATTGCCACTACTCACTGGTGTTCCTCCTACGTCTCTCCCCACCTCAACGCTGCAGTCTCTTAGGCCATGCTCCAGGTTTCTGACATCTCTTCCAACTCCCTCTCTGGGTTATCCCTTCCACTTTCATATATTTTACTTCTTTTTGTGAGCTGAGGTCTCTCAAATCTGTATCTTCAGATTAAGTATCTCTCAAGTGTCAGACTCTGTCATCTGCCAGGGAACATGGCCAAAAGATGTCTCGCAGGAGATGTGTTCAGGAAGCAGACAGGTTATCCTCCTCCCCTAATCTAGCTCCTTCTTACTGCCCAAACTAAAAACCTGGAAATCGTTCTTAACTCTCCTCCCTCTCCTTCTTCCCCTGCAACAGTAGCTATCATTTTATACTTATTTATTACTGGATGTCTTACATCTGTTATTTCACATACTCCTCCCATCCCAATGGACTGAACACTGCTGTCCCAGTTTTAAACTAAGAAAACTGAAGTTCTGAGAGGTATGGTCACAAGATAGCTAAATGACAGAGCTGGGATTTGAATCCCAGTCTAGCTAAATCCAAACGCTATTCTTCTTCCACTGCATTGCTTACATCAATCAGTAGTCCTTGTTGAGTATGCCTCTTCAAAATATCTCAGATTTGTCCATTTTCTCCCTCCCTACTGCCTATAACATTAGCACATGTGCTGATTACCACTATGCCAGTGTTGGCCTTTCCAATCCCATACTGCGTATACAAATTGGGCTCCTGAAAATTCGAGGAGTGTTCAATGCATTCACAATAAAATCAGCACTCGTGGGCACAGTACATAAAGCTCTTCATAATCTAGCTCTTGCTTACTTTTATAACTTCATCTCAGCCCTACTCCTCCATTCCCACTCTCAACACCAGCTACACTGAACTCCTGCATCCTCTCATGTTTCATGCTTGATTGTCTCTGGGCCTCTTGACTAACAGAGCCAGTATCCGACATATCCCCCCATCCCAAATCTCCATCTCTGTTGGTCTTACAAAAGCCAATTCATCTTACAGAACTCAGTTCCTGTGTCATTCATTCCCTTTGGGAAGTCTTTCTACTAAATGTCTTTCTGAATCTAGGTCAGATATGTCTTCCTTCTTTGCACATAATATGCAGTGCATAATCTTATTGTATCAACAAATTATATCGTGAATACATACACTGTAAATGCTTATTTTTCTTTCCAAAAGATCATATATTATGGTCTCTGAGGAGCGAAATACACCTCCCTTTATTTTCCATTCCTAAAAAAATGTATTGCCAGGGTCTATTACCCTTAAGAGCAAATGACTGGCCCATGTGCCAGTGGATGCTGTCACTGTGTTGAGGTGAGATAATACAGTAACGAAGTATTTTCCTAAGTGTCACTTTTTAAATAGGGTAAGTTGGGTACAGCATGATTTAGACACTAGACAATGAAATATGTATGAATGAGACCACTACCTCCTATAATTCAATCAGGAAAATTAAGACTATAATAAAAAAATAAGCACAGGAGAAAGCTATTACATAGGGAAAATGGTTGGTTTGTTGTTCAATTTATCATTTCCTTCCATGCTGCCATAGGTAGAAAACATGTCAAGGCTGCTTGGAACAACCAAGCTATCTTTCCTACCCCGTTCCTTTTTTGTTCTGCTCCCTTTTTTCAAATGTAGGAACTGGGACAGGGTAATGGGCCAGTTGGTTGGTAGGTGGCATGATATTAGAATGCTGGATATTCAAGAATATCTAGAATGGTTATTTGGGAGAAACTTTGTTCTTCTACATTGTCCTTTAGCACCAGCTAGAAAGGTCCTTTGCCTACATATAGTACTAAGAGACTTGCATTTAAGCTGAGAGGAAGAAAGGAAAGTAGATTTAACTAGTAAAGAAAAACAGCATCTTCCATATAGACTAACCTAGTTCTCTGAATTTTGAGATGGGGGGTGCCTACACCTAAGCCAATAAAAGTGTTACTCAGACTTGAATTTCAGTACACTTAGCTCCCTAAGACACCTTAGGGATGGAATTAGAATCTGAGTGTTCCTGCTTTCTCTTATCAGATACCCTCTCATTCCATCACAATATTAATCACAAATGATTTCTAACAAAAGCTGCTCAGAACAGAGGACCTCTCTGTGGTTTTATGTCCTTTGGCTAGCAAAGTTCCTGGCACACTGGAAGTACTCAATGAATGTTTCTTAAAGTGAACGGCAATCTAAACTCCATATAAACACAGCAAGTTTTCTTATGAAAGTAGGCCAATAGCAGTAGATCCCAAGGCTACGAGATGACATATAGCTTTCAAAAGACATGGAACACGGGTGGTAAGACAGTAAGAAACAGGATAAAGTGGACATTCACCACAATTCTCCCCTGCTTCACTGATCTAGAATTCAGATCATTTAGGAGTACGTCCCAAAGTATAAATCAAAGTATAAACTATTGTTTCTTTTCTCTCATGTATGAGCATTATCCTAGAATATGTGTTACCCACATTCAGCAAGATCTCTTTTGAAGTCTACTTAAAAAAAATAATTATAGCCAAATCTAAAATTTAATAAAATAGGCTAAGATTCCTCCCTTTCCACATATTTTGAAGAAGGTAAATATAACTTAGTATTATAGACATATATACTTTAAGTTTTTTCTTCTGATTTCAACAACACATGCTCACCACAGAAAAGTACTGAGGAAATAAAATCATCCATATATTCATTACCCACAGATGATCAGTATTATCATTATGGTGTATCTGCTTCTACTCTATTCTGGGCATTCTGATAATGAGGCAACTCTACTACATACACAATTCTGTTGTATTCTATTCTTTTTTACTTAAGAATATAAATGCTTCCCAGTTATTATAAATTCTTTTAAAATAGTATAATGATTGTATAATATACCATCATATACATATACCACAATTTACAAAACCATTATCCTAGTAGTAGGCATTAATGTTATTTTGAAACACTTACTCCAAGTAACACATAAGAAACATAAATAATGAGCAACTTGAACAAAAATATTTGTTCTTACTACTTCCAAGAGACGGAGTCCTAGAAATGAGATTACTAGGTCAAAGGATATGAAACTCTCTTAAGATTTTATATACACATTAAAGAATTATAGGGGCATATATAAAGAGCTACATTCATTTATATTTCCACTAGACGTATATACCAGTACTTTTGCATGCTGTGCACAAGAGAAATTCAGTAAGATTTAAAAAAAACACAAACATTTAACAGACAAACAATTGGTATCTTACTGTGATTTTTAACAGAAGGGATTCCTACTCTCACCTTTAATATTCTGTACAATGTGAAAGTATAAGTCAATGCAATAAGATAAGTAACAAATATGTATGAGAAAAGAAAGATACTCTAGGAAATCAACAAACTATAGAACAAATAAGACACTTCAGCAAGACGACCAACATTAAAAATCAACAACTTTCCTCCCTAGTACCAACAATCAATTGAAAAAATAAAAGGAAAAAATATTCTGTAATATGCTATTTACAACAGCAGCTATTAACCATGAATACCTGAGAATCAATCTAATTAGAAGCATGCACAGTCTTAAGGAAGAAGACATAAAGGACCTAAATTAAGACCTGAATAGAAAGAAATAGATTTTTTTAATGTTCACTTATTAATTTTAAGAGAGAGAGATCCTGAAGTGCATATGAGTATATGCCTTCTAATTAATGATCCTTTCTTTTAACTTAGTTCTTTGTCCATATCAGGTTTGGAATAGCAGCAAAAAACACACAAACAAACAAACAAAAACCAATTTATAAAGGAATGCTCCCAACTCCGAGAGCTAATGTAAGAATTAAACAAGTTAATTTTTACAAACCCCTTACCACAGTGCCTGGCACAAAATTGTTCCTTATTTGTTAGCTATTATTATTGCTATGAGTCTCCACTGAGTGGGGTAGCAACACAAGTTAAAATGTTATTCTTCGGGGCGCCTGGGTGGCTCAGTCGGTTAGGCATCCGGCTTCGGCTCAGGTCATGATCGCACGTTCGTGTGTTCAAGCCCCGCGTCAGGCTCTGTGCTGAAGGCTCGGAGCCTGGAGCCTGCTTCAGATTCTGTGTCTCCCTCTCTCTGTGCCCCTCCCTGCTCATGCTCTGCCTCTCTCTGTCTCAAAAATAAATAAAACACTAAAAAAAAAATTTTTTTTTAATGTTATTCTTCTAAAGAATACTAAAATGAGTCTTAACTCAGACTATTGAGGTTCATTTCCTCTACAGATTAGACTCGGGAGTTGGCCTAAACAAATGTCTAAGGGCTTCTAAAGGTATACATAGGAAAGAATGTAAGTCTTATATTTCAAATAATTTTCCATAAATAAATATACTCTGAAATAGAAGCTGGTTTGCTTTCTAATAATTTAAAATAGACAAGGAGAGTGTATATCCCTAAAAATAAAAAGATAACCAACCAGGTATGTCTAGGGCTTGGGGATAGGGAGTAGAAATGGGAAGTGACTGGTAATATGCCGGTGCTCCTAAAATTAGATTGTGGTAATGGCTGCACAACTCTGAATATACTAAAAGTCACTGAATATAAACTTTAACTGGCTGTATAGTATATGGATCATACCTCAATAAAACTGTTCAAAGTCGGGGAGGGGGGTAGGTAACTAGGAAAAAAATCTACTTTTATTGGTTCTAAATCTCTTTAAACTAGTGGTTCTCAACAGGAAGTAGTTTTGTCTTCCTGGGGATATTTGACTGTCTGGACACATTTTTGGTTGTCACAACTTGAGGGATAATTACTGGTATTTAGTGAGTTGAGGCTAGGAATACTTCTTAACATCTTACAATATACAAGAACAAGCCCCCAAATGAAAAAATATCTGGCCTAAAATGTCAATAGTGCTGAGGTTAAGAAATAATGATTAAACTGAGCTCCCAAAAAATTCAACTAGCCTTCATGACTCTCATATTTTCATAACATATATCAACTATAACCAAAACAAAGTATGAAAAATTAAAATATGCTATATTTGTAAGATACCCATAAAAACTATAAAAGACTACATGAGTCTCCACAAAAGACAGAAACTACATGACTGAATTAAAGTCTTTACAAAGAGAGTAATATATATTTTGGAATGGGGATTGCCAGAGTGGCTCAGTCAGTTAAGCATCCAACTCTTGATTTTGGCTCAGGTCATATTCTCATGGTTCCTAAATTCCAGTCCCACAGTGGGCTCTGCATGACAGCACAGGGCCTGCTTAGGACTCTCTGTCTCCTCTCTCTCTGCCCCTTTCCCGCTCATGCCCCCTCTCTGTCTCTCTCAAAAATATTTTCAAAATTTGTGGAATAGGCTTTGACATCTTTGACGGAAAACGGACTTGAAAAGATTCCTATCATACATGCAGTGGCAACACAAAGAATAATATACTGAGGTTGGGAATTATGTTCATTAATTACAAAATATGTGTTTACTTTATTCAAGAGCTGTAATAAAGTGTTGCCTACAGATGATCTATAACTTGAAAATATTAAGAAACAACCTCGTGCTCTCTGTACTTTTTTTATATAATTTTTTTAACTTAATACATTCAGTACAAGCTGCCATGAAGGTAGAACTTGCTTTTTTAAAAAAAATTTTTAGGGGTACCTGGGTGGCTCAGTTGGTTAAGTGGTTGACTTTGGCTCAGGTCATGATCTCACAGTTCATGGGTTCGAGCCTGGGCCTGCTTCTGATTCTGTGTCTTCCTCTCTCTCTGGCCCTCCTCCACTCGCACTCTGACTTACTCTCTCTCAAAAATAAACATTAAAAAAAATTTTTTTTTAATTTTTTAAATTTATTTTTCAGAGAGACAGAGCATGTGTGGGTGAGGGGGCAGAGAGAGAGGAAAGGAGGGAGAAGGTGTGGGGGATTGGGAAGGGGGGGAGAGAGAGAGAGAGAGAGAGAGAGAAAGAGAGGGAGAGAATCTTAAGCAGGGTCCATGCTCAGCATAGAGCCTGATGCAGGACTTGATCCCACAACACTGGGATCATGACCCAAGCTAAAATCTAGAGTTGGATGCACAACTGACTAAGGCACCCAGGTGCCCCTGCACTTTTTAAATGAAGATGAGCCGTTATTAGCCAATGACTTTCAAGATTATTTACATACCAAGGGACATACACAATTTTTAAACCATTACTGAGTTTCTGAGTAGGCACCACAGTTGAGCAGATTTAGTTAAATTATAGATTTAACAATGCTTTGGAAAATCAGATTTATCTCTGAATTCTAATTCTCTCTAGTTTCTTTCTTTGAGGACCTGGGAGTGGTAGGAATTAACTGAGATAATATAACTCAAGAATATTAAGAAATAACAGGTGACACACTAAGCACAATGTCTGCAGTATCATAAACAGTCAAGAAATATGTTAACTTCACTACATCTAAAATTGCATGATTTATTAAGTACAAATACCTATTAATAGCCAGTCAGATTTTTTAAGTCTTAGATCTTTGAATGAGAACCTAGGGCACAAGTGAAATTTGTTCATTCAACAAACATTTCCTGAGTGCCTGCTATGTGCTTAACACTGCTGGGTAAATAAAGATGAGTAAGATGTGACCTAAACTCTCACCTGTAGGGAAGACAAGCAAATAATCCTCCTATGTACAACACAAAAAAACTGAGTAAAATGCTTAAGTAGTACAGAGGAAACTGATTTACTGTCAAGAAAAAAAACAACACACATACACATAATGAAGGCTTCATGGGGGAGAAGAAATCACTGGTAGAAAGAGTAAAGGCAAACAGGAAGGTCATGGGAAGAGTATTTAAAGTCATAACTCTGAGACAGCATATTGCCAGAGATTCAAGGAAGTAAGGAAGAGCTAAAGGAATAGATAAGGAAGGGCCTTATTCAATTTCTTAAAGCAGTGACTTTTGGGGGGTAGGTGAGGAGTGGGTCCTTGTTAAGGTATCACACCCATCCTCCCATCCCCAATTCAGACAACAGCTCCCATATAATACTTACTTATGTTTATTGAATTCACTGAATGGCCCAAACTGTACTCAACTAGTTTACACTCACACTTTGTCATCTAATGCTCTCTCCTAAGGCTCTGAGAGGTTATATAAACTTCCCTATCACATAGCAAAGCCAAGGTGTCAACATAATTCAGAGCCCTCTACTCCTTTATAGACTATACCATCCTCCCCGGGAACCAGGAATCATATTTAGGGTTTGGAGGCAACAGAGAGTTATAAATGGTTTTAAATAAGAAATTAATGGGTTCAAGTCCACATTAAGATTCAAAACTGCCAATTACTCCGAATGGAATTGAGTATGGAAGTTCTATTCATCATTTTTAAGGCCTGTAGAAGATGTATCATATCTTCTACATGACAGAAATGATTAAATCATTGTGCCGATATGACCTTTGCTCACATTAGATACAAAAGGTGCTTTAACCAAGTATATGCATAAATGTAAGATGTGACTTTTCATTACCTTTGATTAAAAAAAAAAACCACTAGTCAAGCTTCATTTACATGCCAAATAGCTCTTCAAATTGATCAGAAACTCAACAATGCCTAAAACAAAGTAGGCTGTAGTTCTAAATACCCCAAAGGTGTAGATAAGTGAAATCTGCCTATCACTTCTGGTGCTGGAAGGTGCTGCTCTTTTGAATCTCGAACCAGGAAGGAAAGGTAACACCAGACACTTAGAATCTGCTACTGATGAGGTGTGGTAGGTGCCACTTAAGCTTTCTTCTTCCCATTTAAAGTCCCAGACAAGTTGCCATTACTTATGAAGAGCAATGTGAACCAGGAAGAACAGATGTGCATAATATTATTAAAAATGTAGCCTAAACTTCATGATCTGATACCTATCAAATTCAAGAAAGTATAAGGAAGAAATAACATATTCCTAACAGAATGAATATGCTTAGAAGGGACATTTAAACAAAATTAAGAAGCAAGCACACAGAATGCTGACTGTAAGAAAATAAATAATAGTGGACTCCAAACTTTCTTTACAATATAACCCCATCAGGAAAAATACCTTAACTTCACACCCTACTACATTTATTTATGCATATAATAAATGCATATCAATGCATACATTGTAAAATATAGACAAGAAGTAGATATTTGCAGTTATTTGATCAGAAAAATAAACTCACTATTTTCTTTCCATTTTCTGTTTTGGAGATCAATGTCTTTCAAAACAATATGAATAAGACACATAAACAGAGAAGTATGAAATAAACAAACAAAACCCATCTAGACACTCACTCTGGCAAAAGTTTTACCCATGGAAACTGCAAAAAGCTCACAGCTAAGTTGCTCAAACCCACTGTACTGATGTGGTTTGAGATGCTTATGATTGATTTGGAGATCTGTCTAAAAATGCTAAAGGGAAAAAAAAGCACTGTACCCCATGAATATGGAGAACAAACTGGTGGCTGCCAGAAAGGAGGATGGAGAGATTGGCAAATGGGTGAAGGAGACTGGAAGGTACAGGCTTCCAGTTACAGAATGAGTAAGGCATGGAGATGAAAGGTACAGCACAGGGAATGTAGTCACTGGCACTGTAGTAGTGTCCTGTGGTGACTGATGGTAGCTACATTGTGACGAACACAGCATAACATAGAGAGTTATCTAAAGAGGTATAGGAATCACCATGTTGTAGACCTGAAACTAATGTAACATTTTATGTCAACTATACTTCAACAAATATATAAATAGTAAAAGCAACACAGTCATCACAGGAGACTGTACATTTCCCAGAAATGTCACACCAAGATTTCACAACACTGCTAAAATACACCAGCATATAAAACTAATTCAGACAAGAAGAAACATTAGAGTAAAATAGTCCCTGTGAAAATAATTTTCCCTACAGAATTTCACCTGCAGCATTATAACTAAAATTTAATTAAATTTAAGATGCTTTTCTTGAGGAAATCTGGTATCATTTTTTTAAAGTTTATTTATTTTGGGGGTGGGTGAGGCAGAGAGAGGAGAAGAGAATCCCAAACAGGCACCATGTTGTCAGTGCAGAGACTGATGGGAGGCAGGGCTCGAACTCACTTACTGTGAGATCATGACCTGAACTGAAAGCACACTTAACTGAGTCACCCAGAAGTCCATGTTAACATTTTTACTGTTTGGTATAGCATATGGGGAAAAGCAAACAGTAAAAATTTATCACTATTTAATCTAGAACTGTCATATTAAAAAAAAACCACTAACTGGAAGGCAAAAATATTCTAGTTATTAGATACAGAAAGATGAACTCTATATTAACAGATACGGCTTCAATCCAAAGTTAAATATAACAACCATTACATCAGGTACCATGTTAAGCATTTTGACGATATTACAAATAACCTGCTGAGACAGGTTTTTACTCTAAAAGACTACCTACCTCCTAATGCTCTGACTCCATGCTCACCAATTAATTCTGATTATTACTCAGTTTCTCAGGTACCTTGACACCAGGAATAGAAGGTAACAGCCTTCCAGTAACTGGCAAGGTTTACCTCTTAACTTATATTAAAAAGAAAAAACAGGGGCACCTGGGTGGCTCAGTCTTGGTGAAGCATCCGACTCTTAATTTTGGCTCAGCTCATGATCTCATGGTTCATGAGATCAAGCCCCACGTCAGGCTCTGCGATGACAGGAGGGAGCCTGCTTGGGATTCTCTCTCTCTGCCCCACCCCCACTAGTGATCTCTCTCTCTCTCTCGCGCTCTCTCGTTCTCTCTCTTTCTCAAAATTAATAAACTTAAAAAAAAGAAAAACCAGTATTCTAGTTCATAAATCAGCCTCCTGTCAATCCTGAATTCATTAATCTATTTTTCTAGGATCTGAACCTGAAAACCAGTTCTTGAAATTTTAAAGCTACAAACTAAATCATAGACTACATTAACTCTATCAAAGAATACTTTAGGAAGCCACACTCTCAAATAGGGAAACTACTTAATCATCTTGACTACAAATAATTGTGTGTGTGCATACATGAGCATGCACACACACATAATGCAATAATACATAAAGTTTTTATAAGTATAGTTTGCAAATTATACAAAAACACAAAACACATATTAAGTCATAAGGATTCAATGTGCCTGTTAACTCTGGGAAAACAATGGTAGAGACCCCCAAATTAATGCCCCAGGGACTGGCATCACCCTCGTCACATGAGAAGGTAACAGACCTTCCTAAATGGCTACCTTAAGAAATATGACACGGGCTCTTACATCAGTTTAAGTGTGTCCACTCATTTCCCAAGCCCGTGTTCCACAGAACACCTTATGTATTTTCTTATATTTAACTTGGAGCAGTACTGTTCCCACACTCTATCACTGGAATAAAGACTTTTCAATGATGAAAATATCTGATGCTAGTTTATAATAAAAATTAACATTTTCCAAAAAATCACATTTTCCTCTAAAATTACTTGATTATAGAATATTATTAGGCAGTTCTCAGGGTTACAAATTAATAACCGGCACACAAATAAAAGGTCTCAATTTGTATTCTTCCTCCTCATGATTTAGAAGGTCAATACACAAATACTCCAATGCATAAAGCAGCTCCAGTCCATGTGTTCAGTACAATTTACTATAATAAACAACTACTGAGTGCCTCCCATAGGCCAGGAATATACAGATGCACAAGGCAGGAGTTCACAAAAACTCAGTCAAAACAAAGACATATATTTATCTTTGACTCCCAGTTATTTCTATGTATTCTGGCCTTAATCCAGATTAAGGATCAACTCTTTGTCTACATAGGGAAAAGTTTACATTATACAAATCTTTCCCACGGGGCAAACAAGTGACCCAAAAGGATGTGAATATTTCCTTTCAAATTTCAATATTAAAAACAATTTCCCTGCATCCCCTTCATTCTTTATTGAACCATACTCATTTAAGAAGGTGGTAAAACAAAAAAACAAAGGAAAATCTGACTACCTCTACATGGAATTTTGAAAAGTTTTTCAGGATCTGAAGTTCATTTCAGTCCTTCAGAGATACACAGAGTTACCAGAGACTGTCCTGAACTGAATGATAGCCATTATCACAAACTTTATTCCACATGAGCTCTCTTACTTCTTGAAAATGAAATGTATAAGAGCTTAATAACTTGAAAATCTTGCACATGGAAACCTATGAAGGTTCTGAGGAAGGGAAAAGGAGTACATAATCAAGCTGGGTTTTAGGAAAATTCCGGAATGTCAAGCATGTGACAACAGAAAAGTAGAGGGAGGAAACCAGTTGAGAAGTTATTCCACTTTCTAAATGACGACGCCCTGGAAAAGCATACTGACAAGAAAGAGAAGAACTAGATCTAATAACAATAATAATAATAATAATAATAAATAGCTGCTAAAAAAAACTTCTCTATGTTCTAAGCACTGTGCAAAGCACTTAACATATATTATCCCACTAAAGTAACATGATTATTGCCATGACACTCATCTAGAGAAACATTTGATCAAGGGGCGCCTGGGTGGCTCAGTCCGTTAAGCATCCGACTTCAGCTTAGGACATGATCTCAGGGTTCGTGAGTTCGAACCCTGCGTCAGGCTCTGTGATCACATCTCAGAGCCTGGTGCCTGCTTTGGATTCTGTGTCTCCCCCTCTCTCTGCCCCTCCCCTGCTCATACTCTGTCTCTCTCTTAAAATAAGTAAACATTAAAAAAAAATTTTATAAAGAAAAAGAAACACTTGATCAAGATATAAGTGGCACAACCAAAACCTGAATCAAGGTTTTAACAGCAAGAGTCAGGCCTAAAACTGAAAATCAATGTTATTAAAAATCAAATCAGTCTCTAAGAATTCTGGTCTGGGACAAGGAAAAGATGGTAACTTTAACTGAGACAAAGGAACTCAGGAGGGGAAATAGGTTCGAAAAGGAAAATCAGTTCAATGCTCAAGATGTCTCCCCAGCTCGAACTCTGTCACCAGTTAGGACTGCTCCACCTCCAAGAGGTCGTGCTCAGCACCGCTGCTTCTCTGACCACTATCACATTTACCTTCTGCCATCCTCCCTACCAACACTTCTGAACCTCATCTTCATCCTTGTCTTGTTTTCTTATCATCTGACTGGATATACACTCTCCATCCAGCAACCCTCCTGACTTCATTTGGCATACTTTGCTAATTCATTGCCTCTTTCAACTTCTATCATATATGGTGCCGATTCTCCTCAGAAAACAATAGGATTTCATCTCATACTACAGCCTCAGGAAACATACTCAGTTTCCCCCTTAGTCTCCTCTCTCTCTAGTCCTTCCCTTTCCTCTATGTTCCTACTGAACCGATCTGGTTAAAACTAGATTAGCCTCCTCTCATCCATGTCCAAACTGTGCAATCCAAAATGCAGATTTGACCATGATACTTTACTTCTTCAGGTCTTTTGAAGGCTCCCCATTGCTTTCAGAATACCATTTAAATTCCATGGCAAGCAAAGACTCTCTATAATGTGGTGCTTGCCACCATGACCAGAGCATATGAGCTCTTGATCTGAACACATGAAACTATCTGTGTTCTCTTCCCTGACCACATCTTGCTATATCGTGACTCTGACCTTTTGCCTGGAATATCCTACGTCTGCCAACCTGGCTAATTTCTAGTAATCCTACCTGAGCCGTCCTGTATCAACCACTTCCTCGAGGAAAGTTTCCTCACAAATTCCCTCATTTGATTATACAGTAGACTTCATGTTTCCACAGAAAATGGGTCCTGCTATTTAAGCCATCACAGTATATCCATAACTCATCTGATTTCTTTTTTT